>NC_022022.1:35945951-35977401 GCF_000317375.1 Microtus ochrogaster | reverse complement strand
CTGTCCTGGAACTAGCTCTATAGACCAGGCTGGTCTCGAACTCACAGAGATCCGCCTGTCTCTGCCTCCCGAGTGCTGGGATTAAAGGCGTGCGCCACCGTCCCCTGGCTCCAGAAATAAACTTAATTAGAATGACCAGCTGAGAATAATAACTAGTGGCTTACTGAGTGAATTTTCTTAGAAATACATTCTTAATGTTTAACTTTTCTGATGTTTATTAAAGAGATATTAGCATAATGTTAATTTGTAAACTAAAAGGGTAAACTAACATTCTAAAAGTGAGTTCTTTAAAACCTTTTTCTATCTGATCCTTGTCAATTTAATGCAGAAACAGAAAGTGTAGCAATAAAAAACTGTCTAGTATTCTGCCTGGTGATTATTTAGTCAGTGGGTAGGGACGTATATATTTTATCTGCCCATTATTTCTACTCAGACTTTAAAGAATGTAACTGTATATTACTCTTCTCTTTCTGCAGAGCTATACCTGTACATAAAGGTAGTTTGTGTAGTGTGGTATAGTTAATGTTCACATCAACCATTTGCTCAAAGAATGGAACCCATATCTGACAGCTAACTCCAGCTCCTTAAATTATTGCAATAGTCTCTTACTAAACTTGGAGCTCACTGATTTGGCCAGACTGCCTGCTTAACAAGCTTTAGGGATTTGCTTGTGTGGCCCCCACCTCCCACCTGCTACTGAGATGCTTGCCACCATGGCTGGCTTTTCACTGGGAGCTGGGGATCTGAACTCACTTTCTCACTTTTCACTGGGAGCTGGGGATCTGAACTCACTTTCTCACACTTGTGCAGCAACCCTTTTTTGCCAATTAAGACATCTCCCTAGCTGCCAAAGGCTCAATGTTAGAATATCTTAGTCCTTTCTGTAGCCTTCTTCTATTCTGTTTTTCTCCCTTCCTTCCTCCCTCCCCACTTGCGCTCCTCTCTCTCTCTCTCTCTCTCTCTCTCTCTCTCTCTCTCTCTCTCTCTCTTCTTCGCTCTCTCTTTCTCTTGGTTTTTTGGGATAGGGTTTCTCTGTAACTTTGGAACTTGCCCTGGAATCAGCTCTCGTAGACCAGGCTGGCCTTGAACTCACAGAGATCCCCCTGCCTTTGCCTCCTGAGTTCTGGGATTAAAGGTGTGTGCTACAACTGCCCAGCTCTGTTTCTCTTTTTATCTGTCTGTCAGTGTGTTTATCATTTGCTTCTTTTTTCTTTACGTGGGTGAGTTTAAGTTGTGTTTATTGTTGTATCACCAAGCTGGGACAGCCTGAAACATGATAGACAATAAATGCTTGCTCATTCTTTATCTCTACCTAGTTCTCATGCACTTTAGTGCAAGTATAGTGAATGTGTGAGGACATAATGCAGTATTAAATGTCAGAGTGTTCATTTGCTACCACTGAAAAAGATTCCTGTTCTTTAGATTAAATTACTGTTAAAAAAATCATTTGAGGTCTGAAAAAGTAGAGATTCTAGATGTTCTTGTCTCTGAGTAAGCTATGAAATTTTGGATTTCTAATGTTGCTGTGAGTTCAGGTTCAGAGAAGTATCTCTGTTTGCCTGAATAGACAAGGGAATAATTTGTACGGTCCACTTAAACTCATGTGCACTATTTAAAAAATATCTTCATTTAGCTGGGCAGAGGTGGTGGATGCCTTTAATTCCAGCACTGGGGAAGCAGAGGCAGGAGGATCTCGGTGAGTTCCAGGCCAGCTGGTCTACAAGAGCTAGTTCCAGGATAGGCTCCAAAGCTACAGAGAAACTCTGTCTCAAAAAAGAAAGAAAGAAAGAAAGAAAGAAAGAAAGAAAGAAAGAAAGAAAGAAAGAAAGAAAGAAAGAAAAAGTATCTTCCATTTAGTAACATTCTAGCTTTTTATCCTGCCCCCCCCATGCTTCATTTGAAGTGGTTTTTCTATTCACCCATTTAACACATTTTCTACTTTAACTAATATAAACATCCCAGATCTTTCCATAACTTACTTTGATTCCTGAATATTGAAATTTATCTTGTTTCTTTGTTTTTAATAGGGTCTCTCTTATATAGCCCTGACTATTTTGAAACTCATGGTGTAGACCATGCTGGCTTCAATTTCACCTATGTCTGCCTTCCCTGTGCTGGGATTCAAGGCATACACTAGCACGCTTGGCTAGTCTTGATTCTTACTCACTTATAATATTAATTTTGTGGCTGTCTTTGTACAGTTTCATAAAATCTTAGTGTTTGGTTGTATGGCTGGTTTTAACGATTTTATACCAATCCCAAGAATTTTGCCAGTATAATGTTTTGCAATAGGAAAATATGAATAATATATATTAAGCATTTGGGCAGTAATTAAAATTATTACCATGAACATAGCTTCTAATGGTAATGGCAATTAGATAAATGAAAGATTATCACTGTAAAATATTTATTATCTTAGAGTTGAAAGAGATTCTAGAGTTATTTTATCCTGCTGTCCCATATGGCTCAGCAGAATTCAGACAAATATAGTAGCTTGCTTAGAGGCACAGATCTGTTAATGGCTGAGCTAGAACAGCCCTCAAGTTTCCTTGTAATAAAATGTTGGGTGGATGTTGGTTATCATACAAGTACATACGGCTTGTGAAATTGTAATTGGCCACACATACTCTGGACATGTTAGTGTCATCTGAAATTGAATTGTGCGTATGAAGTTCACCCTGACAGATGTACAATATTTTTCCACTCTATGTTTGACATGATGTTGTGGGGTGCTGCAGGGCTGCATTCTGCCACCCAGCTCCCGCCACCGGCTAGCTTTACCCGAAATAACAACACACAAATTGTATTCTTTTAAACACTGCTTGACCCATTAGCTCTAGCCCTTACTGGCTAATTCTGATATCCCGATCAACCCATCTCTAATAAACTGTGTAAAACCGGTCTTACTGGGAAAGATTTAGCATGTCTGACCTGGCAGCTTGCTTCATTGCATGCATCTGCCCGGGAGAAGGGAGCATAGCTCACTTCCTCTTCCTCCCAGCATTTTGTTCTGTTTACTCCACCCACCTATGTTCTAACCTATCAGGGCAAGCAGTTTCTTTATTTAATTAACCAATGACCTTCCTCCATCAACATGAACAAAATGCCTTTTATTTATACTATAGTAGATGCTTATTCTGTTTAATCCATAGACTGAAAGGGAAGATGTGATATGATCTTTTCTTAGGAGCAGCATGCTTGCAGTTTGGTCTGTAGAGCAGCAGCTATGTGGACAGCCTTGACATACGGAAATGGAGAGTAACTATTTATAAAGTTTTGTAGTAGTTGGACAGGATAAGTGTGTGTGCGCGCATGTGTGTTCGTGTAGCATAGATATCTGGAGTGAGTACTCTTATTTTTACAGACATGTATTCTGAATTATTGCTGTGTGATAATCTAGGGAGAAAGTGGACTCTAGTCACAAGCAGTCTGAGGAGTTTTAGCTTTGTGTAGAGAAGCAGATCCCTGTGAAGAGCGAGATTATATAAAGCAGCAGACGAGAGAAAGACTGTCCTTTAGTACTTGTTGTCAGGATTGAATGCATCACTTTATTGGAATAGTTATTAGATATTTATGTTATTAAGACTGTAGTTTTAAAAATTTAAAATATTTTTAAAGCTACACTATCTCTTTATTTCATGAGAAAATCTTTTCACCATTAAAAATAAGTATTCATTCTTCTTTTAGCATTCCTAAATTTTCCTGACATTAATGGAGTTTTATCTTGAGACATCTGAAGATGGTTTGCTTATGGGTTATGGGGAATTTTCTCCTTGCTTTACCAGTATGCTGGTACTAGTGGTTAGGAGCCACACTATGAAAAACTCTGTTCTAAGATTTCATTAAATCATAAGTTCTTCAGTTTTGGAGTCATACATGCTTTGAGAATTTGGGGAAAGTTTCACTAGTTGGAAAATATGTATATGCTTGCATGCTTTTTCAGATGGCCTGTGAAAAGAACTTGGTGGATGAAGGAGGAAGTCTGCAATATCTAATTATCCTTTTTAATCTGTTCCAGGGCAAACTGGAATTCATTAATTCTGTTTAACCTTTTAAGTTATGTTAATTGTGACTTTGTTTTTGATTTTTTAAAAAGCCTTTTCTCTAAGTATTCCAGATAGGAACACTGGTTTTTCTATTTGTGACAAGTTTGCTTACTTATGAGATGTTAGTGGGTGCATTTTTCTTATAAACAACCAAACCTTTACATTTCTGGTAGACTGATGTTTACATACTAATTGCAAAATGCATGAAATCTTTGGGCATAGAAACACAAATTGGCTATAAAATGCAACTACTAATGCAGCATTTCGGAAGTAAAGCACAGCTTAAGAAGACGTGTGTGTTTTATTTGGATGTGGTGGGATAGAATAAGAAGTGGTGTCTAGTGAGCTGGTAATAGCATAGGTCTTGTGTTTGAATTAGGTGGTTCAGGAACTGCATAGGCTAGAGACGTAAGCGCTGGCTCACCTCTCTTTGGTTTGTAATTCATACTGACACATACTTTGAGGTATTCTCTTTACTGCTTCCATATAAGGTATTTTCCCCTAACTTTTGGGTAAAGTTGCTTACGGTTTGACTCACAAACCAAAAGACAGAACCCATAGTTAAAGTGCTTGCATGAGTCAGAGTCTTATTTTTTTATTCAGTGAGGATGTCAGGGATTGCTTGGTAGCTCTGCCTTTCTCCTGCTCTAGCCTATAAAGAGCCAAATCATTTTATTTAAAAAAAAAAGGCATCAAATACAAAGCAAGCTCAAGCTTTAAAGGGATACAATCAGTTAGCCATCTGGTAGTCTACTTTCTATTGCTATATCAAGATTTTTGGTTTGGGGTATTTTATAAAGGTCAGAATTTGATTTAGTTCATAGTCTTGAAACACATTAAATCTTTGAGCCTAAATTTGTAGGATATAAAATAAAGTGAACCTTTGTATACTTATATTTTTTTGGGGGGTTTGGTAGAATAGATTAAGAAACTATTTCAACAAATGAAGGAAAATATAGTCCTTTTCTAAGCCAATATCAGCAGACTTGGATTGGTTTTGGAGAATGAAAGTTCAGGATTAGGCTACATCTTAGTGAAGGCCTTCTTGTCTGGGTAGCCGTGTGGTAGATGGCATCATGTGGTGAGTGAGTAAGTATGTAGGAGGAAGTCACGTGACAAGATGGGAAGCAGGGGGCTGTGCCCAGCCTTGCTCTAAACTTGTTCTTGTGGAATCTGAGGGTTCACAGGAAGCTCTCTGAGGACAGTGTGCCAGCAGTGCTTCCCGTATGTAAACCACAGCCACCCCATCGCAGCTTCTAAACCAGTGACAGTCATATTAAAAAATCCTTTAGCAGCATTTGAAGACTACTTCATGTCCTGACATTATACAATAACATACGATGGACATGAAGTAATCTACTGTAATAGTGTAAGATAGAGTAATAAGGATTAGAGTGACAGTAAGCAGGTTGGGATTTGAGAAAAGCCTCAGTGAATTCGTTTTAAAGCAATACTTAATGATCTTTTATTTATTCATGTACTTTTTACTTTGCTTCTTTTTGGCTTTTTAGCCTCTAACTACTAATAAAACACCCGGCATTTTATTTGTGATATTGATGCTAGGGTGTCATTCACTCATCGTTGGCAAGAAAACAAGTTCTCGGGTCTAAATAATGGCCTTTTACATTCTTGCATGTTTTTGAGAGGTGATGCGGGAACAAACTACATTATAGTATCGACCTGGGAAATGCACTGGAGACAGGTTCTTAGAAAGTTTCCACCCTAGACCCATGTTTTTGGATTCTATTTTTAAATTCTGTAAGAGATATAGTGTATATTAGAAAATATATTTTAAAACAAGATTAAACCTTACTTATTAATTAGATTAAAAATTCCCAAATTTCCAATTCTTTGCCTCAAGAAAATCCTATTTATCAGATAGATAGAACTTTTTACCACCACTCCCCCCGCCCCTCAAATATGGTTTTCATAATTGCATTAGAAAAACACTAGCTTTTATTTTCCCATGGTTTGGTTCTCATGGTTTTTTGACATGGGAAACTAGCGTTCCTTTCTGGAACTATCATATTTATTGTTCCTTTTTTACGTTTACTGAGTTGTTGGCATTCCTGCCATACTGGTGGTGCTAGGGTCATGTGTTTCCAAGCATTCCGAGTTTGTTGAAAATATGCAGAAGGCAGAAAGCTTGGGCTTGGTAATGTCTCATTGTGTAGGTATATGTCTCTCTACATGCTGTCTTCATTACAGGACACTTTCCAAAATAAGTTTGCTTCAGAATAACAATAACTGCTATGTTTAGTGAAATTCTGAAGTCAAAGTGTTGTTATGTCTATTTTAAAGATTTCTACGGTGAACTTGGGCTTACATATTTTCTGTGTATCATATCTGTGCTGGTGTTTTCTGACTTTTTAAACTGCTACTCAGTTTCCAGTTAAAGGAAGGAAAGGTTTTTACTTGTTTGTTGAGCATGTCTTCCAATTTGGAAACGTAAATTTCATTAGAGAATTCTAAGACCGAGTCTCTACTGTAGCCAGGCCTTGCACAGTTAAGCAGCTGAGTAGATCACTGTCAAGGGGACTCTTAGGAGGTAGACTGCATGGATGGTCTGTGCTCAGAGTGGATTGGTAGGGTTTTTTAAGTGGAAGCTTTGTTTCTGTGAGGAAGGTGTCCTCCAGTGTTGGCAGCTTTAGCTGGGTAGGGGTGGCAGGGCAGTGTCAGCCTTCAGAAGTCATGAGGAACTTTTTAGCGGTAAGATAGTCTTTTAACCTGCATCTGCGGGAGATCCATCTTGTCTTGGTAGTTTGCCTGTCGCAGGTGTTTTCTTTCGTTTAATTGTATAAAGATGCAGTGCTGCTTTTTTCTCTTCCCTTAAACAGTTTGTGGACAAAACACTACTGGAACCATGTATTTGCAAGAAAACTAAAGTTTAGGTACTTGTAGTTTTTAAGTTTACTTAGGTTCTTACGTAAAATTTTTTATTACGTAAAATTCTTAAATAAATTAAAAAGCTACTTAACTTCAATGATATAAATATAGCTGTAGAAACACTGGCTGTAAATCATACTAATTATAGCCATACGTGTTATTTTTCCAACATCTATCAAGATGTGAAGGACTTCCGTTTAACTTACATAGTTTGTATATGTGTATGTGGATACATATTGAGAGACAAGGTTAGGTGTGTTTCCTGTCCCTGGGTGCCTTTCCCTTGTTGTCCGGGCTCCCTCTTCACCTTCTGTGATAAGTACCCTCTTGTTTTATGTTCTTCTCCGTGTTTTATGCTTTGCTTTACTTTTAATCCTTCTCTCACCTTTTCTCAAGGTTTCTTCCCCGGCATCCGTTTAGAATCTGTTAGCCTCTTGGTACAATGATGCACTTAATTCTTACGTGAAGCCAGTGATAAGTCATCACCATACTGTGGTGATGAAGTTTGGCACTCTGATTGGGGTTGTAGAAAGCAGGACAGGAAGATGCTCCAGTAGACCAGGAAAAACAACAGTACACAGGTTTTCCATTAGGACACCAGCTCACAAAAAATGTCACAGAGACTTATTATTAATTATGACAGCTTGGCCTTAGCTTAGGCTTGTCCAACTAGCTTTTATAACTTAAATTAACCTTTATTGTAAATCTTTGTTCCTGTCCGTGTCTCGGTTACCTTTATTCTGTAGTGTCCATTCTGTTTCCCTAACTTTTGGCTAGAGATTCTGTCTTCCTTCTTCCCAGAGCTCTCTCTGTCCAGAAACCCTGCCTATATCTCCTGCCTAGCTACTGGTTGTTTCGCTTTTTATTAAACCAATCACAGTGACAAATCCTCACACAGTGTAAAGAATATTTCAGAACAGACTTATGAGTGAAGGAAAGGAATAGTTGGCCTTTCTTTTAGGAAGGGAAGTAAAAGACAGAAGCAGATCTGACCAATATGAATAATGAGATTTAATCATATGAACTTATAAGAAAAATAGAGAAAATTTATTGTGTGATTTGACATGTATTAGCATTATGGTTGTCAGTAAGTGGCTCCATGAGGCATACAGAATTTTACTCATCATTTTCAAAGATCGCTGGAGCTTAGAGAGGTTAGGGCAGGTGACACAACCAGCAAAGAGAGTGTGAATATGGACTCTTTATTGTCTCTCTTCAAAGCATGTGCTCTGTAATGCATGAATGTACCAAGTCCTTCAACCAGTTGGAAGCTCTTTTTCTCAGGTGCAGAACAGACCAAGAGTACCTGACAGCAATAAAGAATATTGAAGGGTGTCCTGAAGTTTCTCACAGTTGATGTTCAATAAACAGTACTATTTGCTTTATGACTCCCTCCTTTCTTAGAACAGTAAAAGACACATGAGCTACCTCCTACAGTGCTGGAGGAAGGGTTACTGTTGGGTATTTCCAGTGAAATAAGATGAGCTGAGGGAAGCCAAGGCTCGCATTCTGTTTTCCACATACCTCAGGCCATCTCTCTTCTCTACTTAGTGAAGTCTGCATTTCTTTTTAAGAGGAAAATGTAATGCATAATTACAGATAATGGGTTAAAATTCACCTATTCCTATAGAGTAGTGATGATCGACCCTTACCCTCTAAGTAAAGATACTGATTTCCTAGCACACAGTGTCCTGTATTGTCTCCTTTTCAGTGCTGGCAAGCAGATTGAATTCAGAGCTAGTCCCAATGTGTGCAGCCACATTAACTAGCAACCTCAGTGAGACCAGATAGTGAAGAATCTGTAAAGAAACATGTAGCTACAATTAATTCTATGGAAAGTTGGCTAACAGTGCCGACAGATGGATAGAAAGAGTAAAGGGAGAAGCATTTCCCTGTCATTAGTTTGATTTATATTGAGCTTGACTCAGGAACCTCTGATGGCTGTGTATTCCTACACATTGTGTCTTTACAGAGGGCGGGCGACTGCTGTATAACACACACAGTGTACACTGGTGACAGGAAATAGTTACTACTTCAAATAAATGTAGCTCTTCAGACATTTTTACACGTTGTAAAAGATGAACTCTATAAATAGTGAGTGACCCTAGCTGTTCACTAACTGATGAATAGAAAATGAAAATGTGGCATATTTACAGTTACTTCTCAGCTAGTAAGAAAAGTAAAATTAGTGGGTAAAAAGGTGGACCTGGAGAAAATCCTGACTGAGATAATCCAGGCCTAGAAAGATAAACATTGTATGTTTTCTTTCATTTATGAGTGTTAGGTATGTGCTTTTCATTTGGAATACTCCCAGAGGTCAGGAAATCACTAGGGGTCATGATGGGTTCTTTTAAGGGAAGGAGAAGGCACTGGTGTAAGGTCTTAAAAGAAAATTATGGACAGGGAGGGATAAATTGGTGTTGGGGAGGGGAGGACAGGCTAGAAGATGGAAACTGGCAGAGATAAGTGACACTAAAGACTTCAGAGAAGCCATATGAAAATCTACTACTGTAGATGCTTCCTAAGATGTAGCCACACATGCATAAAGAATTAAAATGAATTATAAGGATTAGGATGGGACAACAGTGACCCTAAACAAATAAAGACCCAGTCCCAGAAATAGTTGTTAGCCTTTAACATCTCCTGAGCCTCCAACCACTTCAGGCTATTATTGCCTGTGCTTTTAGTTTCCCCCACAACTTACCAGTTCATTTTCCTTTTGCCAATAGTGCTATAACAGTGTGTGAGCTATATAGAGAACAGTTTTATTTAGAATTACCATTCTGGAAGTCCAGGGTTAAAGGGCCACATGTGGTGATGTCATTCTTTCTAATAAACCCCCATGGTGTGCAGAGAGGGTGTCACTTGGGAAGGCAGGAGTGGCTGGGCAGACTCCATTTCTGTTCATTTTATATCCACCAGGATTTTATAATGGGAGCCCTATCCTAATGACCATATTGAATCCTAATCACAAAGGGCTCAACTTCAAACATCATAGTCAGGTTAAGTTTCACAATGAAGATTAAATCTCGGCACATAGATCTTTGGGGGCACATTCATACCATATTTAAAACTCAGCAACCAGCATTTTTGAAATGTGCAACTAGATAATAGGTGAGATTGAGGTGAAAGGTGATCAGGGTGTGGTCAGAAGAGGAAAAGAATAGGACTGATAACATTTAGTCATTTTCCTATGTGTGGTACTCAAGAAAGAGATAGAATTCATGAAACTGTATGAGATTTTTATGTTTTATAACCTAAAAGTAAGGGCAAGAAAACTGTGCTGAGCAATAAAGTGACAAATATGATATTTCATCGTAAGCCAGCATTTCACTAAGCATGCATTCTATACAGGGGGCTGGAGAGATGGCTCAGAGGTTAACTACTGAACTTGCCTAAGGTGAGATGATCTTTTCGGGGTTCCTGATTCATGAAAGAGTCTGTGAGACATTCTGCAGGACACAACAGATAGTGACTGAACTGACTTTGAAATGTCCTGCTTCATGGAAATGTCTGCGGAAACTATGGGCCTGTAGGCCGAAGATGGATGCCCCAACGGTACAGAGGAACTTTGGGTGACTGTACAGGCAGTGAGATGTCTCTGTCATTTCTAGAGTTTTAAAAGTTGCTTTTTTCTTGTTTGTTTAGGTAATATTGTATCTTTCTGGAGTCTTTGATGGAGTTAAGAATAGTTAGTTATAGTTTTCCTTAATCATGATGAAGATTATTGTAATTTTTACTTGATAACTGTTTTATTATATGTAATTTTGCTATGTTAAAGTTAAAGCCTTCTTTTTTGTTTAAACAGAAAAAGAGGAAGTGATGGAGGAAGGTCATTGGTTAATTAAATAAAGAAGCTGCTTGCCCTGATAGGTTAAAACATAGATGGGAGGAGTAAACAGAGCAGAATGCTGGGAGGAAGAGGAAGTGAGGTCAGACTCGACAGCTCTCCTCTGAGGGGCAGACGCCTCAGAGAGACACGATGCTCCACTCTTGCGGGCAGAGGCGAGAGCTCTGCTCTCTGAGGCACACGCGATGAAGCTCCAACCCAGGATGGACGTAGGCTAGAATCTCCCTGGTAAGCCACCTTGTGGGCTACAGCAGATTATTAGAGATTATTAGAGATGGGCTAGTCCAGGTGCAAAAGTTAGCCTAGAAGAGGCTAGATAGAAATGGCCAAGCACTGATTAAAAGAATACAGTGTCCGTGTAATTATTTCGGGTAAAGCTAGCCGGAGGCGGCCGGGGTGCTGGGGGCGCAGCCTGCTCTGCCAAAGGTCCTGAGTTCAATTCCCAGCAACCACATGGTGGCTCACAACCATCTGTAATGAGGTCTGGTGCCCTCTTCTGGCCTGCAGGCATACACACAGACAGAATATTGTATACATAATAAAAAAATAAATATAAAAAAAAGAAATGGTTTCAAATTATATAATACAGCACTCAGTTCTTGTTAAACTAAGAGTTTGTTTTGTTTTCTTTCTTTGTTTTAATTAGTATTTTTTTTTTTTACAAAATTTCTTTTTAAGCCTAGACAACAATAAGGACTTTAAGAGAGACATTCATCGATCTAATCTACATGGGTAGTAGAAAAAGACAAGACCTCCTGAGTAAATTGGGAGCATACGGACTTTGGGAGAAGGTTGAAGGGGAGGGGAGAGGCAGGGAGGGCAATAGAGAAAAATGTAAAGCTCAATAAAAGTCAATAAAAATATACTATGATGATGGGAAATGTTTTTAACTTAAGAGCTAGCTACTTAAGTATTTTTAAGTGTACAATTAGGCTGTATTAATTGTATTCATAGTGTTATGTAGTTGCCTTCACAGTCTATTGGAAATTTTTATTGTCTCAAATAGGATCGCTATAACATCTTACTGGTTACTTTTTGATTTTGTCATGGTCCATCTATCTTTAGCCACCTATATAATGTAATAATCATAATAATCTGCTTAGACTAATGAATGTTGAGCTTGTCATGGTTAGAATGGTTCCTTTTGTTGGTATTTGTTTCATATTTCTATCATGAAAACTGCATTGTTTTTCTACATATTGTAGTTTTATATTTACCTTCTAGAGGCAGTGAAGCACATATATTTGCAGCTTGTAGGAGATCAAACTAAATGATGTAAACATTCAAACGTTTTTATTGAGTATCCAAAGAAACACTGGGGGTTAAGGATTGTGATACACAAAAAAGTCTGGCAGTCTCAAATCAATGCATTTCCTCTCTTTTCTGTTAGACGCCTAGAGCAGGAAGCACACCCAGTAGAAAAGATACTTGGCCCTGTGATCTAACAGAAGTTAATCCGCAAATGCGGATGTAAGCTGGACTCAGGAGAGGGAGGATGCCAAGATCCTCCTTTCATGTGTGTGTGCAAACAGAAATGCAACAGTTTTAAAGAGTTTCAAAACCTATGTTTAAAATTAATACTTTGTTTTAGATTTTATTCCTTTTCTTTTGCTAAAACACAAAATTTTCATGGATACTTTGCTTCTTTTTCTGTTTCTTAACCATCACACACTACTATTGCATAGTAAATAAATAACGAAATTATAAGAGACCATTTTTTTTAGAATATTGATTGTTTTTAATAATTTAAGAAAAAGCATGACAACCATTTCAATGTAACTTCTTTTATCAAGCAAAATAATTTTATGTTGCTCTAATAATATATTAATACAGTTTTTTTTGTATTAATAAAGTGTAATTTTATCTACTTTAGTGTTCTTGTGTTTTAAACAGTGATGTTTCTAATAGCGTTTATTTATTGCAGTTGAAAGATGGTGGCAAGGCATCACAAGCGCATGTGAGAATAGGCGATGTGGTCCTCAGCATTGATGGGATTAGTGCACATGGAATGACTCATCTTGAAGCCCAGAACAAGATTAAGGGTTGTACAGGCTCCTTGAATATGACTCTGCAAAGGTAAGATGAATTTTGTTGCTGAGAGAGAACTCAGCCCTGAGAAACTATTTCTGTATGTTTGATTCGTGCTATGCAAGAAGAAGTTTCTGTACTGCTGTTTCAGGTAAATAAATAAAAAGTATAGTGGCTCTTCAATTGGATATTCCTGCAGCATGTGAATTGATGAAAACTTTGAGGTATTTTTCATATCATCCACATCTTCATGAACATTGCTTGTATGGTTTTGAGAATTCAAGAATTCTTAAAAACTTTCAGTAGGGCTCAGGTTAAGAATTCTTACTGTAGGATAAATATTTTTTATTCTGAGCAATATATTAGGGTAGGGCCTTTATGATATGGTTTGACTTTCTCTAGTGTCTTCTCACCTTTATTATTAAGACTGGACTTTTAAATATTATGACTTTTTGTTTGTTGTTGTTAAATTCTTCTGTCTGCAACAATAAATCGTACACTTACTGATGATGATAAGCCCGTGTTTTGAGAATCCCAACAATGGGCCTGCTTTGCAGTCACTGTATCACAGTGCTGTTAGAAGCAGTGTTGGCCACGCTGAATCAGACGTGGATGCGAGGATCAGCGGTGTATGCAGTTGAGCTCCCTGTTATTCTCTCCTATTTACTGTGAGAGGCACTGCAGCATCTCTGGCTTAGCATGGAGGAGAATCAGCCTCTGAACTTTATGTATAAGGTTGGAGCCTGATCATTACCAGGACTTTATGTCCTGGTTTTAATGACTTCTATTAGGAAATAATAGTATTTTTATTCTTTGAGAATTCATGCATGCATACGATATATTTTGATTATTACCCTCCAGCCCTCCCTAAGTGGGTGATAGCATACCTACCCCTGAAACAACTTCACCTCAGTCTGTCCCATCATCTCTGGGAGGCAGGACCCTCCTCCCCACCTGGCATCAGGGAAAATTTTTAGTACTTATGGTTACTTAGATTTATAGATCTAGTTTGTTGTGTTATGATTGTCTAACCAATTGAACCTTTGCGTTTTTGTAAGTTGCAAAAAAAATTTTCAGTGCTACCACTGAATCAGCAGTTATACATACATAAATTTTTGATGGCTGTACGTTTTAATCGATGGAAAGATAATCTGTGAATAATAAAACCAATCTAATGCTAATGTTTTCTTTTCATACTGCTGGTCTATAGAAGCATGCAACATAAGCATTATTACTGATTAAATGAAGATACACATTTTTCTTCACAGGCGTTTTTACCAAGTTTGATTTTGAAGGGAAACAGTAGTTAAGTTTGTCTGAGATATCAAGAGTATAAAACACATACATATGATGATGGCTACTTCTTACACCCTAAAACTGAGTCATTTAGCAGCATAAGCTCTTTTGTGGGCTTTGATCATTTTTTAATACCAGCCTTCCTGTTTTCACATTGTCCTCTTTATTTTATAATCCAGACACTAGATTCCTTATTTTTATAAACCAGGATTCAGTACTTTGTTTTCTTTTGAAAACACTGAGTCTCATAAGAATAGATGAAAACCAGATGTTACCCTGTTTGGATGCATTTCCAACTCCAGCCGTCTGCTACTAACTCTAATAAAGCTACGGAAGCACAAAATCTGACTAACATAAAACCAGCTCAATATTATAAGCATTTGGGGGTTCTGTTCTGTTGAATTTTATCTTTTTTTTTTCTCCCAACATTGAGATTCAGGGACCCAGAATATAAGAATTTTAGATTTCTGTTTTAATTAATTGTAATTTTTCTTCATGTTCCTAAATATATATTGTATAATATGAGCGCTTTATGACATTAATTTGTGCATGTGTGTATGTGCAATGTCTCTGTCTCTCTCTGTGTGTATGTGTGTGTAAGTAAGTAAGTTAGATTCACTTCGACTCTCATTCCTCAGGTTCCACCTACCTTGTTTTTTTCAGTTTTCATTGTCTTGGTACTCATCTGTTAGACTTACCTGAACTGTTAGGGAGTTCTAAGGACTAACCTGCCTGTTTTTACCTCCCCAGTGCTGGGATTGTAAGTGTGGGCCATCACTCCTGGCTTTTTTCATGAGTTCGGAGGGTCAGCTAGGTTCTTTGGCTTGTGTGTCAATCACTTTGTTGACAAAACTATCTCTCCAGGCCTAATATGGATATTTTTCAAAGTGTATGACATAACATTGACAGTTCTACTGAAAAAGTGCTTTTGCTTTTTAAAGAGAAAATACAACACTGAAAAACTGTCATTGAGTCTTTCCAACTATGGCCCATCTCTTTTTCAGTTCTTTCTCTTGTATCTCAGCAAATATTCTGAACTTGAGTACTGTCATTAACTGCTTTTTTACGAGTCAGACTGTTCTTAATTCCTCTTCCATACTGAATTACCCACAATGGTATTTTGCTATGGGACTCCTTTTTTAATAAACTGTTTTCTTTGTGAATATGGAATATTCTGTGCAGATTCACCTTAGTCCTATTTTCCTAGAATCAGAGTGTGAGAATAAGTCTTCTTCCAATAAGAGTCTTCTTTTAAGTGTTACTTACAAGACAGTGAGTGGAGCAGGGTTTGGAGGCAGGAGGAGCTCACTTGGACAAAGGTGTGATTTCATAGGGTACCTACCTTCTTGTGTTGTCTGAGGTTTCTGTCCTGCCTGGTCCTGCAGTCATTCAGTCCCAAAGAATCACACAGAGGTTTACATTAATTATACACTGATTGGCCCAGTCTCTTCTTATTAATTAACTCTTATGACTTATATTAGCCCATTATTTTTGTCTGTGTTGGCCATGTGGCTTGGTAGCTTTTTTGGTGAGGCAGTCACATCTTGCTTCCTCAGCGGCTGGGTCACAACTGGAGACTGAGTTTCCTTCTTTCCAGAATTCTCCTGTTCTCATTGCCCTGCTTCAGCTTCCTTCCTGGTCCCCCTGCCTATACTTCCTGCCTGGTTACTGGCCAATCAGCATTTTATTAAAAATAATACAAGTGACAGAATAAATGACCATTGTCCCACAGCATTCTTAAATCTAGCAGGAAGCTGGGGAACAAAATGCAGCTTACTTTTATTTTTTTTTTTTTTTGCCTTGAATCAGGGAGCTGGCTGGGCTCTGCTTTCCTGTTTTGCCTGTGTTAGTTTTTGGTGGGTAGCTATCTTGGAGGAGCTAGGAGAGGAAGGGAGGGTTAAAAGGTAGTTTAATTTTGTTCCACAGAAAGCTACTGCCCTGAACATTTAGGGGCAATGAAGGAAACCCTAGGGCTCTGGTGTGCTGAGCTACAGGCCTGGCAGCAGCCTATTGGAAGGTTCCTGCCCACACCTGAGGCCTCTGCTTAGAAGGTTATGCTCTCCTTTTCTTAGGGTTGGCCTGTATTCTCTGATCACTATTGCTCATTACTGAGTGCCCTCCATTCTGTCTGACAGAGGTTTCTCACATGTCTTTTTGCTGCCTCATCAAATTCTTTTTGTCTGTTTGCTGCCAATGCCTATGCTATTATGTCCACAAAACCTGTTTGGAGCTTCATCTCCTGCTGTGCTAGTTTGCTTTTCGGTTGCTGTGACAAAACATTGATCCAAAACAACTCCAGGACAGAAAGGTTTATTTGACCCACAGATTACAGCCATCACAGGGGGAAGTCAGGACGGAGATTCAAGGCCAGAACCTGGAAGCAGGAACTGAAACAGAGACCATGAAGGACTGCTGCTTGCTGGCTTTCTCCTCACGACATGTTCAGCCTTTATTCTACAAACAGGACCACCTGCAGGGTGGCACTGTCAGCAGTGTGATGGAGGCTGTCTTTCATAGGATTTTATTGCTGGGAAGAGACCCCATTATCAGAACAACTCTTATGAAGGAAAGCATTTAATTGGGGTGATTTATAGTTCATGGATTCAGTACATGATTGGCATGACGGGAAGACACAGGCAGGCTTGTTACTAAGAAGCTAAGCCAAGAGTTCTACTTATAAATTGGCAGGCAGCAGGAAGAGAGAGTGACACTGGGCCTGGCTTGAGCATTTGAGACCTCAAAGCCCACCCCTTGACACACTGCCTCCCAGAGAGGCCCAAGTCCAATGAATGCCACTCACTCTCTAGGAGCCTATGGGGACCATTTTCTTTCAAATCATCACAGAGGCAGTTCCTTAATTGAGGATTTCTCTTCCCAGTTTGCATGTCAAGTTGAATAAAAACTCACTAGCACCTTGTCTGTGATCTCTTCTTACTGCTGCAACCTGTTCTTCTCCCCCCCCACCGAACTTGAAGGAAACAGTATATGTTACTCATTTATGCATTTAATTGCATACTAGGTACAATCTGAAGTATCCAGGCTAATTTCATGAGTCATTTACAAATAAACCTAAATAGCTAATAGTCATACCTAGCGCTGTCTGTTGTTAAGCTAATTATCCCATGCATTTTAGTTCTTCTCTGTTTAGACTTTGTGAAAGCAAGACCATGCTTTTTGTACTATTTGTATTTGATGATAACATATTGTATACTTTAGTGTTTTAAATACACAGTGAATCATTTGGTATGTCAGCATTACTTACCAAACTTAGAATTGTTTATTTATTTCACAAATATTTATTGAACTTTACTATAATCCAGGCATTATTGTAGATGCTGAGAACAGAACAGTGAACACAACAGACTCCCCAAAAATCTCTTCCGTTATAGTACTGTCAGTGGGCAAACAGACCAAAGCCAAGAAAACTGAGTGTATAATACATTGATTGAAATAGACACCAACAAGAAAAAAAAAAGCATTTAGGGGACATAGAAAGTGCAGGCAAAGGGGTTGTTATTTAAAACCGTGGTGAGGAGAGCTTTTCTAGCTTATTGGGCCTCGGGGCTCCTGTTCACTGAGGCAGAAGGACAAGACAGACGTTAGTTCTTCAGAGCACTGTAAGTGAAGGCCATAGGAGAAAGGCGAAGTCAGAGTGTAAAAAGGTGGGCAGAGGTAGCTAGAACCTGTAGGGCTTTGGGGGTTATTATATGTTTGCAAATATAAGTTAATTTTTTTTATTCTATGGAAGTAAAATCCATGAAAATTTCTATAAAGTTCTAACTGCTAGAGCAGAGTATGAGAGATAAGTGACTTTGATAATGGAAAGAGAGGCTGCTGGAGGGAAAGACATCACGCTTCTCTCACGTCTTACTAGTGAACTACTGCCCTTTTCTGCTTAGCAGTGTACGAAAACTAAACGAAGACCCTTGATGCTAGATTCCAACCTCTAGCCAAGATGCTACAGAGCATGCGTGCACGCATGTATGACTGCGTGTGTGTATGTAAGAGAGATCACAATTAAAAACATTATCAGCAATTTTGGGTGTTGATTTTTAAAAATTTTTGGCTTTAAATATTATATATTCACTAATTTTTGAAGTGTATTTTTAAAAAGTAATTTCATCATAAAGTTAAAACTCAGTTATTATACAATAAAGTTTAGAAATTAAATAAAATTTAGTATACGAAAGAATTCTTATTTGATAGGGTTGGTCTATAGTTGTTATTCCATATCTTGTCCAGTTTTGGAACACATAATAAGGTAAACATTGTGTTTCTGTAATAACCTAAAACAATCACACTTGACTCTTGTTCTACTGTGGATATGAATGTATAAACTTATGAGAGACTTTAATTTTCTTTCCCAGAATTGGGTGAATTATTTATTCATTTTTTTGTGTGTTTGTGACTTAAACTAATTTAAGAATATTACACTGCATTATGAGACTCTACTTAAAATTACTTCTCCAATTAGAGTAATCAGGCAAATAGAAGTGATTATTTTAAAATGCCAAATTCACTTTGTTTATTGTTTTTATCTAAGTCAAAGTAGATCAATTTTAAAATAGCATTATTTCAGTTGACAAGTAAAGAAAATTACACTCCAGTGCTCTTAAGTAACTATTGGCTAAATAAAGTTAGATTCTATGAGTAAAGCTTTAAACTGCTTCACATTGCAATAATTCTCCACATGGAGCATTAATAATAAACTTGCTACTAACTTACTGTATGATTTGGGGAATGTCACTAAACTGGTACTTAACTTTCTTGACTATAAAATGAGATCATACATGATTTCAAAATCCCATTTTTACAGTAAAATGTCTGAGTTTTGTTCTGGTTTTTCAACTGTAAAGGGTAAGCTTCCTAGAGCTTTCCACTGATCACACCAACTGCGCTTGCTTATCTTGGCCGAGAGAATCAGGAAATTGGGCATTCTTCACCAGAGCCTTCTTCCACTGTGCCAGGATAGCAAAGTTGCTTGGAGGTGAAAGGCACGTCAGATAGAGCTGTAGATAGCACTTCATCTTCAGAGGGTAGCATACACTTTCATCCTTATTTGTTATTTTTTCATTAGGCCTGTTGGAATCATGAAAAAATTCATGTATGACTTTTTTGTTCTTCCTTGTTTTTCATTAGCGGTGGCATGTCTGAGGTTCTTTTTTTGCCTTTTGTTTTTCTTCTTCAAATTTCATTTAGTGTATAACTTGATCTGATTGGAAATGAAAGGTCTAGAAGAGTTGAATTTTGAAAAATATTGGTGTACCCTTTTTCTGCCTCTTTGGTCTATATCCTAAAAAAAAAAATACCTCAAAAATTGTCAGCGGTCCAGTAACTACTATTAATGAATGACAGATTGGAATAATTTAACAGGCACATTGAGTTACAAGAAAAAAAGAGAAAGTAGCCTTGAACCAGACTGAAGCTATTAGTCATTTTCTGTTTTGTTTTACCGGATTGCTTAATACCCTGTTACTGTAAGCTGTACTGGTTCAGCTCCACATTCATTTCACTAAGAGCATGGAGGTAGGATTTTAGAAAGTTACAAAGTTGGTTTGTTTTTAAAATCAAATGTTTTCAGTTCTGTATCTGCAGTATTTGGATCAAGAATGTTAAGCCAGGTCCTGTTTTCTTCTTGTCACTTCACATGTCTTCCTGGTACCTGTTCTCCAACTTGGCATTGGCTTGTTGGCTGTGTTTCAGGGGGACTTTGTGATTCCATCCCCACCCTTAGCACCATTACTACGTGAAAGGCTGTGTAAGCATGTGTGGCCGTTTGTTTTGTGAATGACTTTTCATGCACAACCACTTTATGCTTAAGTCAGTCCGGTCAAGGTCGGTGTTAGCATGCCCACTTTTCATAGTTGAGAGAGTTTATCTGATTTGCCTAATAAAGCTGTTTCAAAGGCTATATACCTCAGCCCTCTCTGCCTTTTTTTTTTTTTTTTTTTTTTTTTTTTTTTTAAGAGACAGGGTCTCACTGTGGAGTCTAGGCCTGGCTTCAACTCAGGATCCTCCTGCCTTAGCTTGCTGGGATCACAGACCTAACACTATGCCTGGCTGTCGTAGTAAAGACTTACTGTTGTAGCAATGAGTTCGGTGGTTAGATGAACTCCTGATGTATATTTTAGAAGGTGGCACAGAAGCACAGTAGACACAGCCGAGTCCTTCACGTGAAAACACTTGCATTTCTCTGAAAAGAGTACTTTTCATTTCTCTTACTGTTCAGTATTCTGTAGAGATAGAACCCAGTTACATTCTTTGGTTTAAAAGGACTCTACAGACAAATAGGCTAGTGAGCCGTTAGATAGAGTACTGGGTGGTGACTCTGTGTATTTGGTTGCCCATTCTAAATTTGAATATATTTATTTTTTTCTCTCTGGTTGACTGTTTTGCTAAATTATTATTTCTGTATTAAAGTTTAAATTTCTATTTTTTAGTGTTTTATTTTTCGAGACAGGGTTTCTCTGTGTAACAGTCCTAGCTGTCTTGGAACTAATTCTGTAGACCAGGCTGTCCTCGAACTCATAGAGATCCGCTTGGCTCTGCCTTGTGAGTTCTGGGATTAAAGGCACCAGTCACCACTGCCTGGCTTAAGTAGGCTTTTTATATGTTACTATGAGTAGAGATGTGTTCTAGAACTAGAAAGCATCTTTTAAGAGACTATTTGCTTAATATAACCAGAAAAGTTATTATTAGTGAGACATAGACAAAAATGTATGTCATCTTGTTTATCTTTTATCTGTCTCTTTCTTTAATTCAGTAGTGATAAAGATTGTTGGAAATAAACATGAAAGTTCAATGTAGTTCAATTGCTGAATTATCAGTAGTGAATGAGTTGAAATTTATGCCCTGGCAATGCTGAAGCATGGATGGGCAGCCAGTATATGGCAGTTCTGTTGACTTGTCCATATATTGGATTTCATGGTCTAAGTTGATGAGGACGACTGACCAGGTCTCTTCCTCAAGAGGGCACCAGGCCTCATTACAGATGGTTGTGAGCCACCATGTGGTTGCTGGGAACTGAACTCAGGATCTTTGGACGAGCAGGCAGTGCTCTTAACCACTGAGCCATCTGACCATATTCAAACTTGGTAACATGAACTTCACATCTTGAAAGTGTGCAGTTGTTTTAAGCATGTTGTCATTTATTGTTCAGAAGAAGAAAATTTCAATGTTATTATAAACCTCTAGGGGAAAACCCTAGTAAATACATTTAAAGAACAGAGAGCTAGATCCAGGACAGGCTCCAAAGCTACAGAGAAACCCAGTCTGGAAAAACAAAACAAGAGACTTGCTTTTTTATTTGTAAATGGGGCAACATTGTGCCTGCTTTACAGAGTTATCATAACGCAACAATGTATAGAAAGAGCCTACAAAAAAATCAGGTATTTCTTTCTCCTTTTCTCTGTCTTAAATTGAGGCGTGTTAATGTGGTGTCCACTGTAAAATTACATGGAAGTCATGTTTGTTTTGTCTCTTGGAAACATGGGTGTGACTGCTGCAGGAAAACAGAAAATGAAAGAACTTAGCAGGCAGGCACTTCTGAGAAAGGAAGATGCGAATATTAGAAGATAGGGTTCTTTCATTTTCACACAAATGGCCTTTTTAATTGAAACCTTCCCAAAGAGTGTATGGTTGCAAATACTTTGCCTGCTGCTTATTCACTGCTGCTTTGGTTCATGATTGTCGTCCTCACCAATGGTTTATGTCCCATCTGGTAGGAGAAATAGTGATGCAAAGAGAAGCCAGGACACACCTTGTTTTCTCGGCTGAGTCCTCTTGTTCTCCTTAGAGGAGCCGTAGAGCAACAGTTCTTTTTCACTGCGGTCCAGACGGAAAGACGAGCAGAAAGTGACGTTTGTTCTTTCACTTTCCTATTTTTTTTTTTTTTTTTTACTTTTCTATGGAATACAAAATTCATTTGTATTTTCTTTATTTTCCTAGGTAACATTGAACTCAAGTAACTTTCTAACTTCACACTTCTGGATTGTGCTTTTATGAAGTATTTAAAAATAATTTTGTTTTAATATCTAGTGTTTGTCAACACTACCATTAATACTAACATTTAGTTGGAAAATGTCAGCGTTCATGTAAAAATGTACTTTTTCATCAGCTTTACCTCATGCCTGGCAGTTAAGGATAGATAGCGATTTGTAATTCTTTCCTTTAAGAAACAAAGAAATGTTTTCATTGGGATAAGTCATAAAATGTGCTCCATGCTCAAGGAGCACAAGATCCTGTTCAGACGAAAGGCTTCCTGGAGGTGCTCATGTAGAAGTGGCAGTGGAGGTTTCAGGTGAAAAGAGCCGCTCCCAATCTTACTGTATGGAAAGGAGGGTTCTCAGCCTGCCATTCTGGTTGAAACAGAAGACACTCGCTATGTAGTTACTGCCTTGAGTTGTAGAGAATGCCACGCTTTACAATACAGTAATTTTTGCTGCTATTGGCTGATACATTTAGAAGTGTTTCATAGGAAGTTAGTAGTGAGACAGACTGGCCATTCTTCTATGTTTAAACATAGCAGTCCCCTTTGAGTTCCAAATAAACATCTTTGCCCATAGCTTAAGGAGCCTTTGAAAGAGTTGAAATTCAAGCCTTTCCCAACTGTTTACCAGTGGCTGCTGTTGCTATTATAGTTGGAAAGACTGAAATAGCGCAGGCTTATAGGAGATGAAAGTAAAAAGGAGTGAGTGGCTGCTCTAGACACCAATAGGGCAGAGTATTATACTGTAAAACTTGTCTAAATTTGCCTCCATTTTCAAAAAAAAAAGTCAGCTTTATAACTCATTGCCTGGCGACTCTGGTTCTTTTTTATAATTACTGTTTTCTTTTATGATCCCCAGTAGCAATCTTCCTCTGAAATTAATATGAACTTTAGGTTTTTTTTTGGGGGGGGGAATAATTCAGTAAGGGTCTGTTTTCATGTTATATTAGGCATTCAGTTGATAATTCTGAATTAAAATCCTCCTATTAAAGTCGAGTTCCCTTTATCTTGACTCTTTTGTACTGTTTTCCTGGGAAACTCATCTTGTAACAATGAACGCAAGGGACTTTCCAGATCCTTTTGTTTTACTGGAATTATGTTATGTACACCAGACTTTGAAATGATAAATTATTTGTTAGTCCCATGTGTTTTTGCTATCTGAAAATATTTTTGGTTGTCAAATTGATTCTAAAATCTAAAAATTTTGACGTACAAAAATAAAGACTAATAAGTCTTTTCCAGATTTCAAATACTCTATAATGTTGGCATAAATTTCATTTTCTAATGCGAAGCCTGGTTTACTGTAATTTGTCAAAGAATTGTTCTAAGGCATCAAAAGTTAGTTGTGGAATTTTGCTGTGATGTTTTTTATTTTTGCATGTAAATTCCCTTGCTGTGTGATGTTTACTGTTTATTTTAATAGTATAGAGAAGTTCTTTCATTTTTGTTTATTCCTTTTGGAATGCTTATATAAATTGTAACAATATTTGTGTTTCTAAGAAATTTTATGTTGGTTTTTCTTCTGAACTGCAAGGGAGAACATATTTGGAAACTGTCTTTGTGTTGTTTTTAGTGTAGCATAAGAATTCACTAAGTGAGGAATATTAAAGAAGTAAGCTGTCTTTCCAAGGTATTGAGCTAAGAACATCGTATACATTAGCCATTTAATCTTATTATTAACATTTATGACAGATGCTACCTTATAGTAGTTAATGTGTATACAAACCAGGATTCAACTTGTCTCTTTCCCTAATGTAACTTATTTTTCTTATATTACTACACTGTCTTTTTTTAATGGCTATTTGAGGCAGGGCTTCTTTGTGTACCCCTGGCCATCCTGGAACTCCTCTGCAGACCAGGCTGACCTCAAACTCAGAGACCTCCCTGTCTCTGCCTCCCAAGTACTGGCATTAAAAGTATGCTCTATCACCACCCAACACCTGTCTCTTTAAATATAGAAATTGAAAAGTACAGGTGTTTCAAATGATGCTTGTTCTTCAAAATATACAATAAATAGTTTGATATTAAATATATCTCAAAGGAAACAAAGTTTCCAGTAATTTGACTTACTAAAATTTAGTTGCATCAGTAATACTAGCAAGGAGTTGATGCTGTTTGAAAAATTTTAATTAGAAGCTTACAGAATAAATTCACAAAGCTCTATAAAAAAAATCTGACAGCACCATCACCTCCTTCATTCACTCAATAGTCTCAGTGAATAGAGTGCTGAATGAGGTCCAGCAGCTTTAATACCCTCTTCTTATGAGGTAGCTTTTCAGTTGAATGAAAAAGCATGACCACTTCCATGTATCTTCATAGATTTAGAGCATTTAGAGTTGGAAGAAACAGCACCAGCCACATCACTGTTTTCTGTTTGTACTTTGAAGAAAAGTTTGAACTTGCTTCTTGTTATGTGACAGCTCAGTCATAGTATACAAGCCATGGAGCTGGAGTTAGGCAGAGGATTAGCAAAGAAGAGCAGACAGGCATTAGCCTTGTAAACCTGACCTTTGTGCCATGCCTGCTAATTGACCTTCATCCGCTGCTTTCCCCATGTGTTTTGTGGTTCACTTACAGTGTTTTTAAAGCTGTCTCCTTAGTATCGCGAAACACCGTGACTATTAAATGCACCAGTGTTTCCTTAGATTGCTCATTTTTCTGAATTTCCTTTTGTGGAGTGTCCACATTTCCACCACTGGCCACTAAGGTACCAATATGTCCTCTCAGTATTGTATGTGTCTGAACTTTGAATTAACCATACATATGTAATAGAGTTGCAGAAAGGCCCTGGGTTCAATGCCTAGCAGACAAATAAGTAAGTCAACCAAATATTTAGTAATGGTGATTGGTATTTATTACTGGTAGCTCAGAGCAAGTCAGAAATCCTCCGTCACTCACACATGTCTCGTTTCATTTTTTTCAAGAACTATTAGAGATACAGTTGCTATTTCTGTTATTGTTGTTGTTATTCACTTACTGAAACGATAAAAGGGAAGAGGATGGTGCCTAAGGAATCTGCCTGTCACACAGCTAGGATTTAAAACCCAGGCCTTCTGCTCAGTGCAGTGAGCAGGGTGGAGAAAGAAAAGACTCTGGAGCCAGTTTCACAAGTGTAGGTAGGAACTGTCAAAGGCTAGATCAGGGTGGAGTGGGAGTTGTTGCAGATGGCTGGGTCAGGGCCCAGAACAGGTTGAGTGACTTTCTGCTGCGCAGCTCTGCTGATCTTTGTCTCTGTGCACCTCCTTCTGTTGCATATCTTACATTTAAAACTGCTCTGCCCTTTTCCTTTGGTTTTCTCTCTTAGTAACACTCCTTTAACAGATACTTGCCAAGTTGTCCTTGGTGTGGCTCTGCTTTAATTGTTCAGGTACAGAGAAAGGAAAGAGCTCGTCTTGCTTTTCAGGAGTGTGTCCCGGGGAAGGACAAGTATGATCGCAAGCCCTGTCCCATGTCAGTGTGAGAAGACTGTCTGAATGACAGCAGTTTCTGGGGGGAGCCATTCCTCTTTTGTTATGTTTGTCTTCCCATTGCACTCTTAGAAAATATTTGGGATACATCCGTATGGACTAGTGAGTTCTCTAGCTGCCTGTTTTCCCTAGGTTAGAAATTTGCATCCCAACAGCATTTGCCCCTCCTGGTCCTTTCCTCCACCTGGGTTCCTCTCCTCCTAGTCCTTCCTAGTACCTCCCCTCTGCCTTCCCCCACTCCTCCTCCATTGCTATTCAGAAAAGGGCAGGCCTCCCATGGATTATAACAAAACATCACAGGAAAACCCTCAGAATCAACTAACAGAGGCTCATAGGGCCTCACCCTATGAACTGACAACCAAGGAGCCTGCATGGGACTGAGCTCTGCATATATGTTACAATTGTATAGTTTATCTTCTTGTGAGGACTCCTAACAGTGGGGCAGGGCTGTCTCCATCTTCTTTACTGGCTTTTGGAACCCTACTCTTGCTACTGGAGTTGCCTTGCCCAGCCTTAATACAAGACGAGGTACTTAATCTTACGCCTTGGCCCTCGTTAGTGCCATGAATCTTCTCTCTTTACAGGTGCAGAATGCTTCATAGCACCTAAGACCCCTTCTCAATTTTCCAGAATCTTATCCTTAGGAGGAAAGAAAGGATCTTATCTTGTAAAACCTCCGTAACATCTGCCTTGTGACTTAGTTCCCGTGGAGGCAAAGGTTATTCCTGCCATTTCAGTGTTTGCTCCGCCTTCCTTACACACTTACTGTATGCTAGAGTATCTGCTGAGCTGAGCATAGATCTTATTGTGGAAATGACTAAAATAAATAAAACCACAGAAAGGGAATTATTTATCATCATATATCAAAATATAACAATTACTATTTGTTAATTTGAAATGCATTTATTGGGAAATGAAGTATAATTTTTAAAATTTATTTCATAGAAAAACAAGAAACATATTTTCTACCTCTGAGAAATACAAGGGACTATATTTGTTTATAAACTGGCAGGCCTCTTACATAGGCTCATTCATTAGTAGTAAAGTTACTGCTGTTTATTTTATATATAAGGACATTTGACCATGCTATTCCATGAAATCCTTCCAACAGTTTTGGGTTAGTAGAATAGTTTTCTTGTGGTCACAGAATAAGTTACCCCAGGCTGAGAAGTTGAAAACGACAGGAGTTTATTGTGTCTCATGTCAAGCATGAGTCCAGAAATTTGGAATCAAGGCACTGCATTTCCATGGAAAGAGACTTCTTCCTTGCCCTTTCATCTTCAGGTGGGTGTCCTTCCACTAAAAGAACTTTTAATATTTTGTAGATTGTATAATTTATATAACATGGCATTTTGAGGTATGGTTAAGCTGATTGGCATATGTATGACCTCATATTAATTTTTTGTGGTAAAAACATTTGCCGGGCGGTGGTGGCGCACGCCTTTAATAGAAACCCTGTCTCGAAAAACCAAAAAAAAAAAAAAAAAAAAAAAAATAACAAAAAAACATTTAAAATCGACTTTTTGGTTGGGGAGATGTCTCAGTGGGTAAAGTGCTTGTCGTATGAGTTGGAGGGCCAGTTTGGGTCCCCAGCACTGTATAAAAAGGCATGGCAGTGTGCTTCTATAACCCACTGGTAGGGCCTTAGGGGCTTACTGCCCAGCAAGTTTATTCTTAACCACATGCTCTAGGTTTCTTGAGAGACCATATCAGAGAAACACCTGTGGTGGACTTCTGTTCTCCACAGGCACCCGCACCGCACATGGAGCACACTTAATGAATAAGAAGGTCTATTTTTTAAAAGCAGTTTCAAGAATACAGTACATTGTTCTCAGCTATAATGACCATGTTATAAAATGTTTTTACTTTTAGTGGTTTTCACGAACATGATACACTGTCATTAGCCATAATTACTATCTTACACCACAGACCTCTTGAACTTATTCCTCTGAAATTTTGTACCCTTTGTTCATTGCCTCCCGAAAGACTCCCCATCTTCTCCACCCCTAATGACCATCATTGTACCTTTTTCTGTGAGCTCAGCTCTTTGGACTGTGCCTATATGTGAGAAGAGTGATATTTTCTTTTAGTGTCTCTAAAACAATTTTGCATCTCTCGATTAGTATAAATTATATATTTTTCTCTTTTTTATTTTTAATGAAAGCTTAGTGGTAGAGTATGTGCTTACCAAAATACTTAAGTACTGGGTTCAATTTCTGGCACCAAAATGATGACAGCTAAAGTGATGATGAAGATGTCTTTGATGTTTTTGTACTACATTTTCTTGATGTTTTCATTCATTGATTAACAGTTAGCTTAATTAATTTCCTATCTTGGCCATGCAAATAGTGGTACAATGAACATGGGATACAGATATTGTGTCACTATACTTAGATCACTTTCTTTGGGGATATATACATATACATTATGCACACACATATATTCATTCACTAGTAAAAGTGTTAGATCAGCTAATAGTTTTATTTTAAAATTATTGAGAAACCACCTTAAGTATTTAACTAACTTGCTTTACCATTCACAGTGTATATTACATCCCTTTCTTCTGTGTTCTTGCCAATACTTTTAATGCTGGCATTCCTTGTGGTTGCCTCAATCCAGTTTCTGCCTCTCAGGTCTATTTGCCTCTTCCTCTTCAATGTCTGTCTTTTGTCTTTTATAAAGACAGTTGTTCTTGAATTTAGTTAGGGCCTGTGTGGATAATCCAGGATGATCTTATTCAGAAGTTTTAATTTAGTTAGTCTGGAAAGAGAGCTAATACTTGGGTCTGTAGTAGGACATATATTCAGTTTAGTAGAGCAGATATACAGTGTGTAAAGTTAGACAGTCACGTCCTCATTTTACAGGAGACTCTGAGTGAGAAAATCCCGGCACTGGCCAGACATGAGTAGGAGCTGTCCCACTTCATCTCCACAGTGTGTTCCTGAGTTCACTATGCATAGCTGGTCAGCTTTCATTACTGACTGTGTTGCTTCTGTTTTGGAATGTACATGCCTAAGATTTATTGGTGCATATTTTAATGTAAGGACAAGTGTTCCCTTTTCTCCTGGTTTTCGTCTCTGTTCCTCTGATGCTTACTAAAACTAGCTTCAGCTTACAGTTTATAGTTCATCATCAAGAGAAGTCAAAACAGCAGTTTAAGGGAGGATATTTGAGGGAGCAATTAAAGCATGAAGAAACATTGCTTTTTCAGCTATGTTTCTTATATAGTTCATGTCCTCCTGCTTAGACACGGCACCACCCAAGTGGGCTGGGCCATCCCGTATCATTTATTAATTAAGAAAATGCTTCACAGATAATTCCCATAAGTCAGCCTGATGGAGACAATTCTTCATTTGGGTTCTTCCTTCCTAGGTAACTAGGTTTGTGTCACGTTGACAACCGAAGCCAACTGTAACATATGCCATGATTAACTCTCACAGTCTCACAGGAGAAAAGGCAATGCCAACAGCAAACTTGTTTTTCTTGTTTAGTGAAACTAATCAGAAACATCAGACTTTTAATCCTGCCCTGATGAACAGATTTCTCTAGTTTTTTAGAATGTGTTTGTTTACTTTTAAATCGGGAAACTCCAGTTTGTAGTATTGTTGGGGTGTGGGGCTTGTTTGTAGTTATGGCAACTGAACTCAAAGCTCCATACATGCTAGACAGGCCCTCTTTTGCAAAACTCTTTCCCAGGCCATTAACCTACTTTTAAACTTGATGTTAAGATTCTATTGCTGAAGATGCTGATATAGGAACAGAACTGTTAAAAATGAAGTATATACATATATATGAATGATTTATAGTAGCTTATATGATGGGGTCTTAGTCCAGCCATGCTGACTCCTGATAGAACGGCTAGGAATATCGTAGTGGCTCAATCTATCAGATTGAATGCTTTTAGCAATCCCAATCTGGTGCTGAAATCTCAGCATCAGAAATCTAGAGACCTTCTGATTTTTAGTCTACTATAGAATCCAGAAGAAGTAGCTTCAAATATCAGTGAAGTAATGCCTCAGCAACAGGATAGATGAACTTGCCAGTGAGATCAAGTAGGCAAAAAGCAAAAGCCTTCATTTTTTTTTTATCGTTTTATATAGGCTACCACCAGAAGGTGTGGCCCAGACTTAGGGTAGGTTTTCTAGTCTTATGATTTCTTGATTGCAAGAAAATCCCCCATAGGCATGCCCATCA
This sequence comes from Microtus ochrogaster, assembly GCF_000317375.1. Classification (NCBI taxonomy): domain Eukaryota; kingdom Metazoa; phylum Chordata; class Mammalia; order Rodentia; family Cricetidae; genus Microtus; species Microtus ochrogaster. The sequence continues at coordinate 35,947,647 of NC_022022.1, read as the reverse complement.
TGAGTTTTAGTTGATTCCAGATATAGCCAAGTTGACAGCAAAGATTATCCATCCCTTGTTATACTCAACTGATAATACAGCATGGAGAAATCATGCTGGTACTGACAAGTTTCTGATCTTACTTAAAGCTCACTTCACAAGTTAAACCCATAGCTGGTACCCTTATTGGGTTCAAGAACCTAGGGTAGAACCTGCTACTATTCTATTAAACGAATGTATTATTAAATCAACTATTAATGACTTATCTCTGTACCCATAGATTACTGCATTTCTCAGCCCTCATGAGGGAAACTTCTTGAGTAGATTGCAGTTAACGCAGACTCACAACTATGGATCACTCAACCTTAAAATAGGACATCAATATTTTCCCTTCCTCCAAGGCTCAGGAATCAATGCATAAAAGGGGCCTAGAATGATCGCAAGAGCCAGAGGCAATGGATAAGTATAGAAAATGGGGCTATTTAGACACAACAGGGTAGCTAAACATGAATTCACAATGAATGTGATGGCATGCATAAGACCTGTGCAAGCTCAAACCAGACAAATTCCAGTATGAAGCAGGGAGATGGGCATGCATGCAGTTTCACCCCTAGCTGAAGAGATGGCTTCTGGGAAAAGGAGGGTCAGTGTTCATTAAGGCTTGGCTCCTAGTAGTTTGAACATGATCCAATGGATGGCCTCACACCCAAGAGTTATATGGGCAGCATAAATTAAACAGGACAGAGTTAGGTAGGTAGGGAATGGGGGAGTGGGTCTGGGAGGAGTTGGAGGGAGTATGAATATGATGAAAATACATTGTATGAAATTTGCAAAGAATTATTATAAAATTCAAAAAGACAATCAGAGTGAATCTACTTTTACAGGAAACAAGGCTAGGAATTTGGTGAGTACTTTGCTTGATTGTTTGAAATTTGAATCATATAACAAAATTTTCTATTTTATGTGTATGGGGTTTCTGCATGTCTGTGAGCTGTGTGTGTGCAGTGCCTATGGAGGCCAAATGGGCATCAGATCCTCTGAGCTGCCATATGGGTGATGGGAATTGAACCTGGATCTACTGGAAGAGCAGCTGGTGCTCTTTTTACTTTAATATGTGAAGTTGGGCTTATATTTGGGATCCCTTAATAACATCAATAAAAATTTACAGATATATACAGTGTATATATATGAGTCCAAATATGCTTTGTATCTAAATGACAAGCACTTTTTGCCTGCTAGCAATGCTTAAGGACTCTATCTAAGACTCTTTCATACTATGTGAATATCTCTAATGGATAAGCTTCCAGAAATGAAACTGGTAATAAGGGATGTCCATAGAAAAGTAAGATACTTTTCTTTTTTTTAAAAGTATAGCGATTTTTTTAGCAAATAGCCAAATACTCTCATATAAAACCTCCTCATTCTTTGTGAGTATGAATCTTGGAAGTATTATGTTGCCCAGAGTACAAATGAAGACCAATTAAATTCACATAGTGTCATAAAATTGACCAAGGGCAAATATGAACATAGCTGATACTTTATACAAATATTAACTTATAGCAGTCAAGAATGTAGGAAACTAAGAGGAGTAGCCAATAGGAATAAGGATAGTAAGACTGATATTATGTAGGTGACCAATAGGAATAAGGATAGTAAGACTGATATTATGTAGGTGACCAATAGGAATAAGGATAGTAAGACTGATATTATGTAGGTG
>NC_022022.1:35945289-35945851 GCF_000317375.1 Microtus ochrogaster | reverse complement strand
TTATGTAGGTGACCAATAGGAATAAGGATAGTAAGACTGATATTATGTAGGTGACCAATAGGAATAAGGATAGTAAGACTGATATTATGTAGGTGTTTAGCAGCTCAGATGGCCTTTTCAGCTCATATACACACTTCCAGGATAGTGGAAAGTTGAGGATTTACACAGTGAAGAAATTGAAACAAAATAGAGAGCCTGCCTGGATGAAGGACATCAAATCGCCATCCCTAGGAAACTGCATAGGGAAAGTGGAGAGCTGAGAAATGCCTGTTTATCTGTAAACTGTGCAGGACTTACAGGGAAGTGGGTGTGCCGGCCGTGAAGAAGATTAGATGAATTCCTAACATGTTTTTAAAGCAGAGGGCTGTGAGTCAGTGGTAGAGAATAAACAGGCACTTTTTATTTGATATCTCTCAGTTCACCTCTAACCATTTCTTTTACCTTCTACTAAGGAAAATGTGGTGAAAATAATCCTTTTTTTGTCTCTTTTTAAAATTTTTTTTATTGAAAGAAAAAAAAAAAGAAATTCCCGCCTCCTCCCAGCCTCCCATTTCCTTCCCCC
>NC_022022.1:35925058-35944616 GCF_000317375.1 Microtus ochrogaster | reverse complement strand
CTCCCCTTCTTACTTTTCTCTCCCCATCTCCCCTTACCCCCGTCCCACCCCACCCCCAAGTTCCCAATTTTTTGCCTGGCAATCTTGTCTACTTCCCATATCCAGGATAACAACTATATGTTTTTCTTTGGGTTCACCTTCTTATTTAACTTCTTTAGGCTCTTCTTTAAAAATCAAAATGTATATGAACCATTTCTACTAAAACTGCTTAAATGTAGCCATTGCCTCCTCTGTTCTGTATAATGGCTCTCAGAGTAGTGAGGGAGAGGGAGAGTACTTACTGATTCATTGCTTCTCTGTCTTCCTGGTAGTAAATAAATACGCTTCATGTTGAGACCATGCGTCTGCTTTCAGAATCCTCCTCAGAAAGTGTTACGGCTCATAGACTTAAAGAAAGCAAAAGATTTTATATATAAAGATTAAGTGGATCAGAAGTGTTCTGAATGCTGGCCACGTGCTTTTGTGGGCTTTGTTGCCACACATCACACACATATGTAAGGGAACACTATGACTGTCTCTAGACCTTATTACATCTGAGAGTGGTTTTGGTGTATTATCTCCAGTGCCATGCTAGCTAATTAGTTCAATTCAAAGTATCCCTCTAAGACACTGTGGGCTGATGAAGCTTTGATGACATGTCGGCCCATAAGCAGCTATTTTGGAACTCAAAAAAATGCATTGAATTCTAAAAACTGTAATTGTAAAATGCAAGTGTGCCCAACAGAAATTCTCTGTACCCGTGGCGCAAAAGTGAATAGTTAAGGAATTTACAAATTAATGGTGTTTCTAATTATTTCTCACTAAAGTAATCCATCATATCTTGGTATATTCAGTATACAAGATACAAAGGAATTCATAAAATTAATAAGTAACTTTCCTTGGAAAGTCACCACCCAGACTGAGACTAGGGTTAGAATAAAATTAAATACATGTAGAAAGAACTTTTAAAAGAACAGGAAGTCATTAAGAGAAGAGAAAGCCTGAATTTTACACTCTGATTTAAGGCCTTAGATGAACAAACACAGCCCCACGAGCAGTTCAGAAATGCTAAAGGACAGGAGAAGGGAGGGACTCCTGTCATAGATCAGAATATAAGCTAAGGGGAGAAGGAAATGTGCAACAGTCAGCCACACTCATCTGATGTCAAACTAGAAGAGATTTCTGTAGGTTAAGGTAATGTAAAGGGTTTTGTTGTTCTTTTTCAGTGAAGCTATTTAAGTTTTCACATATTTTGGATAATGTTTACTGTATGCCTTCCTGCCGATGATGTTGGCAAGTGCTGTAGACAGAAAGATGAGTCTCCTGAAGATTGCTAGATAGATGTACCATTTGTGAAGTCTCAACCGTAACATTGCCATTTAGGTTAACATGCCAAAGGCAGACTGTAAGAATTTATAAATGATCCCTAAATCAATAGACTTTTAGCCGCTCCCGAAATAAGACCCCAAACCTTGACTGAGTTTGTCAAGTTTGAAATTGATGACTAGTATCCATCTCAAAGAGTGAGTTTTTAAAACTTCTGTCTCTGTGTCCCATGTGTTGTGAAATATTAGGGTCCTTGAAAAGACTCACATCTTACTCAGCTGTTTGTTACCTTTCTAGTGATATAAGAACATTTTGACAAACAGGTGATGTAATTGGTCACCTGTCCATGTATGAACTGTGGTGAAAGACACAGTTAAGACTGAAGTCAGCTCTCAAAGGGAAATAAGTCTTCCTGTGTCCAGAGTCTGAGTTGTTTTCTAGAAAGAAATGCAGAGCTGGAAGAATCTTTCTTTTCCTGCAGCCTTCAAAGAGGCTGATGAGTAATTTTTTTCCTGTGTGTGCTTTTATGGTTATTTAGATGTTAAGTAGTCAAAGAGATTGCACAGTCAAGTTTTAGATAAGAAGAGTGTTTTGAAGATTAGTCATTGTTCTCAGCTGCTACCTAATTCCTGCAGCTGAGATGACCTATGGACACACGTTTTTACTACTTTAGTTGTAAAACAGACATTTTGATGACTGTTTTTTATGTGTTGCGGTAGTTAGTTATTTTCAGAGTTTGGAGAACTCCACTTCCAGCAAAAGCCATACATTTCGTGACACTGTTTCTTGATGATGTAATATAATTCTACAAGTCTTTACATTGAATGACTGAGAGATTTGTTCAAAGAAATTTGGCCAATGTTCTTGTGGTTGGAAAAATGGGAGGGGGAGGTGAGTGTATTGTTTAAAAGCCCATATGGTGAAATAGATTATATCTGATACTTAGTATCTTTAAATTAGACTAAATTCCAGCTCTTTTCCTTGTTTTTTTGTTTGAGGCAGTGCCCTGCTTGGTAACCAAGGGTGGTTTGAGTTCTTAATCTTTTTGTCTCAGTTACCCTCCCAAATTCCATGATTACAGGCATTTGTCACCTCACCCAGCAAAAGTATTCTGCCTCACAAATATTATCTACTTAACATTTAAACTCTGAAGAGATAGTGTTGCTTTTGACTTATGACTATGATTTTTTTTTTTTTTTTTCGAGACAGGGTTTCTCTGTGGTTTTGGAGCCTGTCCTGGAACTAGCTCTTGTAGACCAGGCTGGTCTCTAACTCACAAAGATCCGCCTGCCTCTGCCTCCCGAGTGCTGGGATTAAAGGCGTGCGCCACCACTATGATTAATATGACTGTAGGAGAACATTTTTTGATCATCTGAATGAAAATAAATATAAAATACCTTAATTAGCTGCCTGTTCAAGGTGCAAATATATTAATATGTAGTTCTCATGTAAACATGGAGCAATAATGTAAAATTTTCCTCATGAAAGAATGTGTAAGAGGGCTGGAGAGATGGCTCAGTGGTTAAGAGCATTGCCTGCTCTTCCAAAGGTCCTGAGTTCAGTTCCCGGCAACCACATGGTGGCTCACAACCATCTATATTGAGGTCTGGTGCCCTCTTCTGGCCTGCAAGCATACACACAGACAGAATATTGTACACATAATAGATAAATATTTTTAAAAAAAGAATGCATAAGAGAGTGAATCATGAAGGAAAGGGCTTTCTGTCTTAGATTTTGTTTATAAAATAGTGGTTTTTGAAATTGGCTAAAATCAGAGATCTAGATGTAGTAGCTGTATATATTATATGTATATGAACATGTAGGTTTGCACACTAAAATCACGGAGATCTAGATGTAGTAGCTGTATATATTATATGTATATGAACAGGTAGGTTTGCACACTAAAATCACAGAGATCTAGATGTAGTAGCAGTATATATTATATGTATATGAACATATAGGTTTGCACACCTGTGCTCACAAGTATGAAGCCCAGAATAGGACATTGGGGTTTTCCTCTGATGCTGTCCATGTTGTTGTGTTGAAGTAGGGTCTCTCATTGAACCAAGTTTGTCATTGTGCCTAGGTTCACTGGTCAGCAAACTATCAGGATGTCCCTGTCATAGTTCCCCAACACCAGAAGTTCCAGCCTGTCATGAAAGTGCCCTACTTTTGATTTAGATGCTTGGGAACTCGAATTTAGGTTCTCATGGTTGCTAAGCAGGTGCTCTTAAAAACTGAGTCATATCCTCGGCCCTTTAAACTTCTTTAGCTTAGTTTTCTGCAGCGCATAATTAATTCTATGATAGTAACATTTGTTATTAACAGAGGAAACCTAGAAAATAGTAGAGACTCTTTTAAATAATGGTATTGAGCTCTAAGTCTTGCTTTGCTCCAAATGCAGTTTATATATTTTTAAAATTTTTTTATTTAAATTTTTTTACGTACTACCCACAGTTAATCCTCCCTCCCACCTTCCTCCAACCCCACATCTACTCCTCAGAAAGGGTAGTGCTTTCTAAAACATATGCATATCAAGTTGAGACAGGACCAGTCCCCCTCCCTGTATCACAGCTGAGCATGGTATTTTCCCTAGGGAATGGGCTTCACAAAGCCAGTTCATGCACTGGGGATAAATTCTGGTTTCACTGCCAGTGGCCCGACACACAGCCCAAGCCACAGAACTGTCATCCACATTCAGAGGACCTAGTTTGGTGCTATGCAGGTTCCTCATCTGTCAGTTCACAGTCAGTAAGCTTCCACTAACTCGAGTCAGCTGTTTCCATCTGTGGGTTTCCCCATCATGTTCTTGACCCCTCTGCTCATAGAATTCCTCCTCCCTCTCTTTAACTGGGCTTGGCCCAGTACTTAGCTGTGGGTCTCTGCCTCTGCTTCTATTGGTTACTGGATGAAGGTTCTATGACAACAATTAGGGTGGTGACCCATCTTTTTACAGAGAAGGCCAGTTCAGTCACCCTCTCCAGTATTGCTTGGAGTCTTTTAACTGTGGTTATCCTTGTTGATTCCTGGGAATTTCCCTAGCACCAGGTTTCTCCTTAACCCTCATAATGGCTGGCTCTGTCTATCAAGATATCTCTTTCCTGCTTTTCCTCTCCGTCCCTCCCCCAACTCAAGTGTCATATTCCCTCTTGTTGTCCCTCCTTCCCTTCACCCCAGCCTCCCAACCCCCTGCCCACCCTCCCTTCCAATTTTCTCAGGAGATCTTATCTACTTCCCCTTCTTGTGGCACCCTTGCACAGCTCTCTTACTGTCCTCCTTGTTTCCTAGCTTCTCAGGGGTTTTTATTTCCGTGACAGTTGTTGTTTGAGAGGGTAAATGAGAATGCTTGTTTTTGTATTTTAAAATAAAGACACCAAAAAGGTGCTAGCATTCAAATACAATATAAAGGGGGAACAAAATAGTCTTTAAGCTGTTCTTTCTGAACTTTGGTTTTCCTCTCTCTATGTAAGACTCCTTGACATGTCAGACTGTCCTGTAGGATCTGAGCACAGAACTGCCAGGAACTAGGGTAGTTTTCTGCCTTTTCTAGTAGAAATGCTCTGATTTTATCTGTTTTACACAGCATAACTAAGTATTTCGAGTGCAACCAAGGATTATAATACTACCTTTTGTAGAATAATAAAAAAAAAATGGAAATTTTGGGTTTGATTGCTGCTTTTGTTTTGTTCTAGGGAAGATTATAAAAACATCAGTTCTCCCTTTTATTGTTTTCTATAAAATTACCTGTTATTTTCTGAGGGTTAGGCAAAACAAAGTCATTGTAAGTGACTGCTGATCTTTGTGATGTGTTGTCTAGTGCAGTGGTTCTCAGCCTTCCTAACGCTATGGCCCTTTTAATACATTCTTCATGTTGTGCTCTCTCCAGCCATAAATTATTTTCCTTTCGATTTCGTAAGTGTAATTTTGCTGCTTTGTAAACAGTAAATGTCTGTGTTGAAAACAGAGATGTCTAAGATGGTCTTAGACAACCCCCATGAAAGGGTTGTTCAACCCCAACAGGGGTCATGACTCACAGGTTGAGAGCCAAGGTATAGAACATTTCGGTTGTAACAGTGACAGTTTGACTTAATTTGCCTGCTGTCGTTGTAGACTAAAAGAAAATAATTCATACTATGAAATTATGATTTTAATTTTACTAGGATATTGTGATAGCATGATACAGAATTTCTCTAATATGAAAAATAAATGAAAATGAGTTATCATGACTTCGATGTTTATACTGTGTAAAGGAGGTCTGAATGGGGTCTTTGTTATTTTTTTTTTCTTTTTTCATCTGCTTCTATAACCATTGCTGAAGAACTTTTTCAGGTTTCAGAACCTGTCTTACTCTCTAACTTTATCAGACATAGACCACAGAAGATATTGATAATATATACCTTTGTGGTGCTTCTGAAAGAAGTATGTTCTGAACCAGATCTTCTGCTACTGTTATTTGTCCATGCTATACCTCTGTAAATGTTTCTTGTAAGTAGTTGCTTTTAGCCACTTTCAAGACTATCCTAATACCGTTAACTACTAGTCTACAAAACCCACTCAGCTCACCAAGCATGGTGAATCATTCTCCATCTTGTTTTCATAGAGACTCAGAATTATAAGCTTATGCCAGTGTTTGCTTTGGGGTAGTTTTCCCTGGAAAAAGATTAGCGAGATGCTGAAGTGCATGCAATCTTATGTGACAGACAGCTGAAAACAAGGCCACGGGTGAAAGCAGCCAGACTCTTAGATGTTGTGCATGTGAAAACGGAACAAAGATTAGAACGCAAGTTCAGTGTTCTGTAAATGTGGATCCCATCATTAATTTAGGTATGTAGCTCACCACAGCATTGGGTGTGGTCTGCGAACACAGCTGCCTCTTTGATCTCTAATTATTACATTTTATTGCTGTGTACGACTGGGCCTTTGGGTTATAACTAGGGATGCAAATGAAAGAGAAGGACATGTTGGGTTTACAGAAACATAGATGTTTTTGGCTTTTGTTGTTTGTATCATTATGCCTTTTTTTGTTCATAAAAGTTACATAGTTGGAAGCACTTTTGGAGAAAATTTTAACATTGTGGATTTTTTTTTCCCCATGGAAATTAGGAATCATGTGTGTTTTCTCATAAGTTTTGTGGTAACTTCTTTTTATTGTTTCTTTTATTTTGAGATGATAATATGATCATTTGCCATTCCCTTTCCTACCTCCAAACTCTCATATATATCCTTCCTTGCTTGCTTTCAAATTCATGGCCTCTGATTTCATCGGTTGTTGCCCCTGCTCTACGCACACACAGACACTCGTTTCTCAATAGAGAGTACAGCCCACCTAGTCTGTAGAATGTTACTTGTGTGTATGTTTTCAGGGCTGACCATTTGTTACTGGATAACCCATTGGTGTGCTCTTCCCTGGGGAATAGTTTCTTACCTGTATGGACTCCACTTTCAATTGCTGAACTGCTTTTAGAGGCATTCACAGCCCACACTGCACTGAAGCATTGTCCCTGATAGCAAGTGCACATCACTGCATGCTGTGGTGCTCTAAGCACTGTTTAGCGTTAAAGTCTTCTCTCATAAAAGACAAGATTCTAGGAGAAAATTATAGCTGCCATTGTATTCAGTTTTTCAAATCATGGAGGTTGATAAATATAGCATACAGAATTTACTTATGTGGCAAATACTGCTCTAAGCCTATCACAGTCATTTTGCATTTAGTTTTCAAAATACCTCTGTAAGGTTGATAACCATTGTTAGCGTTTCCTTCTGATTGAACAGTCAGTAAATGGAGGGCATAGGGTTAGAATCTAGGCAATCTGCTTTTAAACCAGGTGCTATCCTGGACAGTTTAGGGCTCTGACAATGGCTTTTCAAATCAACCAGATAAAGATGGGTAATGAAGAAAATTTGCTTATCTTTTGAGGCCAGTGTAAGTGTTAGGTTTATTTGGTAGTCTGTTTCAGTTCTTCCTGCCTCTCCTATATGAGAAATACATAACTGTAAAAAATAAAGCAATTAGTTAATATAAACAGATTGACAGAATAAAAAAGAAAAAAGAAATAAAAAAAATATGTATGGCCTGGTCTGTGATAAAGATACTTGTGCTTTCAATCTGGGCAGCAGTGGCGCACACCTTTAATACCAGCACTCTGGAGGCAGAGGCAGGTGGTTCTCTGTGAGTTCGAGGACAGCCTGGTCTACAAGAGCTAGTTCCAGGACAGACTCTAAAACTATAGCGAACCCAGTCTGGGGGGAGGGATACTTGTGCTTTAAGCAGCAGTACTGGTGCTGGCTGGGCATCATTACTTAATGGCCATTTTAGTCACACAGCTCCATTGTAGAGAGTATACATAGAATTATAAACTCATTCTTGGTATTTGGCAAGAACATTTTAAAATATATCTTTTATGTGCGTGGGTGTTTTGCCTGCATGTATTTCTGTGTCCCACATTTATGTCTGAGTCCCTAATGAGGCCAGAAGAGGGCTGTTATTCCCCTGGAGTGGAGTTACAGTCCATTAGTCCCTGTTATGCCCAGATAATTTGAGTCCTTCAAAAACCAACTAGGAAACCAAGTCCTGTATGCAAAAGCAAAGAGCCTTTATTCTTGTTCAAGCTTGAACTTGGACTCTCTGTGTGTCTAACACATTGGCGCAATCGGAGAGCCCTGAGCTCACTTGGTGTGGGTTTTTATAATAGCAGAGGGTAAGATGAGGGATTTCTAAGGATCAGGATCCCTGATTGACTGACATTAGTCTAGGGGTTTCCTGGTGAAAAGCAATGGGTGTGTGCTGGCAGGTGATCCTATCTACTATGGCTGGAACGTTAGGAATTTCCTTTGGATGGTCTGTTCCTGGGTGGTGCCTGGGTGGTCTTCCTTAGTGGTCTTTCTTGGAACCAGGTATTGCCTTAGGGTAAATTACTGAGACTCAGGTCTCTATGGAGCTTTTCACAGCTGGGTCCTATAGAGCTTAGGTTGTGAGCCATTTGTTTTGCCCCAACAAGAACATTTTTAAGTGAAAAAAATTAGAAAACAAAACCATTTTGAAAAAAGAATGGTTATCTTGAGAGAAATAAGGAACTTTGATGCTGAAGTTAAATAAACATGTTGGTTTGTTGTAAATGGTTCTTTGGAGATTAGAAGACAGGGTACATTGTGTTTGCTTTGTTCCTCTCTATCCTTTGAGAGCCATAGAGAGGAAATGGACATGATTGGAATCTCCTCTTCCCATTTTTTTGCACGTCTTTTCAGAGATTATTGCTGACCAAGTTAGGAAAGCAGTAGGGTAGAGGGAATGCTCCTTTTTCATGAAAGAATCTGCTACGTAAGTTAGCCATTGTGAAAGTTAGCTTGACTTGTCCACATTTTCAAACAGGAAAGCTCTATTTGTTTAGTCAAGCATTATGAGTCCCTGCTAGAAGACATCACTGTGGGAACAACACATCGAATCTGTAGTCATTGTTTGTATTCTCAGTAGTTATGTCAGAAGCAAATTTGGTAAGGATCAGCTTTAAAGAAATGTCTTGTAGAGAATCTTTTGTTGCTAAGGGTGTTGTTACATCTGTTTATTTTGTTCATTTGAGTATATTACTACATGCAGTATTCTTCAGAAGTTAAAACTAGTTTGCTCTTGTTTTACAAGATTGCTATTTCAGGACAGCTCTGTGAACACTAGCGTGTGACCAATATCAGCCAGAGTTTCTGTTTGTTAAATGGCTATAAAGCTCTCTCTCTGCCTTTGAATCCAGATTAGTGCTTATCATAGGCTCAAGATCAGTGTTTCCACACACTGCCCACTGCCCCTTTTTATTTTGTAAATGAAACAGATTAGAACTGAATACATTTGGACAGTTCACACATGAAAGTGTGTATATTATTTGTTCATACTTTCACTGAGTAGATCATGACATTAACTATATTTCTGATTATACATTGTGACTAAATGTTTAAAAATAGTTGTTTGCTTGGGCCAGAAATACTCAATTATTTGTGGTCTCTGGAGTAATAGCACTGTGACTTTTTTGTTCCTGATCTCAATGAGATAGATACAGAAGTTGGATTAATATGTAGACTGTTCATAATAATTGGACATTGCTAGGGCTTTCAGATTTGATCAGAGGAATCATCCACTGAACAGGTATAGGCTAGTTTAGGTTCTGAGCTTCCATGCTTATGTTGTAAGCAGTGTCCTGTTGAGCACTGTTCTAGATTGCTTACTAGTAATATAAAGACAATGATGGAGAGAGGTAGTTAATTTGGATGAAGACCTTCTCATTTATTGTATTATGTGTCCTGTGAGGTTAATTACCTGTTGTCAGATTTTCTCTCTATAATGTGGAAAAGGAGTTAGAGTTGAGAAAATAATTTATGTTTCAAATGGTTGCTCTGTTAAAAAGAAAATGTAATACTCGTTAATATTGAAAAGTTTTTGATTTTGATTTGTCCTAAATTTTACAACAAAATCTTTTAAATTACCAGCCAGAAATGAAATATAAGCGGCGCTGTGTTCTTTTACAAACAGCCCAGTTTCTGTGAACAGAAAGTTTCCTAATAAGTAAAAAGAAAACGGAATGAGTGCATGTTCTTTTCTCTGTAATCACAGAAACATGAATAGATCACAAAGGACTTAGTAATGCTCAAAAGTATTTGCAAGTTCAACTGGCTATTATTTTTCTTTTATTAGATTTAGATAGGATCACTTGGATTGATTTGAAATTCAGTAATGAGAATGCTGGACAAGATTCTATTTCTTAATCAGTAAGTGAGATTTAAGAACTGACCTTGAAACTTAAGCAAGGATAGGCCTGGCCTATCTGTGTCTACAAACAATATATTCAATAATTTTAAATGCTCTGACTCTGAGTGCCAAAACCTATAGATTAAAAAAAAAGCAAAACAAAACAAAACAAAAACCTGAACCCACCCATTATTTTTTGAATGTTAAATCAATGGAAAAAAACTAAGCTATGAGATGTTAATAAATAAAAAGTTTTCATCTTCTGTGTTACTGGAGATGTATGCCTAATAAGGCTGTGCTGAATACTGGAATGCTTATCCCTTTAAATTTTACTGAAATACCTAAAAATACCCTCTTTACAAAAATTTGTAATGAATGTGTTTTGCCTAGACAGAAATAGCAGGGAGGCTGTGTCTGGAGAAAGTGAACCGCAGACAGTCCTGAGTTTAGGGCTGGGCAGGACACAAAGGCACCCCAGAGAGCTTCCCACTGCTAGATGATTGGCAGGCCTAAAAACAATGTAAAGGACTGGAGCTTTGCTGCAACCTAGACTTGCATCTCTTGGTTAGTTATTGGTCCTGCTTCTCAAAGAATTATTACCCTTACTCCTGGAGAGTTTAGATGAAAAAGCAATAGTGGTACCCCTCTGGGACTCTTGAGTTTTTCTACGGAGAACAAGCTGCTCTTGAGGATATGAGTTGTGACTGCCTGTGCCGCCTATTTTACCAAGGTTTTCCTGAGTAGTTAACTTTATCCCTCACTTGAAGTCTATGAAAATAGTTATGACTATTTCTTACTCATGCTTTCTATATCATGAACCAGCTCAATCTTGTGAGCATTGTAGCATTATGACAATAGAGAAGAAGATGGAGAAGTGCAAATTAAACTCTTCCTTAGTTACAAACAGATTATTAACTGGGTGGGGGTGCCACACACCTTTAATCCCAGCACTCAGATAGAGGCAGGCCAATATCTGCAAGTTTGAGGCCAAGCTGGTCTACAAAGCATGAAATTCTGTCTCCAAAAACCAGAAGCTAAACCATCAACAACAAACAAAAAAACAGGCACGTTATTTTCATGTAGATCATACGTACTGTGAAGGTAAATTTTTTTTTCTCTACCTTAAGACTGGAAGAGAAGATTTTTCTGTTTTGTGTTTTTAATAAACTATAAAGGTATTGGCTTGTGGTTGATACAAAATATAGATTTGGTTTGTAAGCATGGGAATTACATTGGTCAATTATTTTCATGAAAGAACACAGGGTTTTCTTTCACTTGTTCTTTTAGAATATTTTAAGACTGTTTCTAGTAGTTAAAAGTGCGTGGGTGCAGGAGACAAAAGTTTTTAGTAGTGCATAAGAAATGAACTGAGGTGCAGGATAGATATAGCATTGTTGACAGTAGGAAATGAACTGAGGTGCAGGATGGATATAGCATTGTTGACAGTAGGCTTGAACCAAACCTACCTTCTCACCAGACTTTTGAATCAGTGTCTGGTTGTGTGAATTTTATTTGAAGGTGGTGTGGAAATTTAGATTCATTTGCAAGCCGTGGGAAAGTTTGAGCTAGAGTTGGTAAGAGGATTGAAGTGATTGTATTGTATGCCAACAGAAGAATAATGGAACTTTCTCATTTCTTATACCTATCAGCTGATGGACTTTTATGATTTTTACATTTTGCAGAATGATACTGAACTTAGAAACCCAAATGCCTTGTTCTACAGGATTAGCTCTTAGATGGTTTGTTGAAGTCCAAACTGAAGTAAGCCACCTATGGTTGCACATCTTTTTCCCCAGAATTTGAGAGAATGAAAAATGAGGATTGAGGGTTCAAAACCAGCCTGTGAAACCATCTGCAGAAAAACAAACAAAGCAGATCTAAACAGAAGCTGACAGCATGCCTTAAAATCCAAGTATAGTTACATTCTACTTGTGTGAATAAAGTTTTTATTGAAATACAACCATCCTTATTGGTCCAGGTTTTATTTGTATCTTTCTTTCTACAATGACAAAACTAAATAGTTTGATTAGAAACAGAGCCTACAATATTTGCTGCCATTTCCTTGTCAATAAGTTTTACTATTTTGTAACAATTCAATCGGACATATATTTTACTCTCTATATAAAATCATTTTTTGAAATGGTACTTTCACTATAATGAAATACCAAAGTCTGGATTATTGAAAACTTTAAAATTCCTTGCATTTAACCTTTACTATCTGTGAACTATCTATCTATCTTATACTCTTTTAGTCATAAAACATTTTGTAAATCACTGTTTAAAAAGTTCAGTTTTCCCTTAAGTTATCCTGAGGTTGATTTTAGTGTGGATAAAGGAAACAGTGGAGAGGTAGATATTTTTTCCTTCAAAAATATTATTGTTGAAATAAATGTAAAGTGTAATTTTTCTTCTTCTGAAATAGAAGTTTCTGAAAATGAAAGTTTGCATATAACTTAAAAATAGCCTTAAGATGCACAGAAATAATTTATAGAATATAACACATGTTTAAAAAGAAATATAAAGTATAGTAAAATTTTTATAAGTATATATGATAGCTAATTGTTCCGTCTTTTTTTAGAATGCTCTAGAATATTTAATCTTTGGCCAAGCCTATTTTTGTGAAATATCACCAGATCTATTTGTGGTGTGTCTTTATTAATTTGTTTAATTTTTTCCTTCATATTGAGTAGAATGACATTAAAATGGATTCTTCCTCCACAACACTATTCTCTATAATTTGGGATTCTTTTGTCCTTAACAATGACATGTGGTGAGATTAAAGGCACATGTTGCTATGTTTAGCTGGCTTATTGCCTCTTATGACAAAATCCTGGAACTCTGAACAAGTAAACACTTGGTAGGTTTGCAAATAAGTGAGAGGCATCAAGTGATACATACAAGTTACCAAAGCTAGTTAAATTGATTAGCAAATTGGTTTGAATTTCCCAATATAGAGTGAAATGAGCTTCACTTACAAAAAGGAAGAAAGGCTTAGGAGCTGGAGTTTCTTGTGAGATTTGATATATCAGAGGGCAGGGAAATGAGAATATTGATGACAAAACTGTCACTACTCCAAATTATTTTGTTATATCTAGGCTTTCTTTCTGAAAATGTGTGTATTATAGTGTTTCAAAAGTTCTGAATTTATTGTTGAGCTCACAGTAATTCTGACTGATCTTCATGTTTGCATTTAAGTCTTAAAATTTAGCTTGATACAGCAATAATCCTGCGTCCCCTCCACCCACTGTGAAAATGGCATAACCATTAGGCTAGAGATTTTAGCCGATCTAACTTCTCCTCCTCCCCATCCCTGCCTGTTTCTTTCCCCCTTCCTCTCTCCCTCCTTCCTCCTCCCTCTCTCCTTTCCTTTCTCCCATCCATCCTTCAGCTCTTTAGCCTGATTTATAGTTAGTTGGTCAAAACTTCTTTTCAAATTTTTATCAACTGCTATTGACCAACTCACAAGGAAAGTTACAGCAAAAGCACTCAACAGAAGCAGTTGCCAGGAGATGCCTTCCTGCCCTTGACATCTCAGAGACACACTTGATTTACAGCCCTGTGCTAGCACAAGGTCAGGGCTCTAGATATATGGCCAGAGCAGTTTCCATGCACCTGTTCCATTTTCTTTATCTGTGCTTAGATAGTCCATCCAGATTTGTGTTCCATCTAGGTGTGTTTTGTTAGTTCCTGTAGTTAAGAGAAGATGTGAACGGGAGAGAAAACATTCCTGCAGTACATGTAAGGGGAGCTTTTGATGAGCAGAATGTTTTTATGTCTGATGCATAACTGTTTTAATACTTTTATTTGTAGGACATATTCTTGAGTAATTTAGAAAAGTCCAGGGGATTGTTGTCACAAGTGTTTAAAATACTCAGGGTCTCTGGACAATGAAATACAGAGGATTCCTTAAGAGGCATTCCTCTGCACTCTTGCCTGTTTGCTTTCTTTCACATTTGGACTTGCTTTGTTATTATAAATTGACATCATTGTAATTAAAGTGATTAATGATGTGCCCTAGTGTTTGTGGGTCCTAAGGTCAGGAGGTCCAAAGATGGCCATCCTGTGGGAAATTGAGAGCTCACTTCATAAAAGATGAACCAGACCTCTCATCCTTTCTGCATGGCTATTTATGAGTTAAATGTTAGATTGGACTGAAAAAGTCTCCTGGTTATAAAAAGTAATGTAAATTAATTTTTATCCACATAGTTCTGTTTTTCCTGGGTACTTTGTTAAATAAAAAAATACATGATTTGTTCATGCAGTATTAGCAGATACACAAACATGGTTTCAGTACAGCTCCAACTACTGGTTGCATAGAGTTGCAGTTTTGTCTGATTTTTTTTTTTATCTAATCCATAATAGAGCTATTGCTACCTTATGGTCATTCTTTTATGTTCTTCATTCTAACTAGGACATCACAATTCTAGTTTTTAATAGGTTTGTTATAACTGCAAACTCGTTTCAGCTGTTAAGCTGGAAGCTCTGAAACTGGTTTTACTTATATACAACAACAAAAACCAACAAAACAACAACCAACTAACAACTTTGAAAGCTTATTCAGCCACAGGGACAGCTTTGTTCTTTGCATTCCATATTACAGGGATAGTACTGAGCTAAGGCACTGGTATCTCACCATGCAGGCTTACTCTTGTCAGGGCTTTCCCACTACGGAGAGAGAACAATAAGCCAATTGTTGAGCCATGGCACTGTGCCATTGCCAGGACCTCAGCAGATTGGAAACTCACCCTGCACAGGAGTGACTCGCAATCCCTGCTGCCCGAGGGGAGAGGCAGTATATTGTGATTTTTTTAAAAAAATCCTTATGCCATAGTTTTTTAAATATTCATTTGTTTAAATGTCTTAAATTTATTCTTTTTCACGTAATATGTGACATTGCTAAAGGAGAAAGTGCTTACTGTTTCTCCAACTTAAAGATAATTATAACAAATTTAATTTGGGCAAATGCTTTTCCATATTCACATATTAGGGCTTTTACCACAGAGAATACTGAATACCTTTATTCATGTATATGTATATGTATATATATATATATATATATATATATATATATATATCAGAAGTAGAATTTTCTTCTTTAAATATGGTCAAATTATGCTTTAGGAAAGTCATCCTGAGTATCTTGTGAAACATAAAGTTCAAGAGAGTACCAGCGAGACCAGAAAGATAATTTGTATAAGCAAAAGTTTTTAGATTATGCATTGTAAAGTTTTACGATTATAAATTATAACATTTCTTTCCCTTAATTTTATCTGCTACTCCTGGGAGACTTAAGTAAACATTTCAGACATTGCAAAGATCTGTTCATTCTTTAAATATTTATTTTAAATGATGTTTCCCAAGCCCCACCCTCAACTCTGCTCTTGAGAACTATTCCTGAATAACAAGCTGTCTTTCAAATATGTACCGTCGACAACCCATAGGATTTTCCTTAGTATTTGCAGGCTTGTGATTGAGATGCTGTGTAGCTTGGACCTTCTTGTTTCCCACATAGCTTTCCTAGTAGAATGCGTTGTTTAGATTTTTACAAGGTAGTTTACTGTGAAATAAACTTTGCGAAAGTTTTCCTTATTATAAAAAGTACATATTGATTCTATAAGTTAAGGAAGAGGCGCACAAAAAAGAAGAAATAAGTATCATTTAGAGAGAACTTTTCCTAAAATGTTTATAATAGTGTATGAGTGTTTTCTAGCACATCAGTAATATTGTAGGAAACATTTTATCATACAGTGCTAAAATGAAAATTTTCTTGAGAAAGATTTTAAAGATTAAAAGAAAACTGTTGGCCTAACTTACAAATTTACTTCAAAGGGCAAAGTAAAAACGTAATAACATAACCAGCTTAACAGAATATTTTGAGCTTTTGCTGCAATTTTGAACTTCCATAAATATTCAGAGATGTCACATGATACTAATGGCATATAAGAAACCTTTTCTTTCAAAATTTAATAATTCTATGGTTCATTTTATGGTTAGTGTTTAAAGCAAGGGAGTTGATTTTTATTGCACTTTGTGGTCCATCAGCTGCTTCATTTGACATTTAATGATAAGCCAATATATTTTTCCATGCAGTAGGGCATTTGTATAATGACCCACCCTGTGATTTTGTGGGCGTATTGCCCTTCTTTCTGAAATGCTTATCTTATTTCTTGTGAAACCTTGTCAGAAGCCAAATGGGGTGTGTTCAGATTTATTTTTTTTCTGTAAATTCAATTTTTTTCAAATACTGCATTTATATTACTTTCAATTAATTATGTTAGCATTCATTCTGAGCAGAATAAGTTGCTGATACAACAAGATCAGAGCAAATACGGTTCTGAGCCTTTGTTGTTGCTAACACTAAAGTTAGAGGGAATACTAGAACAAATGAAGTGATTTCTTTTCGTACATATAAGATATCTGTGTTTATCTTGAATGCAGCAGCCTTGTGACTGTTAATAGATTTTTGCTTGCTTATTGTGTTGCTGAGGATTGCATCCAGGGCCTTTGTTGCCCATAGTGGGCAAGCTGAACTACTCACAGCCGTTTAGCTGACCTTTATTTACAAATTATATCGCTAGACACGCTCCATGTATCTTAAGACATCCAGTGAAAAAGGATATTGGCTTCTCAATCTTGGCAACCTTTCAGTAATGTCTTGGGAGGTTTTAATGACTAGATCCTTTGCGATTAAATTGGATTGTGAAATTTGAATGAAAGGAAGATTCCACTGCTCTGCCCTTGAACTTGCCTTTTGTTATAATAACCCTGCAAGCTAAAGAGAACTTGTTTGGGAATTCATGGGAAGTTATGCAGTGGTACAGGGTATGACTTGTACTACAGCAGCTGAGTGTTAGTACCCACTGGGCCTTTCCTTAGGCCAGCTGACTAGTCTGTTGGTGTCTGTTATAGCTAAATTTGTTGTTATTGGAAAATTCAACTGCTGCTAAAATGTTAATCAGAGTTCATTATTCGAATATGTTTATTAAATGAATGAAATGAAAAATGAATTTATGCCCTGGTGATGCTGAAGCATAAAGTTCTGTTGAACTTTTCCATATTGGGTTTTACAGACTAAGCTGATGAGGACAACTGACCAGGTCTCTTCCTCAAGAGGGCACCAGGTCTCATTACAGATGGTTGTGATACACCATGTGGTTGCTAGGAATTGAACTGAGGACCTTTGGAAGAGCAGGCAATGCTCCTACCACTGAGCCATCACTCTAGCCCATATGTTTATTGATAGGCACATTATTCTAGGTTATTTGTGGTCTGTTATCTAATTAAATAGAACAACCTCCTGATTTATATAGTAAAATTATCAATATTTACCTACTATTTTTACATTCTTGGAATTCTACCTTGATGTTTTATTCTTGGGCTGGTGAAATGTGAAAGGAATTAGATTGCTTCTGGTATATTAAAAAAATAGCTTGCGGTAGGAAGATAGAGGAGGATCTGGAGGGGGGTCAGTTTGACCAAAACACATTATATGCATGTGGAAATTTCTCAAACAATTCTTAATATAGAAAATCATACCTTAAAGTCAAGTAAATACCCTATAAAGTATCAGTAGCTTTCTCAATTGTTAATAAATACAGTTGTCATACTATAAAATATAACAGCATTTATATTTGGGGCACAGCTCTAATCCTAAGCAATTTACATGACCTTTGAAGCTCCTGTTTTGAAAGATGAAGATAATGAAAGTTTTATTTCCTAAGAGATACTTGCTTCAAACCAATTATTGTCCTTCTTTAGGCCACCATACCAAACACATGGTGCAAAGTAAGAACAGGTTAAAATTATCAATCCAGTTGAAATATGAATAGCTGTCACATGCCTGGAGTTTTGTCAGACTTCCTTTAATCTTTTCCTTGCACCTTCATTGCTGATAACACATTACCTTCCAGGTGCTATACTTATGTAAGGATTAAAAGCAGGACATGGTCATTGCTTCCACTGAATGGAACCTGGTGAATTAATTCAACTCAGTTTTTAATGTCACTCTTCTCACTGTTGTGACACACTATCCTGGCAAAATTACTTCAGGAAGGATGTATTTTAGCTCACAGTGCAAGGATATATGTTCCGTCATAGTGGGAAGGTCTGGTGGCAGGAGCTTGAAGCAGCTGGTCACATTGCATTTAAGCAGGAAAGATAGGTGATGATTTTCCTGCACTTGGCTCATTTATTCAGTCTAGGACTTTGGTGTATGGGATAATGCTTCCCATAATTAAGGTGTCGCTTCCCACCATCCATTATCCTAAGCTAGATAATCTCTTACTGACATGCTCCTAGGGGATTCTAGAGTCTGTCAAGCTGAAAGTTAATATGAAACATCAATGTTTAGCAAATGCATCAATTTGTTTAAGTGTTTAAAAATATAAATATAAAGTAAATTGCATAATAAAGGACTTAGTTCAACTTAAATATAATGGAAAGAGACCCAGCAGTGGTACATATGCTCATGAATGTCAGGAGAAAAGGCAGCTACTTCTGGAAATCAAGATTTGGGCTGGGTTACTGAAGAACTGCCAAGGATCAGAAGTCCTGCTACTTTACCTTTTAATGTGGGGATTGCCTTAGCCGAAGAATTAAAAACTTGCATATACTAGCAAGCAGGATTGTGTCTTTTCTCCTCGATTGTGCTTATAGGGCTAGAAGGACATGAGAATATTCGGTCTTGTGGCATTTGACTTGTAATTACATGAACTAATGAGAATACTGTGAATCATGAAAACTGAATTATAGAGTTATGATTCTGATTATTTAATATCTTAAAATATATAAATAGTAAAATTCTGTTGACAATGTTTCTAAAGTACCAGAGGTTCATGGTTCATGTTTTTTTCTTTCTTTCCCCACCAGAGCATCTGCTGCAGCCAAGCCTGAGCCTGTTGCTGTTCAGAAGGTATGTTTATAGTTGGCCATCACTAGACTCAGTCTCTCTAGAGCTGCTCTTCTTATCTCAGATCATATTAACTTGGAGTTTAGTTTGAGCACAGTTTTACTCATTCTCTTCCTTAAAAGACAAAGAGGAAAGAAGAACCCAGATCTTACAAAGTTACTGTGTTAGACAGGGTTCTCTGGAGGAACAGCACTTATAGAACAAATCTAAGTGTACATGGACAGAAAGTGGGTTTATTAGAATGGCTTACAGACCAGCTTGTCCAACAATGTCTGTCTACCGGCAGTAGGTCTAAGAATCCAGTAGTTGCTCAAACCATGAAGCTAGATATCTCAGCTGGTCTTTGGTGTATGCTGGAATCTAGAAGAAGTAGGCTCTAATGCCAGTGAAGAAATAGACTTTCTAGCCAGGCAAGAGCAAGCAGGCAAAATGAGAAAGCTTCCTTCTTCAATGTCCTTTATACCAGCAGCAGGCTTGGCCCACATTAAAGGTGGATCTTCCCACCTCAAAAAAAATCTGGATTAAAAGTGACCAGTTCTGCCGGGCGATGGTGGCGCACGCCTTTAATCCCAGCACTCGGGAGGCAGAGGCAGGCGGATCTCTGTGAGTTCGAG
>NC_022022.1:35901931-35924526 GCF_000317375.1 Microtus ochrogaster | reverse complement strand
GATTAGGTTAGTGATCTTGGATTAGGGTATTGGATTAGGGATTAGTTGATTAGGTTAGTGATCTTGGATTAGGTTATTGGCCATTATCTATCTCACATTACCTCGAACCAGTGTTTTTAATCATCTGGTTTACTCTCTTTGAAGACTTTCTCACTCTTTTTGGGGGGGATGGGCAGTGTATTCATTTGTTCATTTAATTTACTTGTTTCAGCCCTAACTTTTATCAATTAATAAAAATTTATAAGATTTATAT
This sequence comes from Microtus ochrogaster, assembly GCF_000317375.1. Lineage (NCBI taxonomy): Eukaryota > Metazoa > Chordata > Mammalia > Rodentia > Cricetidae > Microtus > Microtus ochrogaster. The sequence goes on along the minus strand of NC_022022.1, from coordinate 35,924,273 downwards.
GCCCTCCCCCCTTGTAATTAAGCATTTGAGCCACCAATATATATTTCTTAAAGATCTGATTTGGGATGGTAGAGTGAAAGTTTTTGGGTTTTTTTTTCAGTGTTGTAGAAATATAATCTCATTTTAATGAGGGCTTTTAGAATGTGTCCAGATGAAGGTTTACCAACACTGGTAATTTTAGAAGGAATTGCTCTTCTTACCTTGCTTACATTTTCTTACATTGCTCCAGGCAATGAGGAGATATATAATATATTTTTCTTCATGAGACATAAATATTTTATTTTCAAAAAGAAAAATAATTTTATCCCTGAATAATATCTTAATTCACTGAGAAGGGGAAACAGAAGTAGATCATAGGAGAAACGCAGGATAATTGTTTTTTGTTCATCTGCTTTACGTTTTGTTCCCCCAAATTCTTTATCCATAATAGTGTGTATCACATACTTTGAGTTTGGTGAATTCCTCATTCTTTTTTTTTAATTGAAGAGTTTAAAACTTGGTGATTTTCATGACTCAACTAATTATACTGTGGAAAGAAAGAAAAAAATGCTAGAAAGATGGAGTTATAATTGAGCCTTTGGGTATTTTAATAAGATGTTTCAGTTAGTAGCATTATGTTTATGTGTAATAAAATTATTCCTTTAAAATATATCTAAGTAGACATTTAATGATGGTCTTTAGGGTTTTTTTTTTCCCTCTCCTGGTTTTTCTGCTCTGTTTCCTAAATATTTTGAAACTGTCATTTTTATAGATGAAAATGTGTTTACTGTGTACATTCTTGCTACGCCTGTTGAGATCAGTTAGCATGCATGCTATGCTTTATCAACTATTCGTTTTTCCTGAAAATGTTTTTGCACTGCTTACATAATTGCGTTTCGTCTTTTTAAAAATCAACATGTTTGCACTCAGTGTGTTTTGCATGTATTTGCTGTGTTTTTGTATATGTTTATGTTTTTTTTTTTTGCATAGGGTGAACCTAAAGAAGTAGTTAAACCTGTGCCCATTACATCTCCTGCCGTATCCAAAGTCACTTCCACAACCAACGCGGCCTACAATAAAGTTCCTCGGCCCTTTGGTTCTGTGTCTTCACCAAAAGTCACTTCCATCCCATCACCATCGTCAGCCTTCACCCCAGCCCATGCCACCACTTCATCACATGCTTCCCCTGCACCTGTGGCTGCTGTCACCCCTCCCCCATTCTCTGCATCCGGACTGCATGTCAATGCCAATCTTAGCGCTGACCAGTGTTCATCTACACTGAACACTGGTAAACCTGCAGTTAATGTCCCACGGCAGCCCACAGTCACCAGCGTGTGTTCCGAGCCTGCTCAGGAGCTAGCAGAGGGACAGAGAAGAGGATCCCAGGGTGACATTAAACAGCAAAATGGGTAGGTGGACAAGGGTAGTTTCTGCTCTTTCAGATAATTTCCAGGAAAACATCTCCTTTTTCTTCAGCTGTCCTTTGAAGAAAGATGAAGTTATACTTGCTGCACTAACAGTGTCCTTCGTTTATTTACAAAGTACTTGTATAAAGCAGTTAGAAGTTAAATCAGAACTTAATGATGCATTTTGATGTATTCTGAGCCTGCAACATACTCTTCAACTTTTCTCTCCACGGTCCTGCACAGTGTTGAGCAGCTGGCACTTACAATGCAAGGCAAATCTAGCCTCAAAATTTCCATCCTTTTTCTTGTCTCCACAGGTTTCAGCGGTGTGATTGTAATTGTTCTCCAAGAGAGAGGACATGAGTTTGTAGCCATCTCTCTTCTCCAGGATGTAGTCTAGAAAGCTGAAAACATGTCGACTTCTGACTCACGTCTCTGTATAAATTGTTAGCCCAGAGCAGATAGTTAGTATTCGTTTTAGGTATATTTTATCAGGAATTTATTCTTTAAATGCAATCAGTAATTTAAAAAAATGAGTGATATTCAGCACTTGAAACAATATATAGATTTTTTTTAAAAAAGATGAATGCATTTAAACTATAAGGGACATTAAATAAAAGTAGCAATTTTTGAAAATTCCATTACAATTTTGTGTTTGGGCATTGCAGTTTTAAAACTGTGTTGAACACACTAAAGTATTTGAAGACCCAAGTTTTAAGGTTGCACATACGTTTCTGAAGCCTTATTCTAGGTAGCAAATTTGGGTCTTTCAGAATTTAGTGAAGTTATTTGAAGATAAGGTGATCTACATACAATTTTGTTAGGTTTTGTTGTGATAAAATGTACTTTTAAAGGGAAATACTAAGCATATCTGATAAACTTCTCTGATGCAAGTCTCCAGGAAATTTATAATTAAAATAATTGTGGAGATAGGCCCATTCTGAGAGATGTAACCCCTCTGGAATGTTAACTTACTTAATGAAGAGGATGTGCTTTCTGTCGCATTGTTGCCATGCCAGCTCCTAGGCTTTGAAAGAGGAGGTGGCACAGCTCCAGGCTGCTGCTCAGGGAGCAAGGAGAGCTACTCGGTTGTGCATCTTTGGTCCTGTGGTTGTGGGTAGCTTTTTAAAAAAGTATTAATGTAGACATTGAAATCAATTATTGCCCTTCACAAAATGTTGTCTCTTCTTTTGAAAGGCAAACAGTATGTGTATGTTTGGTAATATTTTTTTCTTCTATGTCTATTTTATGACAATAATACTGAAATAATCAGACTAGGTAATCAGAAGAAAATGACTTGCCTATCAAATGCTGAAGCAGGTTTACTATGTTTCTTAAATTCTAGTTTGTGTAGATAGAAAGCCCACGGGAGGTAGTCAGGTCTTAACTATCACTTAACATATCTTAACCTTTTAACACTTCTGGAAATTTTATAATAAAGTCTTTTTGAGGTAAAAGCAAAGTGAAGTTATGGAAAACTCTTGAATTCACAAAGTTTCAATTTGTGCGTGGTAAACATTCCTTTAGTAATTAGGCTTGAAATGATTTGGAGCTTATTTCAGGCCAAAATGACAGTGCTCTAGTTTCAGGGCCTTAGTGGCAGCTTCCTAATGAGTCGGCAAGTGTTCATCAAGCACATGCCTTGTGCTCACCACAGTGCAAAAATGAAGATAAAAGGGATTATTACATGTTTTGCATCATTAACAAGCAAGCTACTGCTTTGCATTTGCAAAGTGAAAGTGTTTAAAAATAGCTGGATGTCAAATGCTGTCCAGATGTTAGGCCAGTAAGAACACAGTTTGGTGCCTGTTAAATTCTAAGGCCAATCTGTAGTGTTCTTTCTTTAGCACATTTAGACTGGAGGAGTAAAAAGTCACATACTTGACCAGTCAGCCATGGGCCTTTCTGGCTGTTAGTGTTTTGCAGCATTGATGTACACTTTCTCCATGTTAGGTATCAACCTGTCAGACTTCTGACTGCTTGGCTTCTCAGATTTTTATGATGTCAGTAAAACAAAGCTCTCATAAAGTTGAGGGTGATTGCTCTTTATTAATTACTTTTAAAATAACGCCCACCAATGACCAAAGGATTAAAAGTTCAGAAGGATGTAAGAGTAAATGGCTGAGTTATCTTTTCCTCCAAATATCAGGACTGTTAGTTTTTAAGCGATTTGAAATGGTTGGCTAATTTGTTAGTTTCATAGGTATCCCATCCAAATTTGTATTGAATCAGTAAACAGGAGACACAAACACGTGTTTATTGGGTGTCAGTAATAAGATGTAAACTAGCTATTTCCCGTATAGTAGGAAGTCTGGCTAGTGTATTGGTGGTTCTGAGAGTAACTTAACATTATCGTAAGCATTCTTTTTTTTGTAACTAGTAATGATTAAGGCACCTTTAAGAAATTTCAGTCTCTTTTCTGTATATAAATTATTGTTCTTGGCATGCCGCTCTCTCTGGTACCTCCTTACTCCATGAAACACAGAGCAAGGCTTTATATTCCTGACTGGAGACAAACTCTTTTACATGAACTAGATGAACTGATTTGCATTTCACTGTCCACATGCCCTGCATTATAATGTGCCCCTGCTCTCAGGAGGTAAGTCTTTCATGTGGCCTGTATTTCAGCTTTCTTGGCTGCAACTACTAACAGTTTGTTATGTGGTATTTTGAAGAATCTGGCCTTGAAAGATTAGAAAGTTAATGATATAATCAAATAATGGTTTAAAATGCTTTTCTCTTCACAGAAGACACACGTGACAAAGTTAGTATCTGCATTACTGGAGAGGAAATATGGTGATTTATATATGAGTAAACAGCATGACTGCTCAGTTTTTGCAAAATTAAATTAAATTTTGCAAAAGAATTGTAACTTAAAAAATGTTTTCAATAAGCTTTGGTTTGCACTGGTATGTTATTGTGCTTTATAGTAGTAAGTAGTATTACTTAAGTTATATCAAAAGATGCATGGGGTTTTCTGTGCAGTGGCTGAAAGGTAATGCTTGGGGGATTTAATTCTCATTAGTTAAGAGTGTTACAAGACAAAGATGAGGAACTATAAAAACTTGTACCAGTAGTAAAAAATATATACAATACTGAATTATTTCTAATTGACATTAAAAGTCAGTATTTCCTAGATTAAATTACCTAATACCTATATGATTTCCTGGAGAATTATATCACATAATACTACTAGCAGATTTAGATGTCTTTGTGTAGTGTGCTTGTTTCTGTGTGAATATTGAAAAGTCCATATATTTTAAAATTACTCAAAAGATACAGTTACCAGTTTATTAAGTGTATCACTTAGTAGACATAGATGTTTGAAAACCACTGTTTTTTTTAATTCATGCCGACATTAAACTTACTCGTAATGATGATCTTTACCAGAAGATTAAAAACTTATTCTAGCAATAATTTAGCATTTTTTTTATTAATTGAGCTGTGATTATTCTGAACATGTACTGAAGGTTTTTTTTGTTTTTGTTTTTGTTTTTTTTCTTTTTAAGCTGGACACCACAGTGAAGCCTCTTTGGAAATAGGGAATGTGTGCTTCAGACATATTCAAGAGAGTTAGCTGTTGAGTTGTTAGAACACCTTTCTGATTTACTGCAATCTATTGATTGACCCAAACACATTAGTAAAACACTCAGACACCATAGTTATTGTATATTGAAAATTAACTTATTGCATATAAAAACTGGGCAGCTAGTAGTTTCTAGTGTAGCACATAACTTGTTTGAAAAAAAGGAGGACATGCCACTTGAAATTAAAAAACAACAACAACAACAACAAAAACCCGTTGAAACATTTATATTAAGCAGATATTTTCAAAGCTCATAATTCAGATCCATTAAGTTATTGGGTATTACTCTGTATTTTACTGTGTTTCTAATTATATGACAATAACCTAATTCTTATTCAGCTGAGTGAGCAGAAATATATTTTCTTGTCAAGCTTCTTGTATGGGAGCTAAGATTTGATCCTGATCCAAATTTGGTTGTGTCTTTCATTATGTCACCTGTTGTCACTTGGATATCGTTCTATCATTTTGATTTGGTATCTATTTGTAGAGACGACCCTACACGTGGGTTAATACGCATAGGCTGCACTTGGAATGCACTGTTCTTGAGTATTCATGAACTGTTGGGCCTACAAACTAGTATTTGAATAGCTCTCAAGTACTTTTTCATGTAAGCCCTTGTAAGAATGCGAAAGGACAGAAATAAGCAACCCATTTTGCCGTTGAAGAATATGAGCCTCTTGGAGATGTACTTTGCCCATGGCATGAGAAATGTACATCTTAGCTAGTACAGGCTATCTGGCTATCAAATTGACATTGCTACATATGAAGCTTATCTATTTGAGCATTATTTTCTAAAATATGTGAAAATATTTTTTGGTTATATTCAAATAATTTCTTTAGGTTGAAATCAACTATCTGCTTATGCCATTCAACCCAGAATATTGCCTCTACAATTTCATATTAACACAAAATATTTTCCATCAACTTTAAACTATTGGACTATGTCTACAATTGTATATAAAAAATTAAGTTGCAGAGCAATATTTCTGCATGGTGGGATAGAAAGTGTTGTGCCCAGCCTCACTCAATGGAGCTGAGCCCTCTGTTATGTCGATGTTGATGTCAACATGTAAAAGTACCACAACTCTATTCAGTTTTAACGTTAAAACTGGTAGGCAGTTTTTCTCACTTTGTTTATAATAAATTTCTACTCTAGGTTTAATTGCAGAGTCGAAGAACCAACAACATGTTCTTTTATAAAGCAATATAGCATTTATACTTGGTTCTCGATCTGTAATGGAACACAGATGTATTTGTTTTTAATAATTCTGCTCATGTTAGGCTGTGTGAATGAATTGTGTCTTGAAGTTCCCCTTCTCCAGGTATTATTCAATGAGTTCTTTTACCATATCACATCAGATAGACCTTTCTGAGCAATAATTCTATCCCCAGTAATACAGAACTATGTAGTTCCCACATACTGCTTCTGAGGTTCCTGGCCTTATGAATGAGGGTGGTGGTCATGGGCAGAAGGGAGGAATGTGAGCGCTGATAGAGAGCTCACTGTTCCTAGTCTGCTGTGCTTTCTACCCTTACATCAAACACTACATTTTAAGAAGAAAATTCAGTGTAACACTCTCTTATGTAATGATTTATGGGAAGAGATTATAGTTACTTTTAATATATTCATGCAATGTGATACTGAACAGTTTCTTTTCTGATTTTAAAATACATTCTAAATGATTTCTAAGTGATATATAAGATTCTACTTTTTCATGTGCTTTTATAGGTAAATAAGAGTTTGATTCATACTAAAATAATTTTCTTTAAAAAAAAAACCTAGACATTAAAAGGATACATGGGTTTTTTTTGGTATTCAGGAACTTAGGACTAACATTAATATATAAAGTCGTTGTCAGTGTTTTGTGGGATAAACATGGCTGTTAAACTGCTGGTCTCACATTAGCGATGCAGCAGAAGTTTGACTAACATCTGCCTACTTCTCTGTGCTCCTGTGATTGGTTTGAAGCATGATGCTCATGTGCCTTCTTTTAAATTGTTTTGGATTCTCTGTTTCTTTTCTTTTTTAATCCTTCTTCTCCTCCTTTTTGCTCCCCTTCTCTGCTGTCTCTTGTTTTCCATCATCCTGGGAACATCCATGTCTCCTCTCTCACATCTTTCCTGTGTGAATTATTTCTCCTTCAGTAACCCTGGCACTGTGTAAGTACTTTCTAATGGTTTGTCTGATAATTCCTATTATTCTGTCTCTAACTTTTCAGTTTCCACCCTAGCAAATCTTAGTATTATTTCATTACAAGGATTATCGAATATATTAAGGAACATTTTAAAAACGGGCTTTTCACATTAGAAACCTTCATATGAATACGCAGTGGGTATGTTTGGAATGCCCACATCTCTACAGTAGAAAACTTTAGTAAAGCTAACTTAAGGGGCGTGGGTACCATTACAAGCATCATTCACTAGAGTAGAAATATAATCTAGGTATTCCCCTTTTTTAGTATTGTTTTAAAAAATAAGTGTGGGTGAGCTTCCTAATTTTGAATGTCTGTATTTTGAAGTACATTACTTACTCTTCTGAGTTAAATTTATTCTATTTTCAACGATTTTTAAAATCCTTAAAATTCATTGATATTCCTTTTTAACAACAGTCATCATATTCAAATTTTCACAATGATGAAGAACTCCATAATTGTTTAGAAAAATCCTGTTATTTAATCTGAGAATTTGAAGCTGTGGTAGTAAGTGCCATAAGGTCTAAGTTATACTCTATTTTCTATAGACACGTCATGTGAACTACTCCATGGTGTTATATTATTATTCTTAGCTTAAAGCCATTGTTTTATGATCTTATAGCTGGAACCTGCACAGAGGCTAAAGCAAATCAGTGTTCCATCCCCACCACTGCCTGAGCTGAGTGTGACTGCACAGCCTGTAATTCTCGTAGTGCTGGGGAGATGGAAGCTGGAGGATCAGAAGTTAAAGGCCAGTTGAGCCGCCTACCAGGCTTTGAGATCAGCCTGGACTGCGTGAGAACCTAATAACACTAGTAATTGGTAATAACTTAATAAGCAGCGCTTACTGACTAATTAAAGGGAAGCTTAAAGCTTAATAAGTTTGTTAGCTGCTACAAATTTTTTCAAGTACTTATATAAAATTAAGAGCTGTTTTATATATGCCAAAGGCTATGTTTTTATAAATAACTTCAGTCTTTTTCCTAGTTTTTGGAATTTTTGTCTGTTCTTCAAAGGGTTAGATATTGCTCGGTATTCACAAATGTCGGTTAGGTAGTTCACTTCCATAGTCGTGAAATATCACTGTAAATTATGTGTCCTGCTGTCTCGCTGCACACATACTGATTCTTCTTTTATGTATGTCTGTCACTTACACTCATGCATCACAGCTAATTTTCTATTCTCTGAAGGACAGTATGATGATTTCTGTGAATCATGACCCGTGGAAAATCTGTTTGCATGTATCATCCTCCTCATTCATTCCTCAGAACCACCTTTAAGACTCAATTCCCCCTTTTTCAAATGGAGAATCTGAGATTTAGAGCAGTTAAGTTACCTCTGTAAAACATATTAAGTGGGGGGCAAGGTCCTTCAAACTGTCCACGTGACTCCAAAGCCAGTGTCACTAGCTAGGAAAAGCTAAGGTGCTGAGGTAGGTTTTCGATGGCGTGCCTATTAGAATGCTGGCAGTCCTTTGGCGCGGTGATTGTCTGTGGTACGCTAACCTAGTAGGTCTTACATCCACATCTGGCCTCATTTAGAACATTTGCTGTACTCAGATCCTAGGATAACAGTCTGCCAGATAAGTCCTGAGCTCTTGTTTATTTTCTGAAATATTTCATTTGTCTCATTTCAGGAGAAGTTGAAAGTATTTATTCAGTTCAGTCGATCCTGAAATGATAAATAATGAATATTGTGATTTCCTTAATATTTATGCTATATTAATAAAAATATGAATGTTCTTGGCAAACTCATTATTTGGATATCTTACTATTTCTTTCTGTCTTTGGCATATATTATCAGCCTTAATTCTCAGAACACTACTTTGTGTTTTCTTTGTTAATGAAAACACTGAGGCTCAGTGAGATGGACTTGTCCAAAATCACACTTGTGAAGAATTCTATCTAGAGTCAGGGTCTCAACCTTGGTCTCTTAAAGAAACCACAGAACTTCACTGTGTTCATTTGGAACATCCTTTGTGTGAGATAAAAATACTGTAAACACGATTGAGAAGGTTGTTAGGGTCCTTTCCAAAATTTCCAAAACTTGTATATTTGCTACTTAAGATGTAAAAACCAATCCCATGAGGAATTCTAGGATAAATTCTAGGATATTTAACTGGCTAAGTCATAGTTCATATTGATTTATATGGCACAGTCATTTCAAATCATTGGATTTTTACTGCCTTCGACTCTCATTGTCTGCTTTCCTTATTCTTCTTTCGTTTTCTTCATGTTGGGAATCTTTTCTGCTGCTGCCTCCTTCTGTCACTTAAAAGGAAAATTCCACCGAAACGGTAATCTTGCTGTTCAGTTGTTTATTGTTTATACATTTATCATTGTTTGTACTAACCTATAAAATTATTTTACTACTATGTCTTTTTAGAAGGGTATTTTAATTTAATATATTTACACAATCAATGTATATAAAAGGAATATTGAGAAGTAAATGTATAAATTAGAAATAGTTCATCAGAGACCATTTTTTATCATCAATGTAGTTTAAATTGTAACTATTATTATTTCCTTTTTTCTAGCCCACCAAGAAAACACATTGTGGAGCGCAACACGGAGTTTTATCACATCCCCACTCACAGTGATGCCAGCAAGAAGAGGCTGATTGAGGACACTGAAGACTGGCGCCCACGGACTGGAACAACTCAGTCTCGTTCCTTCCGGATCCTTGCCCAGATCACTGGGACTGAACATCGTGAGTGAACGTTTAGAGATCTTAGACGAGGAATGTTTTTTTGGCTCTGATAGTAACATCTAGGCTTATCGGCAGTTACAGAAAAACAGTCCTGGTAAAGATTGCACGTAAATTATGTTGTGTATAGCAAGATTTCAGTCCAGGGAGTTGCATTGAGAAGGGGGGCGCACTCTAGCCTTGGTATATAGCCAGTGTAAATATGGTATGGGTTTGTTTTAATTGCTCCATGTGGTTTCAACAGCTGACATTAATTCACACAGATAATTATGTGAGTGATTTTAAAGTTAAAGAACTTAAAAGTTAATTTTGTATCTTATTTACATTGCAGTGAAGGAATCTGAAAATGATAATACAAAGAAGGCAAAGTAAGTTCTCTTTTAGTGAATCGAATGCTTTGTTTTCATGAATGGTCTTAATTTGCTGTTATCAAACTTTCAAGTGTAATGTTACACTTTTGTTGTTTTAGTAAATAGAAACTAAGCATTTAACCCATGGTGCCTTTAGTGTGACCTAAACATGCAACCTACAGATTTCCAATTTAGTTGATACTGTCTGGATTTTTTTGTCTAAAACATATTTTCTTTAATATTGACATAATGAGTGGGTACAGCACATTTGGGGAATGTTTTACTAACAGTACAAATTTCAGTGAATGGGTTTCCTGTGTTGTCTCGAACTCCCTTTATTTGGTGCATAAAAAACATTTCAAGAGGACCCTGTAGACTAATTTCTGTATTTCCAAAAACTCTATTCTTTTGAATGCTGCTATTTTTAACAAAACAGCTGTCTGAAATTCAGCTTTTACAGGGCATGTTTTCTGCATGCTGGAATTAGTATAGAATCTTTTCCTTTCACCTTTTATGACTCTTCTGTCACTCTTTTTTTTATTTCCACAGGGAAAAGATACCCCTTCACGTCTTTAGTCCCAAATATACAAAATTACGTGACTGGCACCATGAAGTCTCAGCACGTGCTCTTAACGTACAGTGACTATGAGCCTTGCTTCCCCACCCAAGCAGCCAGCCATGCGTTTCATTCACCTTCTCTCTTTCCAGTTCGTAGCAGTTTCTGCTTCACATTTGTCTCGCGAAAACTAGAACGTTTCTATACTATCCTAACAGTTTCCAGTTGTGAAAACGAGAAGAACGAACACGTTTTCTCCTAATTGGTAGCTAACAGGTGCAAAACCAAAGGGAAAAAAAGGAAGTGACTAGACCCTTTCAGTATATTTACAGGTATTTTCACTGTTTGGGTCATGGTTGTCCTTTTGTAAGGTTGATCTAGTTTGTCGATTGAAGCAGGGGTAGATGAACAAATAATGTCCTTGTCTAATTAGGAAAGTGATTTCCTTATGCTATGATATTTCCCAAGTTTACCTTCAAGTTCACCATTAGGGGATGTTCACATTGTAAACAGTTAAGAGAGCAAATATGAGGTAGCAGCTTCAGTAGAGAAGACGATTAAAGCTCATTGTGGACTCAGGTGTCTTTAAAAGCCTATTGTTCACGTGGCTACAAAAAAGATATTTTGCTCTTGCTTGCAGTGGGGAAACATAGTATTATTTTACTTCAGTTAAAGATTGTGTCATCTACTGAGGAAGTGTATCTAAGCTGGTAGGTGTTTTCATGGAATATCCAAATTCTAGGTGTCAACAGTAAGACATGTAGAAGATAGATTTGCTTTTTCTTTATGTTGGAGGAAAATAGCATAAAATAAGTTTCAATTTAAATGTTCCTGATAGTGTTTGAAACTACTGTGTGTTGCTGCTATTCTTACATAGCTGTATTTTGGGCAGTACAGGGAAATGAAGTATCTGCTTTCTGCCTTGTAATATAATAGATTATATAGTAGTCTAAACTTAGCGATAAATGCATTTTGAAGTTTGGAAAGAATTGTAATAAAGTTGTCTGTACCTTGCTTCTGTACTTATTTCTTTGAGGCTAGTGACTTGCTGCTCAGGGCTTGTTAAAATGTTACTTTAGTAGGATGAGTAACTACATTGTCTTTTCATTTGGAGAAGTTTTCAATTCATCAAGTTATCAAAATGTGAAAGTAACACATGGCAAAAACCCAGCCTTCTCTTTTGTCCTCCAGAATTGTTAGTTATTTAAGGCAGCATCTTATGTGAACACTCTATTATCCATCTTCCTGGACAAAGCCAAGAGTTTTTCCTTGTTAAACAGTGATTACTGGGGTTCTGGCCCACATTCAAAGATCAATTTTTACTTTTCCCAGTGTTCTCTACTTCAGTGTCAACATAGACCAGAAGTATTGTGGATAAGTTGAGGCAACTAATATTAATTTCAGTTAGTGATTTGTTATTATGCAACAGTTGTCCTGTCAGATGCATTTGAAAGTAGTTCTAGGATTTAGCTGTGTCTGCCACTGCCCCTGTGATATGAAGGATATCCTTTTTGAAGTATTTCTTAGATATTCAAAGGCTTGCCATATGATCTTGATTTTAGACCCAGTGTTTACTGCATCTCTGTCCTATGGAAGAAACTCTTTCTTTTACCAGGCCTTTCTGTACCTAGCAATTATTCATTATTTCAAAAGATAGTATCTGAAACAAGATTGAGTTAGTGTCACTAAAAAATGAAGTATCAGAGTAAAGATGATATATTCCCACCAAAATCCAGTTTTCTCGAGTAACTATAGAGTTCAAAGAACCGTTAGAATAATTTTAGAAAAATAAAACATTTTTCCTAATACAAAGAATATGTGTAGTACTTTTTTTAAACTTGAAATAGATGGTGTTGAAATAAGAGTTGAGTACCTTGTCTAATGCCAATAGTATCTAATATATCATCACAAGTGCAGATGACCGAAGTCGTCTGCCTTCCCAGGAGTGGGAATCGGCGTACAGCCAGCATTGGGAAGATGTTCCATTTCGTCCTGCCAGAATTGGAATTCCTGAGCCCAGTGACTCTTCTGGGACAGTGTGTATTCCTAGCACAAAAATCTAGCCAGATATTATAAAAGTTTACACAATGTATTTTGTAAGGATAGTTGCCCGATTTATTTATGCCTTGTTTGTGTCTTTCTTTTATGTACTTTATGACAGGCTTATTTTTAATATGAAATTGGGAAGTTACTCTCCAGTGATTTTCAACATATTTTTTCCATAATGTTTTCCTAGTCAGAAAATGGGCGTGTCTTACCCAGTCATCTACTTTTGTTACCTCTCACATATATTACTCTAGTGATAGGGTCATGCTCATTTCATTATCATTGTGCCCTTAAATATATTATAAAGTCATTATATTAGGCTGCAGAGTAGCTAGTCTATTTTTTAATTCCAAAGTATAGTATAGAATTGGATTCATAAAAATAATTCATTAATTTTCAGAAAAACCCCATCTCTAAAAACCAAAAAAAATTATTAAATTTTATTTCATGTTCATTGCTGTTTTGCCTGCATATATTTCTCTGTGAGGGTGTCAGATCTTGAACTTACAGGCAGTTGCGAGCTGCCATATGGAAGCTGGGAACTGAACCTGTGTCCTCTGGAAGAGCAGTCAGAGCTCTTAACCACCAAGCCATCTCTTCAGCCCTAAAACTAGGTTTATCCAGATAAATAATTTTGCATTTGCTTTATTTTTGATATGATTTATGACCACTCACTCATTGATTCATTCATTCTGTGTTCATTCTTTCATATGAGTGATTATTTGACTGTCAGCCACCAATCTGTGTGCTGTGGATACCACAGTAAATAATGGGCAAACATATAAACAAGATGGTCCAAGGTAATTTTATTGACAGATAATAAAGTAGGTTAATATAAAACAGATTTGGCTTAGGCAGGGCAGGATTGCTGTAGATTATGTGGCTTTCTGTGAATTCAGCTTTAGTGCTGACTTTTTGTAGAGAATAAGACCTGAGCTGTGTGATGATCTCAGGCAGAGTTCAAGGCAAAGGAGACCGGTGGAAAACAGTGTGGCAGGTCTCTAGATCAGAGAACACAGTGTAGCAGAAATGAGTAGGGGAAACAGATATGAACCTAATTCTTAAGCATGTGAGCAAACAGTTTTTATTCTGAATGTAACCACTTGAGTTAATTTTAAAATGAAGAATCAGAGCATTGGGGAGGGGGTTTGCCAGCTTGTTAAATAAAGTATATACCTAGTAGTCCAGCCCTGACCACTGTCAATTTATTATTTTTTTCTATTAAGATTCAGTGGAGATTTAGAGGGGAAAAAGGCTTCCTTCCATATACTGTCTTTGTGGTATGCAAGGAACAGAATATACTATGGAACACAGATAAGACAGCAAAGTTGGAATGTAATACTTTAGTTGGTAGATTTAACGATTCTGGCTTCTCTGTATAAAGCTGGCTTGATTTATCCCATCCATTAAAATTTCATGACGCAATTAAGTATTTCCTTGGTGATTCTTTGCAAAATAGGTATCATAGCTTAAATTGCTATTAGAAACAGCGAGAAAGAGAGCGATCAGTACTCTCAGATTTGTAGCTGACTGAGTTTCCACTTGAGCGGAGGACCTGAGAGCTGTGTGTGTGATGTGTGTGAGCCACGCAGCTGTACTCTGACTCCCCCAGCACTCACTTCAGTGAGCTGATCCTGTTGATATGGGCAAGAGGAGATCGAAGTCTGACCACGTTGGCCTACCAGAGACAGCTTCTAATAGCTGTTGTGTCTCCAGGACTGCTGGGACAGGTTGCCTGGAGCTGCCCTCCTCCACAACAGCACCTCACCTCTGTCGAGTCCTGCTACCTGGCCCCTCTCTTTCCCAGCTCTTGACTTAAGAAGTGTTTCCTAATAAGCACCTTCCATGCTAAACCCTGAGAGCTGTCAGCAGACTTGGTTACACAGGTCCTACAGCGTGGTCCTTTTACTAATCTTCTCATCACTTTTTTCTTCAATCTACTTTCCTTCCTCCTTGATCTTTGACAACAGACCACAGCCACAAGATTAAAGAAGTCTTTGAAGTAAAAGATTAGTTACTGTGCATGGAAGTTAAAAGGAAGATTCATTTACTTTTTTTTTTTTTTTGCCTTGAAAAGTGTTTCTTTGTTGGTTACATTATAGGCCATCTAGACTTAATGAATAGGTATTGTAGGTAGAGCTGTGTCAATGAAGCGGTGAAGGAAGAACTCTTAGAAGGAAAATCATGAATACATGTAACGTATATCTAAAGGATTGCTGTTGGAATGTTGTAAGTGAAAGTGTGCAGCATTTTAGAATGCTGAGTATTTGTCTTTTGATGAGCCATTTAATAAATTTTCTCTGGGTACATCTCTTCTCTGTACGTTGTCAACTCTACTTCCTGGTCTCTCCATGTCTATTGGGAATGAGTCGGATAGTGGGCAGGTCCACAAGGCTAGAGATGCTGCTAGGAAGTTACTGAAGATGTGTCCAGGCCTCAGTGCCAGTGGTGTGATACTGAGAACAACTGGCTTGAATGCTGCTGTCCTCTCCAGAGTTTTCTTATTCCATCTCACAACGTGATTTACATATTCTCTGTAACTCACTTTCTCCACATCCACCTCACCGTGGAAGTCATGCACTTCTATCTTGATTTACTATACAGAATTTAACTTTCTTGAAACCTCTTTTTCTGGTTTTACTTATGGGTGTTTATCTATATATCCTGACTTTCTACCTTGTTCCTTGAAGACAAGAGTCTTCATATAAAAATACAGATTGGAAGAAAAGGCACTCTCATAGGCACGCTATTTCCTTCTGAATGCATTCAGCAGTGAGTATATAGGTAAAGGAAAGTTTACAGAATGATTCACCTTGAAGATGGATTAGAATCTACGATTCCTCTCCCATTTACCTCTTAATCAGAAAGATACTGTATTAGGCATCCTTGGCAACAAGAAGCACACGTGAAGTGGATTAAGCAATAGGATTAATTTCTAGATCTCCATACCAGAAATACAGATATGCATGCACTCAAAAAATGAGTCTAAATATCCTACTCAGGGCTGCCCGTGACACCAAGTAATATCCATAGAACTCCTGGCTTATAACCATCAGAATGAATTTTCACCTGGAAGAATGGATCTAAGTTACTTCTGAACAGAGACCTGTCATATTTACTTATTTGTTGACAATTTGAAAACAAACTGTGGGAAATTTTCCTAATACATTCTCTTGCAAGTTAATGGTGTTTTTTAAAATTTTTTTTCACAGGTGAATAAATACATATCTATAAAAGGTGGGAAAAAACTTTCTGGCCAATATCATGCCTTCATTATTCTATTTCAGAAACATTGGTCTCTTGTTAAATAGTAAGATATTTAAGACACATGCAGGGGCTGGGGAGATGATTCCATCAGTAAAGTACTTGCCTTGCAAACATGAGGAGCTGAGTTTAACCCCCCAAACACAGGTAAAAAAAATCTGTTGTGGTGTGTGCTAGTAAGGTGAAGACAAAGGTGTGGGGTTGCTGAATTGGTGTGCTCCAGGTTCATGGAGAGGTCGTCTAAAGTGAAGGTGGAAAGTGATAGAACAAGACACCACATGTTGACTTCTGGCTTGCATATGCACAAGTGCACACACACACACACACACACACACACACACACACACACACACATGTGTGAGTATGAACACATGAGGCTACATGCTAGCTAAACATATTTGCTACCCCAAACTACTATTCTGTAGAGAAAGTGAGAATTGTTCCCCAAAAGATATTTGCATACATTTTTATGAGATCAGTTAACAATCACACTTAAACCCAAAGGACAGAATGTCAACACCTCCACATCCATCTAATTTTAGAAAGTGATTCTGAAAATACCTAACTAGAATTCCTCAGCTGCTACTGTCTCAAACATTCCTACACAGTATGTATGACAATCTGGAGAAGAATCAGAGGTCAACACTGGGCCCACGAACAAATTGTCTTTGTGGGTTGAAAATACAGAGTATTTGTATTTGATCTGCCTTCGTGCTCTGTTGGTAAATTGTTCTGTGGTATAGCAACAGCGGATTGGTGACTGTAATGCAGATGTTGCCATCTGCTGAATTTACGTGGTCATTACACTTGAGTTGCTTCTGAGAGCAGTCCTTTGGAAATCTTTGAGACAGTTCCTAAGTACTCTGTATTTTCATGTACAAATTGCTTTCTGTATACTTCTAAAAACTGTTAGAACTTTGCAAAACTATTAGTAACTCTTTGCCTTTTATAAAGCTCTTTTATTAATAAAAACAAGTATTTGTGATATGTAGACTTGACTCATCTGTAGAGTCCAGAAAAATGGCAAGCACCATGCCTTAGAACATGGACAAGCTTACAGAGCAGTAATCCTTATGCTATGATGCTGCTTGGGTTAAGTTTTTTTCCCCTACCTTCAAAGAGGCAAACATGATGTTGTTGTTATCTGTTCAAAACTGCAATATCAAGTACATCTATCTCCTCCATTCTTTCTAACATAGTCCACAAGCTGGACAACTTAGAAGCATTGGTCATAGACAGCTTCACCGTGACAGTCTTCAATTGACCCCTTTTGCTTTTAGTTCATTTCAAGTATTTCAGCCACATCGACATTTCAGAGTACTTAACTATTCTGCTTTTACCTTTATATGATTTAGTTATTTTGGTAGTATGATTTTTTAAAAGAGAAATTAGGCTAGTACATTACATAGTAAAAGTGATGAGGAAGGATATTTAAGCAACTTAATTTTCCTTTCCTTAAAGAACTTGGTTTTCTTTCTTTTTTAAAAAAAAAAAAAGATTTATTTCTCATGTACACAGTGTTCTGCCTGCTTGTACACCAGAAGAAGGCATCAGATCTCATTATTGATAGTTGTGAGCTACCATGTGGCTGCTGGGAATTGAACTCAGGACTTCTGGAAGAACAACCAGTGCTCCTAACCTCTTAGCCATCTCTGCAGCCTGAACTTGATTTTCAAATTGAAGCCAGTGTTGCTTGTCCCTTCTCTTGCATTTCTCTACTTTAGTACATACTGAAAAGCTGTCTGTTGAGCTGCCCCATGTCTGCCTTAGTGACAGGTGCTCATCTCACAGATGCAATTAATTGTTCTTTGGGAGTCTGAATTCACTTCTTTGCACAGAACATACCAAGGGTGGATAACCATGGGGAACTTTTGAAGTAACTTCGTCTTTTCATGCTCTTTATTGTTTATGATGGTAGTCTACAAATTTATAAAAAGGAAACTGAGAGGGGCTGGAGAGATGGCTCAGTGGTTAAGAGCATTGCCTGCTCTTCCGAAGGTCCTGAGTTCAATTCCCGGCAACCACATGGTGGCTCACAACCATCTGGAATGAGGTCTGGTGCCCTCTTCTGGCCTGCAGACATACATACGGATAGAATATTGTATACATAATAAATAAATAAATATTTAAATAAAATAAAATAAAATAAAAAATAAAAAAAAGGAAACTGAGAAAGAACTGGAAGATTTTTATAACTTCAGATGCTTCTATATCTTGATTAGACAGTGGATAATTTGAAACTCTTATACAGAAAAGGAACATGTTTAGACAGCTGTGATAAAATCGAGGGTATCAAAGGAATCAAACATTCACCACTTTTATAAAAGAAATTTGAAGCATATCACATGATATTAAGAAAATGTACCTTTTTCTAGTTTGCTTTTCGTTGCTGTGCTATATACCATGTTCAAAGAAAATTTGGGGAGGAAAAGGTTTATTTGGCTCATGCTTTCCAGGGCACAGTCAATCACTGAAGGAACTGTGGTCGGAAGTCAAGGCAGCAGTTGAAGCAGACACCATAGAGGAACTCTGCTTACTGGCTTGTGTACTGGTTCACGCTCAGCTAGCTTTCTTACACAGCCCAGACTCACCTGCCTGGGGATGATGCAGAAGACACGTGGTTTGGGCCCTTTCCCAGCAGTCTCAATCAAGACAGTTCGTCACAGACATGATGAGTTCTTTAATCCAGGCCCCCTCTCCCCAGGTTGCTTTTGGTTGTGTGGTTGCTGATAAAGGCACATGCCTCTGCCTAAATCAACAAAGTGAAGCTACCAACCAGCACTAATTTGGGGTATTACATAAAGGAAGCAGCAGAAACAGAAGTGATGCTTTCAATATTTCAATATGATTGTGAAACTTGTGTTAATGAAAGAGATAAAGGAGCAAAAATAACCCAAACTCAGAAGCACATAGTGAAAAGGTTTTGATTTACTTACCTTGATTCATAGACATCATAGCTGAATATAATAGTTGGTTGCTTCTCCCCATTGATAGCTTGCATGGGACCTTCTGGTGACATGAAAGCTTGTCTTCAAGCAAGAAGTATTCAGGTCAGTTTCCAGTTCAGTGGTCTCTGGGCCCGGTTTCTGAAGTGCATAATGTCATCAGCAATAGGAACTTACCTTCTACCTCTCTGGGGCAATGGAGGCCCAAAGCAATAGCCTGTAATGGTTTGGGAATGTCTTGAACAAACATCCCTGACCAACAACTCAAAAGAAGGCTTTTTGTGCCCAATGTTTGAGTTTTTGTTAGATGGTCTTTGATTCTTGGAGGGAGCCTTGTCAGCTCAGATGGGAAATTCCATTTTGATTTTGTATGTTTATTGATACATCAGCCTCATGAACTATAGGTATTTTTAGGAACAGTGAGTTTGCTGTACAATTGGGTTTTCTAGGAATGTCAGAAGCTACAACCAGAAGTTTCACCAACATGACTTAATAAACATGAGTTGAACAAGGACAAAAACAATAGATATGCAAACAAGTATGGGGGAAATCCCAGGAGACCTCAACTGCACACTTACAGGGTCTACAGACCCCTACATAAGAACTACAGGCAAATAAAGAATGCTGAGAGCAGGAGAGATCGTCTTCCCCAAGGACGAGCACACTAATGGTCACTCCTTAGAACATACGACACATCTGTAACATCTTACAGCTGGAGTAGAGTGTTCTTTTCAGAATATATTTATAAATATACTTATGTCTATGTAAAAACAGCTCATGAAAGGAGAGGCCATGAGTTTGCAAAGGAGCAAGGAGGGTCACGTGGAAGACCTTGGGAGGAGGAAGGGAAAATGATGTGGTTATAATCTCAAGAAAAGAAAGGTTTGCTTTTGTGGGGAATTCATTCTTGCATAATTTGCATAGAATTTCTTAAAGTCTGAATGAGTGAAATTAGCTTGTTACTAATGGAGCTCTTTAGCATCCTGTAGTCTACTTTCTTTCCTCCATCCACTACAGCTAGTGGATGGTTTTATTATAATTAATTTAGTAACTATACTAAATGAAATAGTTCAGAAAATTTCCATAAATAATTTTAGGACTTATATTGTACATTTACTGGAAGGATTATGCAACTTCTACATATGAAATAATGAGAAAGCATGTTCTTGTCTTACTAAAATCTTAATAGTCTTTTGAAATGAAATTAATGTTACAAGTTAATAAGATCATGAATTATGGAAAAATTACTTCCAGAACATTAAATGCTATGGTGTGAATGGAGTATAACAAATAAAGGAAAAGGTAGTTTACAAAGATACTTGAGAGAGATCCCAAAGTTCTCTTGGGTAATTGTAGAGCCTGCAGAGGATTTTGGATATTACCCTAAGTACAGCAAGTTCCACTGAAGTTTTTAATACAAAGAATGATATGAAGAAAAAAATTAAGGCACTTTGACTAAACCAAGACAAGTCTAGATTGGGCAGAATTTGGTAAGAGTAAAGTAAGAAAGAAAGTAGATAATTGTTCCTCTACTGATAAAAAGTGCTTAGACTATATGGAGAAAGGATGATGGCTATGCTATGGAGCAGGAGGATGGATTCAAGATGCAATTTCAAGGTAGAATAATAGGGACATGGTCATAGAACTTGAGGTCATGGTGGAGGTAGTGTATGTACAAGGTTTTCTTCCAGGTTTTTGATAAGAATATGGCCATCAATTTGGATAACATACTTTGGGGGCAGTCTTAAGAGTTTATTTTGAGAAAAAGTTAATTTAATTTTGATATCAGGTACACGATTTAAAAGTGAACTCACAACATAGGCTGCTGATGACAGATCACTAAGATAGAGACACTGTTATATTGAAAGAATATAATGCCGCTCCCCAAATTATGTTGCCATGACAGTGACCTCGATAGTAGGAGTAGTCAGTGAAATACTGGAGTATGGCAAATAATGGGGTCATGGCACTGCTTACCAGAAGAGATGAATTGGTCAGTTAGATCAGATACCGAGACTAGGTAAATAGATGATTCCCCTGTGTAAGGCAAAAGCAGTGCCAAACTCCTGCAGACAAATTAGAATTGTAGAATGGGTTAGCACTGCAGACTTCCAAAATGGAAACATTTTGGGGTCGTTTTATAGTGTTATTTATTTAACAGTATTGAACTATACATTAAAATGATGATAGCACACATATGTTTTGTAGTTTTTAACTACAATAAAAACATGATAAATACACTTTTTTGTTGATTTGTTTTCCCAAGACTGTCTCTCTGTGTAGCCCAAGCTGTCCTAGGACTTGTTCTGTAGACTAGGATGGCCTTGAACGAGGTTTACCTACCTCTGCCTCTCAAGTGCCGGGAAAGGTGTACACCACTACCCACCAGCCTGGTAAAGACTGTTGTTAATCCAGCTTAGCTATAACGAACTCCTTAGTGGACCTGGCAAGAACATGGTTTTGTTGGGGCAGAAGTGTGACAAGTGGTGAGTAGATAGTTATTTCGTTTGACTGTAAAGGGGCATGGAAAACAGGAGATAAAGGTAGTTTGTTGTTGATGATGATTTCTTTCAAAGACCCCATGGCGTTTTGACATGCCTGGTGTAGAAGGAGAGTTCAAGGACTGTGCTTGAGAGAAAAGAAGGAGCTGGAAAGCCAGCCTAAGGTTACTAGACAGCTGTGCAGGCTGGAGGCCGGAAAGCTTTCTTCTCCTTTGGTCTGCAGAGTGGCAAAGGTGGTCGTGACCGATTTGCCTCATACAGTATTAGCATGGCTGCTAATGGAGACACTTAAGCCTGGTTGCAAAGAAACACGCAATCTGCAAGTAACTGAGAAAAGCCGTCTAAGGCTGCAAGCTCGTTCCTGCACATGTGTCTGGGGGCAGGAGCACCAGTCCCCTGGTGGGAACCAGTACTCATTTAAGCAGTAGATAAGGCAGAAAGCTAGACCGCTCTAAGTCTACTATAAATCAGAACTTTCAAGTCTAAGAGGAATGAATTTTAGGGATGTCAGAGAGAGAATACACGGTGATGTCTACTCCATATTAAGTGCAGTAATTTAAAAATCCCCACGAGTATTTATGGAGGCTGGCTAAATAATAGATAGGACACTCCCCAAATACATTGTTCATAACCTCAGAAATCTGGCTTTTAAAAGTATCATATATATTTTATAAATTTTAATCCTCAAATATTTCACCAGCATGGCTCCTAGAAGCAGGAGAAGAATTCTTCAACCCACTCTTTAAAAAGTAAACTCTTTGTGTGTGGGTGCACCCCTCGCGGTCCTGAGTTCCTTGCTCGTGCTCTCTCT
>NC_022022.1:35900968-35901703 GCF_000317375.1 Microtus ochrogaster | reverse complement strand
GGATGGAGGTGGGTGGTCCTTGGACTTCCCACAGGGCAGGGAACCCTGATTGCTCTTTGGGCTGATGAGGGAGGGGGACTTGGTTGGGGGAGGGGAGGGAAATGGGAGGCGGTGGCGGGGAAGAGACAGAAATCTTTAATAAATAAATAAATAAGTAAACTCTTATTGTTAGTTGGCATATAAGTAATGAGAATTAGTTACAGGTCTCCTAAAATTGAAGGACTTATTATAGTATAGAATACATTCTATGTGCATGGTTTTCAAATCCTAGTCATTTCTTTGATCATGTATCTTTCTCTAGGCAATAACATTTGATTAGCTCTGGATTGTAACATGTCGTTAGAGGTACAAATGTTCTAGGACAAATACACATATCATGAGTTCTGTATTTGAAAATAGGAACTTTCATTTATTCAGTTGGTAATAAACTATACTTCATTTTATATGGATAAATATCACGGGTTCTCAGTTTAGGAAAATTTTTGTTTGTTGAGGGAATCTGACTTTAAACAAATTGGCCACACAAGCAGTACAATATAATAACAACACCTTACATGCAGACAAGTACAGAGTGCTGTGAACACATGTAGCAGTGACAACATCACAGAGGAGGGCCTTATACTGAGTTTAAAGGAGGCTTGGAGAGTAACCCAGTGAGGTGTGATACAGAGAGGCATCGGAAAACAGTAGTAGACAGTAGTAGAATTTGGTCTGTTTCAAGAAGAAACGAAGGGG
>NC_022022.1:35893703-35900868 GCF_000317375.1 Microtus ochrogaster | reverse complement strand
AGAGAGAGAGAGAGAGAGAGAGAGAGAGAGAGAGAGAGAGAGAGAGAGAGAGAGAGAGAGAGAGAGAGCGCGAGAGCGCACAAGCATGGGAAAGAGGGAGGGAGGGGGAGGGAGGGAGGGCTCAATGAGAACCCTGGAGAACAGCTAGCATGGTCAGCTATCCTCAGCTCAGTGCTGGAAGATTTAAGCAACACATGATGAAGTTTGCACTTTAAAAGGGCAATCTGATAGCTAAGTGCTATTCTCTTTCTCTGGGACAAAGCTCAGCATCTTTTCTTTTTTTGGCTTAATAAATGTCCAGATCACAAACACTTTGAGTTTTGTGCGTAATATAGTGTGCCATAATTTCTCAACTCTCCACAGAGTATGAAATAACCAGACATGCATAAATGAAGGAGCTTAATGGTATCCCAATAAACTTTATGTATTTATGCCAAAATATGAATGCCATGAACTCTTGATGTGTGAAGTCATGAGAAATGTTCTTAATTTTGAAAAAAAAAAGTTTGGTGCATGCCTTTAATCCTAGCACTCAGAAGGCAGAGGCAGGCGGATCTCTGTGAGATTGAGGCCAGCCTGGTCTACAAGAGTTAGTTCCAGGACAGGCTCCAAAGCTACAGAGAAACCCTGTGTCCAAAATCCCCACCACCCCAAAAAAGTACGAAAATCATTCTTAGTTTGTAACCTTGCGAAAGGAGATGGTGGCTTTTTTGTATTTTATTGTAGCTTTGCTGTAGTTTACTAACTTGTATAATTTTTTATCTTTTCCTGTACCTCTCATGATACTTTTTAAAAATATGGCACGTTCTTAAGTTCTTTCTAGTTTTTCAGCACTCTAGTAAAGAGATGACCAATTC
The DNA here is from genome assembly GCF_000317375.1 of Microtus ochrogaster. Lineage (NCBI taxonomy): Eukaryota > Metazoa > Chordata > Mammalia > Rodentia > Cricetidae > Microtus > Microtus ochrogaster. The sequence continues at coordinate 35,900,011 of NC_022022.1, read as the reverse complement.
TAAATGAAAAAAAAAAATGAGACTATAAGTACTCCTTTTCTAGTTCTTTACCTTACTATTACATTTTCCATGGACGAATCAGTGTAATATAGTTGGCCTATTCCATTTTTCCACATATGGGATTTTAAGAAAAAAGGTAATTTTGTCTTTTTCTTGTTTAATTCCTTCCAGTTAGATTTGGTGCTTGCTTGCATTCAAACCAATACTTTGTTGTTTTCACCTTTTCTTTACCTGGTAATATCTTTTCTAAATTTACTTTTGTCATCCTGTAGTCATTAAAAAAACACAATGAAAAATACTACAACAACAAAACATGAAAGTAGGAGAGCGATTTAGGAAGGAGCTTGGTGAGGGCACATAAAAGCAGGTAAGGGATGACTTTGATCAAAGACCATCTTTATATTATATATTTATATGAATATAATAAGAGTTAAAAGAGGGATTGTAGAATTGAGAATATCAGTAGAGTAAATTGTATACAGGTGTTATTATAAATTTTTAAAAAAGATTTATTTATTATGTATACAATATTCTGCCTGCATATGTCCCTATAGACCAGAAGAGGGCATCATATCTCATTATAGATGGTTGTAAGCCACCATGTAGTTGCTGGGAATTGAACTCCTTTGGAAGAGCAGCCAGTGCTCTTAACCTCTTAATTAAAAATTTTTAATTAAGCAAAAAGCACCAAGCTGCTTGCAACTGTTGGCTGTATAATTGGATAAACTGCTTTCTTTATATTCATCAAGATGAATACCATCCATGTGATTTGGGATCTATAAAAAAATGTTTTACTTATTCCTGCTTGCTCTTTTCTTGTATCTTACCCAAGCCAGTGGAAATAGTAAGAGCAGACTTGGTCCAAATTCCATTTGAACTTTATTCTGTGTGCAGTGTTAGACAACTTAATAAGTTCTTGGAGCTGAAGTTTTCTTATGTAATTCAAAACTGCATGGTCACTGATGGGAATTTCCACCCACCTTTCCCTTTTAAGCATAACCTTTTATCACATGACTGTAGCCATGTTGAATGATTTGGGAGAAGAGCAGTCATCATATGGTATCAGAGACAGTATTTGTTTTGATTTGTAGATACAGACCTAGACAGTAAGAACCAACTAGAGTAGTGGTTCTCAACCTTCCTAACGCTACAACCCTTTAATACAGTTCCTCATATATTAGTACCCCAACTATAAAATTATTTCGTTGATACTTCATAACTAATTTTGCCACTGTTATGGTTTATAATATGGTTTCTGATATGCAGAATATCTGATATGTGTCCCCAAAGAGGTCACGACCCGCAGGTTAAGAACCACTGAACTGGAGTATCCCAGATAGGAATTACTGACATTTAAATAACGATATACATGGTAAACATGGTCTCAACTTTTCATTAATCTTTCCTTTGCCTTGTCCTTTTTCACTTCTGAAAACCTAGGTTTGACAGTTCTCTGGAAGACCTACTTAAGAGCGGACCTCACCCGCCTGCAACTACCCACGTGTTAAATATTCGTAATCAAATAGCCACACTTTCTAAAGTAGCAGCCACTTACTCTAGGTAGAGTTCTTTTCTCCTCAGTTGTTTCCATTTCAATGCTGGTGATAAATCTAAATACTAAACTCACTGAAAATGAGAGCACGATCATGGGTTAAGGAGCTGATGTCATTATTCTTTGTGTGCTTTGGTTTGGTTTTTAACTTGTAATATAGAATGAGAAAATCTGTGTCTTGTTTATGCACTTTGTGGTTTGCTAAATGAACTGAGTTTGGCTTAAGTCTGTTCTTAAATTCAATCGTGTATCTCTAAAAGAAGAGAGAGATGTTTCAAACATCCCAGACATGTTCTCAGAGTATAGAGGAGAAAGATACTACCTGTAAGACGTTGATAATTCTTTCATATTATTCCTTTTATCATTGGATAAAGGAACTTCATTAGTTTCCTCTTCTCCCAACTACGGGATGGGTTAGCTGATGTATTTTTAGCTGACTATTTTATACCATGTTTCTATTTATTACTCACCATCACTTTTCCCCAGTGGCAACTGCTGCCTCTAAAGAGAGTGATTCGGAAACCCAAACAAACATTAAATCACTAGGTAACTGTTCATCTTAGCACGCTTTGTCATTCTGCATAAAAAGCATCTTTATTTTCTCTCTCCTGGCCCCATTCTTCTTTTTCTAACGATTCATAGTTGTTCAAACTTAGCCACACAGTTCCATTTCATGAATTACTTAAAAAAATGTGTACATCACGTTTCTATATTATGTTAAACTGACTTCCTGTAGTTTCTTCACTTTTTTTCCAGTGGTTTATAAAGCTATGTCTGTGGAGTTGGGTGCTTCCCAAACTCTTTAGAAGAGATTGTAGACCTAGCCTCCCTCACAGTTTCCTACAGCTGTAGCCTGTGTTGGGGTTTGGCTCATGATGTGTTGGAGGTGGTCATTGTGTCACAAACTTTTAAAGCAAAAGTAGTTAGAGTGTTCTAGTAATGTTATTAGTAACTTACACCCAAAGAGGAAGAGGGAAATCCCACACCATGTTTTTTAAGACTATCCTGTTTAGTTTAAAATGAAAAAAAAAAAACTTAATTAAAATTTGATAACCAATTTTAGGAGTACATTCCTATTGCTGGAATGTAATTTCCTGACCATATATTTTATTGTTTGAAAAAATAAATACTTTAAGTCTTAAGGACTCTTCTGAATATGAAATTTTATCTCATTTAAAAATGTTACAGAGCTAACTCAAAATAGAAATGGAGAACGTCACAAAGAAGGGGATGTTTTGTTAATTTTCTTGTATTTTATATTATTTATATTATTGTATAATGTTATTTATATTCTTGTAATTACTGTTTATTTTTGAAAAGAGTCTTACCATCCAGAATAATTCAACTTAGATTATTTTAAAGTTATGTCTTGTTCATGTTAATAAATGTTGCTGCTTCTGGACGTGTAGGCAGTTCTGCTTCTAAAAACACATCTCATTAAAATGCCATGTCCTTGATGTACATCTACTCTGAGACAACACTTCTCACGTAAAGCCTGTTTAGGAAGATCTCCTTATCCCTGCTTATAGAAATCCGGTCTTTATTTTCAGATTCAGTTTCTACTTTGTTGTATATGTGTCACTCTTCCAATATGTGTTATCGATGCACTTATCATAGGAGGGGGTATAATTGATATTTTAGTGTACTTGGTGACAAACAGTCTGCCTTAGGTAGGCTCACACATTTAGTTTAAATGTCTGGAATTGGGGACATATAAGTAAATGCCTAAACACTCATCACACTTTTAAATGAGTGGCTCACCTTTATGTCTAATACTGAACTAGAGTGCGTGCTGACTTGTGTTTATTCTGCTGCCTTTTCTTACTTTCATTTCCTCTTCCTCTGTCTTTCTTTCCCTATCAGTGTAAGCAGCTCTACAAGGACTGTAGAAGGTTCTGGAACCTTTTCTGCCTTCTCCCCTTCTGCTAGATACAGTGCTGCAGTTGTCAGTGGTGCGGCTGCCACTGTGTCTGCTGCTCTTGCTGCAAAAACCAGGTAGAATTGTGAGTGTTGTGTCTGTCTGTGGTCCCAGCAACCTCCAGTGTCTGGCAGGAGAGAACAGACCTGACCCGTACAGTTGTAGGATTCTGTAATGAGCTCCCCCTCGTGTGGTGAGCATTTCATACAGGTTGTGGGTAAATCCATGGGACTGGAGAATGTTCTTTAGTTGCTCCCTGTCTCTTTTTGCACGGCTGCCACTTACGTGTGTCTCCGAGGTGTGCCCACTATTATGGAAAGTCTTACAGACTTTTCATAGCTTTCAGTTGTGGTTGAGGCAGAATCAGAAAGAAATCACGTATCTGTTGAGGCGATCTTATTCCACAGCACCGGTGAACTGAAGCCTAATTGCTCTCTGAAGCAGCCCTTCTGTGATCTTTGTTTCTATGTTACTCCTATCACATTTATTGGTTTAAATGCTTTTGAAAGTCAGCCTTGAGTGACTGTAGTGAAAATTTCAACTTTTTTTTTTTTTTTAAGATTAAGTCTCTCTGTATAGTCCTAGCCATCCTGGAACTCATAATGTCTACCAGATGGCCTCAGACGCACAAAGATCCACCTGACTCTACTTCCTAAGTACTGGGATTAAAGGTGTGTGCCACCACGGCCAGCCAAATTTCATCAATTTTATTTCAATGAGTAAAATAATATAATGAATTCATAATATTTCTATTCATTCTTCTCCACTGCTTTGCATTGCTTTTCTCTCTTCCTCCTTCCTATTTATCTCTCATTCTTAAAGGAAATATTTCAGATCATAGACTGAAAACCCACTTTCTTCTGTGGATACTGCGTGTTTTCACTGAAGCCCTTCTTTGAATGCTTGCCAGGCTCTCCGGCCCTGAAAACTCCCAGTCCCTAATGAATGCACTTTGCATCAGCACTGTTCCCAAGCCTCTAGCTTTTTCCTGTCTTCAGTTCTCCGAAAAGTCAAGTGGCTTTATCCAGGTTAAGGAAAGCAGGTACTGTGGGAAGGAACATGGCGCATGGCGTGTGGAGGTTTGCTTCCTCTAACAACGTATTAACTATGGTAACCGGCCATATGAGAAAATCAAAGAACTGTTTATCCAATTTGAGTTAGCTGCAATTTCAGTGTAATGCATTTTAGTGTACATGCATGCTATTTTATTTGCTCATCAACTCACCTTTTAATCCTCTGTGATATCTTTTACTAGCACATTTGATGTTTGGTATGAAGTTATGAGTGTTTGAACTGTAGTGGAATCCTGACTTTTATCACATGACTATAGCTGTAGTACTTCTTCTAGAAGCTTGAATGGTTAAATATAAAATACTATATTATAAACCATTTGCCATAGAGCCCAGAGCTAGGTGGATATCATTCCTTTCGTCAACTAGATGTAGAATTTGGGTGCTTGCAGAAGAAGGTGGAGAGGGGTACCTGTTGTACGAGTCTGGGTGGGGAAGAAATAAACATAGTACAGAGAATAAGGCTATCCAGAGCCCATAGTAACACAGCAGCAGGAGAGCTGATTTAAGCATATAAATTATAGCCGAGTCTCACAGACCTTGACCAACATGCTGTCAGCTCTCCCCTCTGTTAGCGACCATGCCCACTTCAGTGTTTCCATCATCTGCCTGAGTGCCTCTCAGTTGACAGGGCTGTCGCTTTGTAAGGCACAGGGTTTGTGCTTTGAGTGTTTCCATATTAGGATTGCTCCCTTTGTTGAACCGCATCCATCTTTGTGAAGATTGTATTTATGAGTAGTACACAACAGATAACCGTGTATCGTCAGCCACATAGATGTGCAAGGGTTGCCAAGGTCTTTTCATACCTTGGGCCATCTAGTATTGCTCCTTCTGACAACCAGACTCACTAGCCTTGGCATTGGATTCCTGCCATCCAGTTTACTGCTTCACAGATTTGGCAGGTATCCTACAGGTGAATTTTAATTCCTTCAGATGATAATATGGTAATGATTTGGACTTGAGTATTTCTGAATTTCATTTTGGATATAAGCTCCTTTTTAAAAGTTTAAATTTTCTAGCTCATTATTTTTATGATCCACGTGAGTAATTTAATCTCAGAATAGAAAGTTCCTGTGTATAGTATTTTAAAGCTAATTTATTGGCCATGATTAAATATATTGAAGATAGTTTTTTCATGATTTGGATATGTTTATTAGCCTTTCATATGTTAAGCTCACATTCTATACCCTAAATAGGCCGAACACCTTATATTTATTCTGTTTGGGTTGCATGGGCTTTCTGTCACCAAGTGTAAATTGCCTTTTTTAAAGTTTAGATAGATAGTAGTCTCTGGAAGTAAAATAATGGCCTATCCCAAAGCCTTTAAAAGATGATCATTTATCCACTATTCAGTAATCTTTGAACTTTTTCCATTAATGTTTTTGTGTTGACTTTAATGTGTGTTCAACATTCATATTAAGTGGCACTTTTTACTATTTATAAGAATTATTAAAATTCTTAAATTTTTCATTGTATAGTATGTTTTAGCATTTAGCAGGTTTTAACTTCTCACTAAACAAATAAGGAATCATAGAAGATGATGACACTATTAAACTTAAATTTGAGAAAATAAAAATAAGGAATGATATTTCAATAAAATTCAAGTATTCTATGATTTCTCAAAATTGTTTAGGGTCGAATATTCTGGACTACACCTAGGTTTTTATTTCACTATAGGAACCCACATGATTCCTATGCAGTCATTCACATGACTGTGAGAGAGAGAGAGAGAGAGAGAGAGAGAGAGAGAGAGAGAGAGAGAGAGAGA
>NC_022022.1:35891372-35893603 GCF_000317375.1 Microtus ochrogaster | reverse complement strand
GGAAGGAAGGAAGGAAGGAAGGAAGGAAGGAAGGAAGGAAGGAAGGAAGGAAGGAAGGAAGGAAGGAGCAAAAGAAACAGGGTTCTGGGATGAAACCTGAGCCTGCAGGGATCCTTTACTAGTGGGCTCACATGAACAAGTTTTATTCCTGCAGCAGGGGTCATAGCACATGTGCACAGCAGTGTCTGCTACGGAAGCCCATTAGAGATGGAGGAAAGGTGTTATTGGGGCATATTACATTAGTCTCTCTGTCCCCAAATGGGGCCAAAATTCTAGACTCGAAATGAAAACAGGTATCAGCATAAGCCATATTGCTTACACAGTTTTAGACAGTGAGACACTCGTCATTTACAAATAGTTTTATAGCATTGTAGGGGACAGTTTGCCCAACCAAATTCCCACATGCTAGCTAAGGCTTTGCAAATAGATCTTCCTAAGGCTAGGCTAGGCAGTCACATATCTTTCATGCTAAAAGTTAACTGAGGTTCAAGAGGCTTTAGGGAAGAAGGTATTCTCAATCATTTGGTAATTGAGTGAGCAGTGAATCTGAAATGTAACTGAAGTAATCATACATTGTATAATGTATTTTACTGAAGTCATTTATAAAGAATCTTATTTTTGGTAGTCTCTTCCTGTAGCTGTGTATTTCAGTTACTGAAAAAATTAAATGTCTGTGCATAGAATTATTTAATCTGTCTATATTAAAACATATAATGTATAAAAAATAGTCATGTATAAAAAATTGGAAGTTTATTATTGTTGTTATTGCTATTATTATATGCCACAGTCTAGAAAAAATAACCACTTTGACATTACTGTGTGATTCTAAAGCTTGGATTTTATAGTTTTGGGCTCTTTAAGTTATTACTCTGGATATACATGTATGATTATAAATATCAAATGGTTGGGTAACAAAAGCTACATGATCCTCTAAACTAAGGTGTTGATAGGAATAGAGGGGAATCCAATACTGCAAGGATTGCTTATATAATTTTCAGTAGTACAATTCCTTGTTGTAGACTTGTTAAATAATTTCCAGCATTCAGAACAAATGTTACCTGCTTCTTTTCCTTCTTGACAAGTAGAAGAAGCCCGTCATGATTTCAGAATTATTTTTGTATTATTTGCATGTAGAGCACTGGGCTTCCTCGTGGTATCTTCATTTAGACGCGATCTTTGTTGGTTTCCCTCTCTGCTCCTTTCCGTCTCCCCACTGACACGTTCACCAGTGTCCTCTTCACTTTAACATCGCGTGTGTTCCATTCACTTTCAGGGTTCTCTTTTTTAAAAATAAAAGCTCACCAGTATTTTGTTTTTCTTAAAGCTCTAATAGATCTGGGAAAAAAAAAAAAGAGTCGTTGCTAAATGAGATTGTGCCCCCTCACCACAGCTATCTCCTTCCCTTCCCTACAGTAGCACTCAGGAGCCTTCGCAGCAGTCAGCATCACCCGGAGCTTCACCTCTGAGCAAGTCTGAGAGCCTAGAGACTCCGGGTTCAAGCAGGCCAGGCGTGGCTGGCCTCAAGACGGCTGCTGCCTTCAAGCCTGTAGGATCCACAGGTGTTGTCAAGTCACCAAGCTGGCAGCGTCCAAACCAAGCAGGTATTTTTTTTTTAAATCTTACTTGTGGCTTTTCTTTGAAATTATGAAAATGTGGTCTAGCATGTACAATAGACTTTCCTAGTGAAACCATTCTCAACCGTGCAGGTTTAGAAGAACTATAAAGAAAGTCAGTGGTTGCTTTGCTCTTCAGAGTGCCTCACTGTCATCCTCTGTGCCTCATACAGCCGCCCTTTGCTTGTTCTGGAGAAGTATAGAGCACAAGGAAAAAACACTATAAATAGGGCATTTACATCCTTAACACCCAGCACCTCAGTTCTCAGTCAGAGCTCTGAAATCACCCACCTCTCTGACCTGTGGTCTTCTGATACATAAAATGCAAGAAGTCTAAACCTTTCTTACTGTTTCTCCAACATAAGCAGCATTTATGGTTAGATCGCAGTAGCAGCTCTGTTAGGAGTAAGGATGTAACTTAGTCAGATCCTTACTACATCAGTCAGGAGACCTGATGCAGAACTCATGTAGACAAAACTTTCATAGTTGTGTGTGCTTGTAACGCCAGCATCAGGTCTGAACTGAATTGAAAAAGGAAGGTCCCTAGCCTGCCTGCCTGCCTGGCCTGCTCAGCAAGTCGCAGGCTCTCTCTCTCTCTCTCTCTCTCTCTCTCTCTCT
>NC_022022.1:35844877-35891272 GCF_000317375.1 Microtus ochrogaster | reverse complement strand
TCTCTCTCTCTCTCTCTCTCTCTCTCACACACACACACACACAAACTCTCTATCTATCTATCTATCTATCTATCTATCTATCTATCTATCTATCTATCTATCTATCTATCTATCTATCTCTCACACACACTAACTCTCTCTCACTCACACACACACACACACACTAACTCTCTCTATCTCTCTCTCTCTCTCTCTCACACACACACACACACACTAACTCTCACACACTCCCTCTCTTAAATGAAGGGTGAAACTACACAAAAATGTTGCCAGCCCCAATTCAGCTTTACACCTTCTTGTTTTTTCCCTCCTCCTGGATGATGGTGTCACATAAGTTCTTTTTACTATCTGGCCATTTTTTTCAATCTTGTATCTAATGATCTCAAGTATCCTCAAGCCCATTGACATGTTTGCTGTGCTATGATAACAACAAATGCAGTGTGTCTGAACATGTGATTTCCTACCCTGGGCAATGGCACATCCACTCAGTCATCAGCAGCAAATTGTGAACTTTGGATCCCACTCCTAATTCTCACAGTAACTAATGTGAGCTGGCTGTCTGTTCTAGTATTTATCAAGCATTTTTTTTTCTCTTTTGCCATGAGAGCTGTTGCTATGTCTCAGACCCTCATTATTGTGTTGCTACTTAACGTACTTTGTAACATGCTGTTGATTCTGTGGAGAAGCTAAAAGCATTTTTTGCCCCTCAGTATGCATGGAAGATTGAGCAAAAGCTCACTTGCAGATGCACAAATCCCTTATTGTAAATGACATAATATTTGCATTCCCTGATGGCCAAAGATGTTGAACACGTTATTAGCCATTTGTATTTCTTCTCGCAAAGAAACTCTTTTCAGTTCTAATGCCCATTTGGGGGTTGGGTTGCTTATTATTTGATGTTTAGGGTTTTTTTTTTTTTTTGGTCTGCTCTAGATATCAGCCTTCTATTAGATCTAAAAGTGTTTTCTTGTTCTGTAGGGGCCCCTTTACTTGATTGGAGATTTCCTTTAATGTAGAAAAGCCTTTTAATTTCATAGAATCCCATTTGTCAGTTATTGGCCTTAGTTTCTAAATAGCTGGAGTCCTATTCAGGAACTCTTTACCTGGTCCAGATCTTTTGTGTCCTCCCTGCTTTTCCCACTAACCAAGAGCAATTCCAGGGTTACACGCGCAAGACTGACACTAGACTGGGCCCCTCCCTATTCTGGACTGGTTGAAGGAGGCTCATGAGGCCCCGCCCACCCCTTCCTGGGAAGCTGGTCACAGTTAGTGAGTTGCTATGGATGGGCACACTATCTTTGTTAGTGGTGTCGCCACTAATTAAGTTGGCCATAGTCAAGTAAGTGGTCCTCCACCATGTTCATGCTTCCAACCCTTGAAGCTCAGTGGGTCCCCAAAGTATACATCTATGCTTCTGCTTTAGCCTGTTCCTAGGTTACCTGCTCAATGCAGTGTCAGGAATGTGCAAACACTGCTGCACTGTAATGTTTAGGAAATATGATGTAGATGGTTAGTACATACTTCTTTTTTCCACAGACACTTTTTACCCATGGTTGGCTGAACTTGCCAATATAGAAACTTCAGCACGGAGAGCTGGCTGTGGCTGTGCTGTGATGGAAAGAGGCTAGGTGATTGCATATGATACAGACTTCTTTAAAAGAAGTTAGATGGCTGTATTATTTCTAAAAGCAAAATGCTCAGACTAATGCTGGCTGCTGATACCTGTGGGCCATGGGGATGGCAGAACCCATTCCTTTGGGAGGGAAATGTGATAAAGCATAGCCATACTGGGTTATTTCCATTTATTTCAGACCTTGTCTGATGACAGGGACTCACTGTAGTTACTATATATGTGCATTTAATGCCAAAAACAATTTTAAGAAAAACATGGCTTTGATGTAATTGGAAGGTGACAGGACATTGCCTTATAAAATAAAAAGTACTAAATTCCTGAGGTCGAAACTGAAGTGCAGATAGAAGACATAGATGATGGTTATGGTAGTTCAAGTAAGAATCCCTGAAGGAAACAGTACATGAAAATGACCACAAGAGGGCGCTAGAACCCTTCTCCAGTGAGTCTTATTAGACCGTAATCAAATCAGGCAACAACAAGCACCTGTAATCATGACCCGTATGCTTAGTGTTTAAAACATAATATTTTTGTAAAAACCATAGGTAATTTAATATGAGAAATATTGTAACCTGGTAAATATCATATAACATAAAACAGTATTACCAAATATTTTTCTGTTGTGAATTGTAATTGAATTACATCATGACCCTTAGCTCAAATTAGGAAATACTTTTGAGATAATTCTGTTATCTTAGTCCAAGGACCTAAAAATAAGCACTTAGTGTTTTTTTACTGGTGAATGCTAATTAGTTTACATTATGTTGTAGAGTTAAAAAAAAAATCTAATTACCAGGCTCTTTCGTTTTTAATATAGTGTACCTGGAAGTACGTCATTGAAAAAAACACAAAAAGAAACCGCTTTAGAATCTATTGTATTTGACAGCTATAAGGGTTTCCTAAAGAAGATTTGAAAGTCCTTTGGAATTAGGACATGGCTGGTGGATCTTTACTTCGCCTGTGAAAGTAGCAATGCAGGTCAAAGAGCTGCAGAACCTGACTGTGCAGGTCACTGGGCCGTGTGGCGCCCAGCATTAAAGCCGGTGACGTTGCTGCCTCCACACTAAGAGCTTCACTCTTGTTTTTCTAGTTCAGCCATAGCTTTGCTCTAGTTTCTAGCGAGGAAAGAAAAAGATTTGTTCTTACCCTGCCACCAAGTGAATTATTTTAAAATAATCCAACAGTTGTCTTGGAGAGAGGATCAAAGTCACCGAGTTCCAGTCAGGTCAGCCCAGTTGATTCTGAAATCAAAAGTTTAATATCTCAGAGATAGCATTTACTTTGGCTTTATGTCTGTTGGGACTTATTTGTACACGTTTATGGGGTACATTCTGATAATTTGGCACATGTATACAGTGTTTGATGATCAAATCACTAATAACACTTCCATTTCTTAAACGATCTATCAGTTTATTGTTTTGGAATTTTGTAGTCTTGTCTCATGCCAGCTTGCTCCCAAAATGAAATGGAATGGTGTAGAAGATACCAGAGTGTTTTGATGTGCTATTAAAATACTATGAGTAATTGTCATTTTACAAACATGCTCTTGATACACATATACCTACGTAAGAAAATGGGTATATTTTCACAAGCTAGCACAGATATGTTTTGTGTTAAACGGTGAGGAAGTATCTTTCTTACTTTGTATTACAGTTTAAAAAATAGTTTGAAAGACTCTGATTTTAAAAATGTATTTCAGTTGTGCTTTTTATTGAATTGGTCATGTACTTTTAAATGAAAAGGTAAAAAAATCAAATCCAAAGAAGGACATCATTACAAAGATTCATGGAAATAATGAGACCTTCTGGTGAATTCTCAACTTTTGCTTTGCTCCTCTAAGTCTCCTGAAGTTCTGTCTTTAAATCCCAGGTGCTTTTCTTGTGGTGGTGATAGTTTGTAGTATTCAGTCCCCTTTCAGAGCCACAGTAATACTAGGCCAGCACAGTGTGCGTGTGGCAGCATTATAGTTTAAGTTAGCTTATGCGTATAGTTTAACGTATACCTCATCATCACGGCCACCCCATTTCATTACTGTAAGCCATTCACAAAAAGCTAAATATGTTAGGATGCAAAGTATTTATTTTTTTTTAATTTATTTATTTATTAAGGATTTCTGCCTCCTCCCCGCCACCGCCTCCCATTTCCCTCCCCCTCCCCCGATCAAGTCCCTTTCCCTCATCAGCTTGAAGAGCAATCAGGGTTCCCTGACCTGTGAGAAGTCCAAGGACCACCCACCTCCATCCAGGTTTAGTAAATTGAGCATCCAAACTGCCTAGGCTCCCCCAAAGCCAGTATGTGCAGTAGGATCAAAAACCCATTGCCATTGTTTTTGAGTTCTCAGTAGTCCTCATTGTCTGCTCTGTAAGTCCGGTTTTATTCCATGCTTTTTCAGACCCAGGCTAGCTGGTCTTGGTGAATTCCCGAAAGATCATCCCCATTGTCTCAGTGTGTGGGTGTACCCCTCGCGGTCCTGAGATCCTTGCTCGTGCTCCCCCTCCTTCTGGATGCAAAGTATTTAAATGTTTATAGTCTAGATGAAAATATTAAGATACAAAAGAAGTAAGAATCCAAGTCGAGTTCTGAGTTGTCAGCAGCAATACTACCATCTGCTTGCTCATCTTTGTGAAATGATTTTCATGAATAACATGTAATGATCTTTTTAGAAATAGTGACTTGACTCTAGAGAAATAGTACATTAAAATGTGATTTTTTTTCTTGTTGATTGTCAGAATTGAGATTTCTGGGTTTTTTTTGTTGTTATTTTTAACAAAACTAAACATCTTTTATCTATATATTTCTGACGAACATTGATGATCCTATACATTTAACTAAATCTAACAACAGTGGTGAAAATGGAACATAAAAGATAATTTCAAATTTTAGTTACATTGATATACTTTTTCCCTAACTGATGGACAGGACCAGTGAATACCCTAGATAAAGTTGTAGACTATATATAGATTCACTAAGACTGAATGCCACACAGTTATTAAAACAACAACAAATTTGCAAATGTTTCACATTACACATGCAAGAAAATGCATGCAGGGCTATCACATTTACTCTTTAACTTTAAGGCCATTTTGAAAGTAAACTGGAGTAAGCGTTTTAATATTATGTATGTACATCAAGGCAATCCAGTTTCTGTGCTTTAGGAATGATTTACATATGATCTGTTTATATCTTAATTTTATACTTTAAAAAAGCTTTTTAACACTTAAAAGCTTAATTTTAAAAACTATAGCTTGGCTGGTAGTTTTCTAGAGATAATTATGGCTATCTCCCCATAGTTATTTTCAAAATCTTAATCTGACAACTCAGAAAGGTAAAAAAAAAAATGAAAAGAGTCAAACACATGAAATGAATGTAATTTAGTTTTAAGGTAACTTTTCAAAATACTTTTAGCAATTTGATAGTACCATAATCAACTTTTTAATGTAACTTAATATAATGAGGGATGCATTAAGCATTTTCAGCATTCGGAAATCTTACAATTATATAGCATCCATATTACCACTATAGATGTAGCTTTTAAAAAAACCTATATTGAATTCACTTTTATTTGTTTCCAGATCCCGGGTTATACCCAGGGTCTTGCACGTGCTAGGCATCTGCTATAGCACTGAGCTATATCCTTCAGTATTTATATATCTATTAAATTTTTATTCATGAACGCCTTCATATTGTATATAAATAAATGGTTAGATGAATATTTTTAAACCTTTGTAGATTTAATAGTAAGAGTTTAAAAATGTATTTCTGTGTTTTTGTAGGTGACCTAATTTGCTATGTAATGCTTTTTCTAGATTCCTAGTAAGTTATGATTACCAGATTAGGTAAATTTAGCTCACTAGATGCAAATACATGTATAAAAATATTACTGTCTTACCAAATATAGTAAAGCATATTTTCAAGAAGGCACAAAGGGCCACTTTGTGTTGGCATACATTAATTAGCTTAATCAAACACAGAATGAGAATGAATTTGCTAGACTACAAGCAGTACCTTACTAGGCCAGGCTCCGTTGTTCATTGAACTCGGTTTTGTGGTGATTTTGGCTCTGGTGTGTATGATGTGTGACCACGGGACCTGAGTTTTAGAGAGCTAGCCTTTTCAGTTTTCTGTTTCTGGTTTTTAGCAGGGTCTCATTGTATGGAGATTCCTCTGCCGACACTTCCATAGCAGTTATGATTGTAGGTTTGTACCACTGTGCCCAGCTCTGTGCCTAACACTTTAGACTCTACAATTTCTTTGTTAAAATAAGGCTCTTGAAGTACCTTTGTAGCACTGTTTGAACGGATGATCTGATGTATTGACATGCTTGGTGTGTAAAAGATAGGGCAAGAAGGGTTTGGATTCCACCCTTTGATCCTTTCTTAACAGTGCCCATTATTTACACTGTTATGAGCCAACAAAACAGATGTCACAAAACTTCAGTATCTGCAGATGTTTTTGAGCTTCCTGCTGCAGACAGTGTGACTTCTTCGTGGGGCCCTCAGTCAGTTCCCTCCTCACCTCCACTGTCTTCTGCAGCCTCATTTTGTAATCGTGTAGCTCCGTCCTGCTAAGGTTCCTAACATTCTTTATGCACAAACCCCTATGCCTTATACAGGCTACTCTTGTGTGAAAGACTTCGCCTGGCCCCCTACTCCCAAGCTCTTCTGTTCAAAGACGGTTTGCCACTTTGTACAATGTCATTGAGCTCTCTGGCTAGGCACTTATTCTTTCTCCTATACAGCTTTGGTAATGTCTTTACCATTGAATTCGTCACACTCATTTTAATTGTTTGTGTGTGTCTTCTACCACTGTTTATATAGCCTATGAAGGGCCAGGCCAAGGCTTACCAATCCTTGCTTTAAAGCACCTTCCCTATGTGTGGCAGTTCCTTTGGTAAATGCCAGTGAGTGAGTGCACAGACCAAATTGTCTTATTTTGGAACTCTTCATGTAATTTTGGGGATAGAACATTCCTTTTGGGCTTGGCATTCCTTTAAGGGCTACTGAACAAAGACAAAAGCAGTATCTGACCAAGAAACTATTTAAAAACACCAAAGAACTAAGGACAAGAGCATGTTAGTCTCATGAAGCATTAAATTAAAGGTGGTGAACATAAGCTGTAATTGGTGCTGTCTTCTATGTCCAATAATTCAAAATATTAGCAGTTCTGTAACCATGACCAGATTTACTATAGCAGGCTTTCTTGTTGGATTACCTTTGAACACCAGCCTAAAAATAATGGCTTAGAGACTTAAATATAATGAAAGTTTGGCCTTAGCTTAGGGTTTTTCCCCAACTAGCTCTTATAACTTAAGTAACCCATATATATAAAATCTACTTCTGCCACATGTCTTGGTTATCTCTTAGTATGACATCCTATTTGGTTCAAGTCTACTAGTGAAGCCATCACCTAGATTTTTCCTCCCAGTTTCTTTCTCTGTCTGTGTCCAAAAATTCCACCTATTGCTCCTGCCTAGCTATTGGCTGTTCAGGTTTTTATTACACCAATCACAGCAATACATCCTCACACAGGGTACAAATATCCCACGACAATTTTCTTTCTCTTAAAAAAATAAGGAATTCATTGTACCTAAGGAGCCAAGCAATGGAGCACAATGGGAATATTAAGGATTTGGGCTCACCTTACTTTGAACAGCAAATTTGGATGCAAAGCACCACTATATTGCATAGAAATGGGCAACAGATATATACAGAAAAGTTAAGTCTGATTATAGGGCCTGGGTCAGAAGACATAGAAGTCTGTGAAAGGGAGTAGAAATGACTTGAATAAAGAATACAGTTTGGAGTTGAAAAATACATTTGCTTATGGTGAAATTTTATTTTACTCAGGAATATCATGCATACACACACAAAACAAAAGCAAAAACCTCAAGAGTTTGATTTCTTAAAGGAAGTGCAAGTTGTTCAGGGTGTTTTAGTGGCAAGAGAAAAAGTAGAGTTATTGGATTAATGGGGAACCTGGCCAGAAAGTACTTGGAGATATCAGTGTGGGCTTGCTTCTGGAAGGAAGCTATTACAAGATCTGCAATCTGTATTAGTGGAGTCAGATTTGCTCTATTGACAGATCAGTATAGCTTTAATGTGCTTAACAGACCACACTGATTTCTCTGTAGTGACTAAGAATGGAGTCCAGAACCCTGGGTTAGAAGTTATTTAGGTGCTCCAGCATAGATAGAGGTTTGATGATGGATATCAGTCACCCTAGGCACTGACAATAGGAATGGAAAGAGTTCCAGGGTACACAGACCTGCGACCTTAGCATCTTTACCTGACTCCGACATTTTAAACCCTGTTTTCCTAGGGAAAATACTGTGTGATACAGTACTTGTGCATCATATTCTAAAACACTGGCAGAGTGATCATGTGTAGCTTCGAGAAAGAAGATGTTCATCCTATCTCCGTCTCACTCCTGTATCCAGGAATCTACCTCCATGGATTTAGTCAGACTAGGACTTAAATGCTGCAAGGAAAAAAATGTATCCAAACTGAAAATACACATTTTCTTTGTTATCATTCCCTTAACAGTACAGTAGCGTAACAGCTATTTGCATGGCATTTGCAGCATCCCTAAGGATCTGAGGTAGTTTAAAGACATGCTTAGTTTATAGTCAAGTACAATGCCTGTTACATGAGGAGCTTGTGCATCTGAAGATTTGAGTATCTACGGGGGTTCTAAAGCAGATCTCCCATGGACACTGTCTTAGAGTATCCATTGCTGTGAAAAGACACCATGACCATGGCAACTCTTAAAGAAAACAGCCAATGGGGGTGACTTTAGTTTTAGAGGTTCTGTTCATTATCATTATGGCAGGGAGCATGATAGGGTGGAGGCAGATATGTGCTGGAGTAGTAGCTAAGAGTCCTACATCTTGTAGGCAACCGAAATCGACTGAAACACTGGATGGTATCCAGTGCATAGGAAACCTCAGCTCCTGCGCAACAGTGACACACTTCCTCCAAGAAAGCCATCCCCACTCCAACAAAACCACACCCTCCTAGTAGTGCCACTCCCTATGAGACTCCAGGAATACTTTGTATTCAAACTACCACAGACACTAAACGGTTATGATTAGTTCTAAGCAATTGAGACCATGGCATAGACAATTGGCTGACTATATACTTGGTTTTTAATGTAATGTGCCAAGTTGCACCATATAAATCTGGATTGGCTGCATCTTGCACTTCATTCAAAATAAACTGAAGCTTACTTTTAATGATGGCCTGATTTATGCAGCTTTTTCTTTTGCATATGCATTTATTTTTCCTAATATATATTTCCTTCTTTCTCATCTTCAGAATCTTTGATGGGATCTGCAGGTGATACTCAATAAGTTTATTAACATTAGTATCTTGATAAATTCCTTAGATTTCCTTTCCCCAAATCATTGAACTATATATGAATTAATACTCAATTCAGAGTTTTTTGTTTGGAAATTTTTATAAGTAAAAGAGTCATTAAAAATGAAATATTTTGTTATTTTCCAGCCTAGTGCTTTTGTTGCTGCACAAAACACTATGACCTAAGCAACTTGGAGAGGAAATGGCTTATTTGGTTCACACTTCCAAAGCAGTTCATCACTGAAGGAAGTCAGGACAGGAACTCAGACAGGGCAGGATCCTGGAGGCAGGCACTGATGCAAAGACTATGCTGCTTACTGGCTTGCTCAACATGGCTTGCTGAGCCTGCTTTCTTATAGAACCCAGGACTACCAACCTAGGGATGGCACCACCCACAATGGGCTGGGCCCTTCCCATTAGTTACTAATTAAGAAAATGTCCTACAGGCTTGCCTACAGTCCTGTCTTACGGAGGCATTTTCTTAATTAACGTTCCCTCCACTCAGATGACTTTAGCTTGTGTCAAGTTGACTTAAAACTGTTCAACACATTTCCTCTCACAGTAATGTTGGCTTTTCTGAAACTTTTCAGTTTGCTGTTTTTAGTAGCAGTTCTTACATGTTAGGACAGCATCACCTGTATGCTTTCTTTAATTGTATGTACACATAACTCCCAGGTGAGCCTTGTTTACTTTCATGTCTGCTGACCGTGCCAAGAAATGAATGGATGCCTTTTTTTAAAAAAGCTTTTATTATTAAATGCATCTATGCAGGTATCAGAAAAAAACAAAGGCATCTAGCTCAAACATGGTGGCCATGTGTCATTTTAGTGTTCAGTGTTCCTAACTTCTGATATTGTATATTGAAAAAATATCGATGTCCATGTCATTTTAAGGGGAGACTTGCTCTGTAGACTTTGTTGGCCTCAAATTCACCTTATTCCTGTTCTCCCAGGTGCTGAGATTACAAACAGATGCTTGTACACCCGGCTTTCCCAACCTTCTCTTTCTATCAATCAGTGACACAGTTTTAATTAATAGTTTGCTTTGTTTTCTTTTTTATGTGTGAGTATATGTGGTACATGAGTGTGTAAGCACACTTGTGTGGGTGTGCTTGTCTATACATGCCCCTGTGGAGGACAAAGGTTGGCATTCAGTGTCTTCTTATTCTCTATTTTATGTTTTTATGACAGGGTCTCTCACTGAACCTGAAGTCACAATTTTAACTAGATTGTGTCCTCACTTCTCCCCATTGCTGGGGTTACAGGAATATTCCACTTGTTTGTTTTTTTTGCATATGTGCCGAGCTCTTGCTTGCTGCTTGCACAAGGAACACTTTACTACGTTATCTCCCCACCATTGACTTGCTTTTCTTGTTTTGATGCCAAAAGGGTTTAATATGCAGTAAAAGCAAGGGATCTTAATTGATGGTGATTGTGTTGTAAAAGTATAAAAATCAATGCTTTCTAAAAAAATATAAGTTGTAGTTTTGGCAAGTACAATACAAAGAAGCTTGTTTGTATTATGTAATATAAAAGTGTTATCACTTAGAAATATTTTAGGGAATAGTAAATTTGGTGCAGTCAGATGTAAAAGGAAAATGACAAAACGTAGTTTACAGTGTGCTTACTTGCCTTTAGTTCCTCTTATTTTGTTGAAGGAGAACTCATTGGCCTACTTGAATGCAGTGGCGGCCTAGAAAGAAACAAACTGCATCAGCTAACACTAAAATGGTAGATATCCTTGATCGTTAGCAGTAATCATTTTAATGGTATTTTCCATTTCAAAAATTATCAAGACTACACTTGAAGTCATTACATTTACAGGCTCTGAGAAAAATAAAAGGAACTATTCAATTTATAATATGACGAACTCTTACTTTGACCCAAGACAGCACATTTCTTGTGTTAGAAGAACATCGGTGATTACTTAAGAAGGACTAGATTACTTAAGGACTAGATTACTTAAGAAGGACTAGATCTTGTAGAACTAGCATAGAAAGAATTCTTTTTAGGACAGTTAGAATTAACTATGTGCCTGGCAACTGCTGAAATCTGCTTTGAGTGGCATATTCTTTGCATCTAAACTTCATGTTTAAAATTCAGATGTTTCAGCTACGATTCTAGTTAATTCACCCCCATTTTCATATGCTGTGGGGGTATTTTAGAAGTAAAATACAGCTTTTTACTTTATTGTGGGTCGATAGAGCATGGGTTTGATTTGATATGTTATTTTTCTCTCCAAGAAAGACTCATTTGTTTGTGAGATTTGATTAGATCAAAGACTGAATAATGTTCATCTCAGCTGTAAGTGGATATAAATTCTATCTTCATTTGAAAGCTAAAGTAGATATGGGTGAGAAAGGAAGTTACTGCTGCTACAACCACCCCAAATCTCATTTTAGGCTTTGTGCTACACTAATAAATCGAAATAACTAGATTTGCTTAGCTAAGATGGATAGATTTATTGGTTCTATTTTTAAATTTTTGTATGAGTAAGTAAACTGCTACCAGTTGCATGAATTTCATCTCTTCTAATAATGTTTTATTGCCATCTGCCCTCTACATTTCTACGTCACTTGCCACAAAGGCCTGAGTGAAGTTGTCCCCTTCTGTCAGAATTGGGATGTTATGCGGAGAATGTGCTGGTTACCCTCATATAGCCCTCCTTTCTCCCCATTTTTATTTCATGCTAGCATATTAATCTTTTTAAAGACAAATGCCTAGGTTCAGTTATAAATGCTTTTCCTAAAGAGTTGCTACTCTTATTAGTTCATGTATGTGGTTCAAGCGCCCTTGATCACATCTGCCCCACCTGCGGTCTAGTTTTGTAAACAAAGTTTTATCAAAGAGAAGCCATGCTCACTTCTTTACATACCATCCAGGGCTGTTTTCAGGCTTCAGGGGCATAGTTGAATATTTACTGTCTTAGTTGGGTTTTATTTCCGCAAAAAGACAACATGACTATGGCAGATCTTATAAAAGAAAACATTTAATTGGGCTAGTATGTTCATTATCACAGCAGGAAGCATGGTGGCATGCAGGCAGACATGGTGCTGGATAGGTTGCTGAGTGTTCTACATACGTATCAGCAGGCACTGGGGAGAGAGAGTGACACTGGCCCTGGCTTGAGCATCTGAAACCTCAAAGCCCAGCCCCAGTAATAAAAATACTTATTCCAAGTGCCATTAACAGTGCCCCTTCCTGCGAGCCTATGGGAGCCATTTTTATTCAAACCATCACATTTGCAAAAGAGTCAACAGTCACATGAAATCTGAACTAGTAACTTGACGGTTCTTTATAGAAAAACCCCAACTCTGGATTCAAACCATGTGTATGAGGAAAATGTTATGCTTCTTAATTCTGCTCAGTAGATCCAAACTTTCCAGGGACCTGGAAGCACCTTTTACAGCACTAACTCTATTTCGCCTGTGATTACTTTATTGCCTCATCAGGATCAACCTCCAGAAGATGTTCAGAGGCAGGTGCTTATCCCTAGGTATAGCTTTCTAGTAGAGTTCTTGGTATAGATACTGGGTCTGGCCTCCTGGTAGTGGTTGAATGAATGGCTGAGTTAATAATATGAAGTCCCTTGTCAGAGTTCAGCACCTGACATTGGGAAGCATTCTGTGCACACCCCATAATGTAGTCAATGCTTTGTTTACAAGGCTTCACTATATAATTTTTTTTTTTTTACATTTTGTGTTAGTTATTGTCTTCCAGATTGGGAAACTGAGCCCCAATGATGGCTTTTCTAATGTTTCAGCTTTGAAAACAGTATCATTTAACATGATAAAATCTTGCATTTTCTTTTCTATTTTTTTTTTTTTGCATCAATCATTTTGTCTACCTAGTGAGGACACTGTGTATAAGGGAACATGACTCCTACTTCTCTTCCTTCCTTTGCTTTCAGGTTAGGCTGCTTTTCTTTTTGAGAAAATGGTGAAATTATTTATATAGCATCTTTGAAAATAATGAAATAGTCTTAATGTATACACTTACATGTTTTCTTATCCAAATATGAGACAAATTATACAATTATTTTTTTATAGTCATTTGAAACCAAGTCTTATGTTGTCAGGTCTGTCTCAAACTCACTGTGTAGCTAAAGTTGACCTTGAACTCATGATCCTTCTGCCTCAAATCCCAATGGTAAGCTTGCAGGACAGAAGCACCATACCCAGTTAGAAATTTCATATCCATTTGTGTGTGTACACGTGTGCACATATGTTTGTATGTATTGAGGATGAAGGTCAATGCCATGTTTTCCTTAGTAGCTGCCCCTTTTGTTTTTTAAAACAGGGTGTATCAGGGTTCTCTAGATGAACAGAACTTACAACTTGTAGAAAATGTGTGTGTGTGTGTGTGTGTGTGTGTGTGTGTGTGTGTGTGTGACTGAGTGTGTACATATATATGAGGAATTTCTTAGAATGGCTTACAGGTTGTGGTTCAACTAGTCCAACAATGACTGTCTACAAAGAAACGGTCCAAGAATCCTGTAGTTGTTATATCCACTGGGCTGAATGTTTCAACTGGTCTTTAGTATACTCCAGAATCCCAAAGAAATAGGCTCTAATAGCAGTGAAGGAATAGACTTGGCAGCAAGAGTGAGCAGAAGTAGGCAGAGAGAGAGAGAGACAGAGACAGAGAGAGAGCAAGAGAGCTTCCTTCTTTCATATCCATTATGTAGGCCGCCACCAGAAGGAGTGGCCCCGATTAAAGGTGGATCTGGATTAAGTGAGTCTTCCCGCTTCAAATGATTTCATGGGACTGATCAACCCAGCTACCACTCAGGCCCAGAACTGGGGCTATGAGTTGGCCCACCCCAACATTCACCCCATTTATGAACTGCTGGGGCACATGAAGGGGCCAGTCCTGCAGACCCAAAGCTGCAGGATCTCTATGACACAGAATAGCCACAGGATATCCAAGAGGAGTCCCAGTGAGGGCCCGGTATAGATAGTGTGGTAGAAACCAGAAGCCTCAAACAGATCAGTGACTCCTTGCAGTGAACACTTGCAAGTAAAGATATATGGACTAAAGGATAAACTCTCTGATGCACCACGTCACACTACAGCTTCCATGATGAGATTTTTCTTTTCCTTTTCTTTCAAATTTTACTTTGTTTTATCTTAAAGGGCAGATGGTGGATGTGAAAGGATGGGGAGATGAGTATAATTGAGATATCAAGATAGATGTTGTGAAATCCACAAAGAATCAGTAGAAAGTTGTATTAGGAAAAAAGAAAAGAAAAAGATCCCCCATAGGTATACCCAGGCATGTGAATTTTAATTCATTCCAATAGTCAGGTTGGCAGCCAAGAATAGCCATCACACAGGGTCTCCTCCCTGGTTATCTAGACTGGCTAGCCAGCGAGCACTAGGGATGTCTTTACTTCCCCAGGGCTAGGATTACAGGCATTTGTCACCATGCCTGGCTTTTTATGTGGGTGCAGGGTATTCAAACTCGAGTTCTCATGCTTGCATGGCAATCACTTTAAAAACTGAGCTGTCTCCCAAGCCTTCAGGTAAGTTTAGCAATCCTTTTTAATATTCCTGAGGCTATAGGTTACACTTTGGTTTTGCTTTTTAAAGTAATGTTTGTGCTGGTAAGATTGCTAAGCAGTTAAAGGTGCTGCCATCAACCCAGCTAAGCTTCCTTTGTTACCTAGGAACCCACGAGAGAACTGACTCCCGCAGCTTTAATCTCACCTCCTCATGCATACCGTGGCACACACACATACAGACACAAGCTAAATAAGTTTTCTTGATTTTTAAAAAATAAATATTTTATCTGGGTTCTTTTTTGTTTCTTTTCTTTGCTCCCATTTATCATTTTTTTATGAATATCACTGGTCCTCACAATTAAAGCATGAACTTGTCTTCCCACCCCATATGTCACACAGCAATGATAATTATTCAGAAAATGCTGTGCATATTATGATAAATGAGTTATTTGTTGACTTCAGCTAATGGTACTAAAACCCTCTGTGTTTACGGCTTATGTTTTTAACTGCTATGTAATTGTAACTGACTGAAATAAAACTTTTTTGTAAACTCAATAGAGAAAAACAGTCATCTGTGTACTGACTGATATTTGGTTACATGCAATATAAAAAAAATTAAAAGAGAGTGGTACCTAATCCAAGTCTCTATATTCACTTTAATTATGACTTTCTAGATCCAGTTTAATCTGAGTTCTTAGAGTTGAAAGGGTGGTGCTAACGGAAGAACCCGTCCTCATGGAGCTGTGGACACTTGATACTTAGCCTTATATGCACCTGTTTCAATTCTTCATGGCATACATGCCAGCATTCTCCCCTGCTGAGATAGATGAGAATAGTGTAATCTGTCCAATTTAGCTTCTAATCATTGAATTAAGCAAGTCTTTTATTCCATTTCATAAAAATTACACAAACCCCAGAATGTCCTCTGATCTTAGATCTTTAGCTTAATGTTTTCCATTTTGCTGGATATGATTTCATGCCTGGATTATGAAAAGTAGACTGCTATTTATGCTTTCAACATAAGGAGCTTGATAGAAAAGAGTGCACAGACCCTGTGCATTTTCTCTTGGCCACCATATGTTTAAGATGGTTGGAGAAGGGGCAGAGGAGTAAGACTCGCTGTCCACAGTCACATGCACGTGTGTTCCCAGTTTCTATGTCTTTCTCTCCCCAGGAGTGAAAGAGTGTCACTTCAATAAGGACCGGTTATTTATATGAGCCCTGATTAGCCTCTGTATTTCTAGTAAGAATAGCCTTTGCCATTCAAGCAGTTATTTTTCACATCATAACTCATATATGACTTCTGTTTTGTTGGAGCAGTGGATACCTGTCTCTTTTCCTATCTGGAAACATTCATATTTATTAACATTTTCAATATCAGCCTCGTGCTTCTGACAGTGAAAATAAAATATTACACGATTTTTATAAGGAACTACAGTTTTATGGTTATTTATAGGTTAATTATCATAAATTTATTTTGCTTATTTATTCATAAATATACAAACACAAATACATACTCCCTTTAAATGTTTTTTAAACATAAGATACCCCACCTTATATACATATGCTTTATTTAAAGAATTTTGCATGTATTACCTTTAATGACTTAAAGAATAGGTAGTCATGTTTACAGAAATAAAAAACTATCATTGTGGAATATAAGATAGCCTATTATAGAATATGCTAATGTCTTAATCTAAATATCTAAATATTATCTTAATCTAAATATAATCTAAACTGTTAGAGGCACTAGAACAAGTTTGCTGTATTTTGAGTAATGGTTTTATAAGCGAAAGGGGGGAAATAATGCTTTCATACATTATTCCTGAATTATCCAAGTATGCTCATTTTGTAGTTTGATCTCTGTTGCTGTGATAAAGCACTCTGAACAGAGGCAATTTGAGGAGGAAAGGGTTACGTGGTTTAGACTTCCAGATCACAGTCCATCGTTGAGAGAGGCTAGAGCAGGAATTAAGACAGAAACCTTGGACAAAGGCTGCTTGCTGACTTGTTCTTCTGCTTTCTCTCAGGCTTTCTTACCCTTATTTATCTCAGGGCCACCTGACTAGGTATGGTGCCACCCACAGTGGGCTGGTCCCCTTCACCTCAGTCATCAATCAAGACTCCCTCACAGATTATGCCACAGGCCAGCCTGATCTGGGCAATTCCTTGATTGAGTGGTCCTCAATTGAGATGACTTCAGATGACCCCAGACTCTGTCAGGTGGACAACTGAAGCTAACTAGGGCAGTGCTATAAGGAAATTAAAAGTTAAAAGAGTGGAAGTTAATCAACTTGATTATGATTAGCCCTTCCTAAACTTATCACTGAATTAGTACTTCCAGATTTCTGTCATGCCTTTGTATTATAGTGAATCAAAGCATTCACTGTGATGAAGTCTCATTGTGGCAGGGGCATGTGGCAGAGGAAGCCCAATCACCTAACAGCCAATATCAAGAGACCATGCTCCTACCAAACTCCTACTAAGCTCCACCTATTAGAGGGTCTACCACCATCTCATACCATAGCACCTTGGATGGGGACACAAAGCCACATCACCTGTGCCTTTGAGAAACATTTCCTGTCTACACTGCTTCCTGATGTTAACAAAATCAGTTATTTACTGGTCCATGGCCTTCTTTAAACTTCATGAAGGCAGAAGTAGTTCTTGTTCATACTGGTAAGCCCAGTAGAATGCTCAGTGCTGAATAGTTCATGGACCAGTTGCTTAATTCCATGTCCTTGGGTAATCACTATCCTTTTTGTCTGTGCATTCTTGATCTGCTAAGTACTAACAGCGACACTGTAATGATGAAACAGTCCTGTTCTTCTCTATTCCCTTTAACTTTTTAACATAAACAAAAGTCCATAGATGTGTGGATGGTTTTGTGTGTGTGTGTGTGTGCAAGAGTGTGTATGGTAAGAAATGGGGAGATGTAAGAAGTCACAGATTAAAAGAGATACATCATGACAAATATTTTTATAACTATCAATTCAATTACTTTTCTTTCTGTGTATTTTGTCTAATTTAACAAATCCTTTTGTATATTCTGAGAGCCATCCAGTATACTGATACATTATCTAATACCTGTCTAACTCATTTGGTGGTATTCTCTGTAGACCCCAAGTCCTGTAAAGCAGAAAGGAAGATCAAATATGGATTTACATCATTTATAACCCTTAAAAACCTCAGGTCGCAATTTTAGTTCATGAAAGAGACATTCTCAGTGATTAGCTGAGAGTTTTGCTGAAATATGCTTATTATAAAAGGAAAATACTTTAAACAAAGTTCTAGTCAGGTAGAGATCTTCCAAAAAGAATCTAGATTTAATGAAAATTCTTCAGGATTAACATTGAAGAAGAAATCTAGTCTAAAGTGGAGCCCACTTCCCAGGGCTCTGGTTGTGGCATTGTGCTGACTTGTGGCTGATATTTCCACACTGTGAAATGGATCTGACTCCCTGTTCCTATGTGATGGTCTTACTATAAAGTACAAGGAAAGAAAAACAGTTATAGATAAGTAAATTATCATCAAGGTAGCTCATTTTTCCAATGGGTTCATTACGTTTGAACCGTGGTCTGGAAGACTGTTTTTCTGAGATGGTGCAGTAATTACCACGAGAATAGGACTCACTTTTTACAGTCTCTGTCACCCAGTGCCTCATGCTCCTACACCTCATCCTGCCTCGAGCCATAGGATGGCTCGTCATTGCTCAGATGTCAGGCTCCCATACTGGAGGAGTGTGAGACTCAGTCTGGAGAAACAGTATTTTATCCATATTGTAAGGCTGCCTTGGAACTGCTCAGGGCTTGGTTGTTACAGAGACTGCATAGCTTTGTGTGATAGCCAGTGTGTTAGCACACAGCAGCAAACGGGTGTGAGAATTTCCTGCACACCAAAGTGGTGGGCATGAGACTAACAGAAAGCAGTAAGACTTGGAGCCTTCTTATTTGTATTTAAGATACAGCCACATGGTTTGTGATTAAAAGTGCTTCTCATATAAATAAGTTAGTGCCTTCTTGAGGCCTGCGCCAGATGGGTTATGTCCCATTCTACAGTGGCTGTTTGAGAATTTTTGTACTCGTTGATTGCTTTAAAGTGTTCAGATGACTCAGTACTTTAGGGCTTATGCATAGATAATGTGATACAGTAGATGAAAGGGTTTCATTCTCTTTGAGGTCTGATTTCCAGATTTTCCAATTAGTAACTTCCCCATTTGAAACCCTAACCCTAATCCACATTTGAGAAATAGCTTTCTGTATAGTTTAAGGGCAGAAACAACAAAGTGAACTGTGACCTTCTCTCTTCCGTTTAATTGTCTTTTCGCTTTCTATCCTTGAGGCAGTTTTCTATTGGCCAAAAAAAAAAAAAAAAAAAGAGTATGTATTTTGTACCCATTTTAAGAAACTAATTGTCTTGGAGAAGAGACGATATTAACAGGAGTTTGACAAATCGTATGTGAATTCTCCAGGCAAGGTGCGATAGATGTTAAAGAGAACGAGAGCACTTCTCCTCCAGTGGTCAGGGAAGACTTTGGACAAGAGAGTAAAATAGGTATAATCTTGCACAATAGAGCAAGGTAAAGTAAGTAACACTTACTGGACATTTCATTGGCTGAAGGTTACCGAGGTGGGGGTCCAATATGGTTTTCTGAAAGGAACCTGAACTCTGTGTGTGTATAGGTGTGTGTGTGTGTGTGTGTGTGTGTGTGTGTGTGTACACGACTGAGCATGTGTCACAAGAACTGGGGAAATGGAAGAAGTCACAGATTGCTGCTGGAATATTGATGAAACTTGTTTAGACTTCAGGAATTCAAATGTTAAGGTACAGTTTGGATAAGGGGGGGGCAGGTGGATTGACTCGAAAACAGTTTTTATGAAACAGTTAACTAGAGTCTGAGCTTGACACATTAGGGGCATGGGAGGCAGAATGCTTGCCCTCTGTGCCCACCTACATGGGAGATTTTTAAAAGGGAGGTTCTCAGGAAAAGCTGTAATGCGCCCAAGAGGAGACCCATTTATATGCTTTAAATGTAAAGACTTTCAGATTGAGCATGGAAAACGCTTCCCAGAGTTTCGGGTGATAACAAACCTGCACACAGAAACTGAAGAGCCATAGAGGCGAGGTAGGAGTGTACTGTGAGAGTAAATGAAGTACCAAGGAAGAAGATGTGTGAATACATATGACAGGAATGTCCCATTTTTTAAGAGAATATGTAATCCAAAGAGAGTGGAAACCCATTCCCAACCATGTCAAGCTCTCTAGTGTTGAAAGCTCTGTTTCATAGAGCAAGCAACGCACACAGTACCATAGAAGTGCAGGGCTTCTGCATCTATAAGTGCAAATCCTTTCAAAAAGCTTCTATTCCGACAAAGGAGAAGCATCCTTATAGCTGTCTTACTTAATTTTACACAGTTCTAGTCACACCTTTAATAGGTGTTGTTTACTTGTGTGGGCATAGAAGAATATATGCTTCACACAATATTGGTTTTGTATTCTATGCACATGCTTTTCATTTAAGTTGTTCCCTTTAAACCATATTTAAATGTGTGTCTTTTCTAGTCCATTAGACTTTAATTGCTTGTAGGTGAAGAAAAGGTCTCTCCATTGGTTTCAGACCTATTTGGGCTTATTCATGCATTGGTTTATTCATTCATTTCAGAGATTGTATTTGTTGGCGAATAGGCTTAAGAGTTCTTGGGAATGTGCTATGTTGAAGAAGATACACAGAAGTTTTAGTAGAATAATTAAGGCATTCATGGAAAATTATGGGATCCTAGGAGACAAACATTTGATCTGTTATGCGGAAGGAACCGTGGTAGATGTGGGTCTGAAATAGTTCACAGAGGAGTTGAGCCTTACATCATACATGGTAGTTGCTATGCAGACAAGGAGAAGGATAGAAAATAATGGCATTCCTGGGAGCAAAGACAGCCTGTGCATAGAAGATCATATGTGAAAGAAAAAGCGAGGCAGTTTAGTATTGCTGTAGCACTCGGTGAAGGCAGAGTGGTGAAAAATGACATTGAGGAGGATGTCACAGGAAGGGAGACATGAGCTCCATTCACCGGTCAGAGAGCAGGGAGACTCCTGCAACCCTTTACAGAGTTGTGGTTTCCAGCATTGCAATCTTCAGTGGTCATTGGGAAAATGGCTATAAAGGAGATGAGTCATTTTGGCAGCTGCTCCAGAAAGCAAACATTTGGGACCTCAATAGGAAGCACTGTAGGAACAGAGAAGCGGAGACAAAGTTAATGAAATCTAGAACTGTTTTTACCAGAACTGTTCAGGAAGGATGGGGATGGTCCGGGGTGACTAGCTACATGTCTGGTATCAGATGATGTGATCTTGGGAAATACACACTGGAAGAGAATAAATAGAGTGAGCTCTTTACCCTCAACACACTGAAGTTTCTTATATGCTGTGATATATTTCCAACTAAGCTTAATTAGTTCAGGTGAGCAGAGATATCGAGATGGAAAGAAATATGTCACCTATGATAGTTACCTTACCATATCTCCTTGTGAAAGTAAGAAAGAAGTAGATTCACACCCTGGCTGTCACTCATATTGTGTGCTAATCCTTGGCTTTATATTCTCTGTTCACCTGTTTAACTACAATATCAGTAATTTGTTATTATTGAAAAGTTCATATTCGGCTTGTTCACATTCTGCTTCTCTTGTATTTAACTTCTAGCGCCTTCTACTGCAAGAATTACAAACAGCGCGACTTCTTCAGGTACAGGGGTACCTGCGAACTCAGCTGCGGGGCCACCCCAGCCAAATGACCAAGACACGCTGGTGCAGAGAGCCGAGCACATTCCAGCAGGCAAGCGAACTCCCATGTGTGCCCACTGCAATCAAGTCATCAGGTCA
Source organism: Microtus ochrogaster (assembly GCF_000317375.1). NCBI lineage: Eukaryota > Metazoa > Chordata > Mammalia > Rodentia > Cricetidae > Microtus > Microtus ochrogaster. Next base: position 35,869,910 of record NC_022022.1, on the reverse strand, counting down.
GTCAGTTTTGAAGTTTTCTTCAAAAATACTTAATACCAATGTGGTTGTTTTTTAATGGTCTTTAATGTGTATAATTTTATTAGTAAAAAATTCTTGCTAAAACCCTGATAGGATTAAAGTATATAACCATATCAATTTTAATGAAAAGTAACCCCAGGCTCCCTAAAAATAAAACTAAAATATTGATTGCGTCAGTTATTCATTTCTACCAGATCTAGAAAAATAGTCATTAATATAGTAGCCCTTCAGAAAATTAACATTGTAAGGCTTGAAGGGACTCTGAGATCATTTATCTCAACCTCATTATTCTACAAATTATACAAATGAAGACTTTCATTTACTTGGAAAATGACTTGTAACACGAAAGAAAGAACTTTGAGCCCTAGAGAAGAATCCGTGATTGTAGACCTTTGTATCTCTTCACAGGCACCATAAGTATTAGAATGGGTTAGCACCTCCGTCTTTAGAGTATTTCCTTCCAAATCTATTTTATTGTCTCTTAAATTCCAAAAAGAGGGAAATGCCCAGAGATCTTTTAATCATATTGTAGCGGAGCTTATTAAATCTCAGCATTCTTATGAGTGGCCTTTAAAATGTTATGAGGTGTGTATCGAATGCTGGTGCAGACATCTCACCAGAAAGACCCTGTTGCCTCTTTGTGAGTTGCCTTGTTGGCAGTAAAAGTAGTTGCTTGAAATTATTGCTTACATTCTCTTCTTTTTAAACTGTCCTGTATTGAAACAGTTGAAACAATGGGGCCTATAAAGGCAAAGAAGCTTAAGACTGACATTTCCCCCTTTCCTGTTAGATTAATATTGTCTAGCATTATATTTCTAGGTCCCTTTTAATATGGAAGGTAGGATGCTCCAGTGATTTAAACACAAAGTACAAATAAATATTCCTCTTAACCTTTCAGTAATTGGATACCATGTCGAGAACTCAGTACATAGCTCAAGGTTAAAATAGATTCATACTTCTATTTTAAAGATGTTCACTTGTGACAATTTAAAAATGTACAAAAAACAGAAAGGAAAAGCCCCAAAGCTACCGGCTAACATAACCACTATTAATTAGTATTCTAGCTGATAGATTCTTAGGGAAAGGCAAAGAGCAGTTCTAGCAGAGGGTTTCACTCCAGCCTAGAGCTTATCATGTCCTCTAAACTGGCCTCAGACTCACGGTGATGAGGTATGATTCTACTTGTGAACCACCTTGCCCAGTCCAATTTAAACTTTTAAAACATGAACACAAAAACCAAGTCTTATAGAAAAAGAATAGATTTTTAATTGTTTTTCATGTAAATTGTAATTATATCTTCTTCATAAAAATGTGACTACTAAGAACGTTTGAACAATGACACCAGCAGACATGCTAACATAGAAGAGGGAAATTTCACAAGCTCCAACTTTAGACAAAGAATTGTAGCTAAGGCATGAAGGCTAAAAGAGGGGGAATTAGTCCTTAAGTCCTTAGAGACGAGCCCCTAATTGGTTATCCAATACCAAATGGTCAGCCCCTGAAATCATATACATATAAGCAACACTAAACAAACTGTGTGTGTGTGTGTGTGTGTGTGTGTGTGTGTGTGTGTGTGTGTGTGTATAAAGAGGTCATGAATTTGTGAGAAACTGAGGGGAACAGGACATAGGAGGGGTAAAAGGAGGGGTAAAAGGGAGGAAAGGAAAGGGAATAAACTATGTAATTAATAGTGTTTTAATTATTTTTTTTTGTAAAAAGAATTATCAAATAGCCGCAGTGGTAGTAATAATGATTCTGAAGAAAAGGGCCAGAACAGTGGAGGTCTCCAGTCTAGGGCAGCATACACTGAGCAGAAGGCATTGAGTAAATTAAGTATTAAAGAACTGGGGCATGACTCAGAGTTCAGTCAACTTCGTTTTAATTGGTTAGCCATTTTTCTGCAAGTTTCTGTAGAGTTTCTATTTCACAGAAAGAATCTATATAAAATCTAGTGTAACACTGCGTTATTCTAATTAGTAAAACAGTGATTTTAATTACTACTTGCACTTAATTAAATTTTTAGATTTAATGTTAATAAATACAAACTCTGACATGAAACATGGTTCTGCAAAGTTTCCTTACAGGGGTTACCCATACTGGCGCTAAGTGATATGGTATTCTGAATTATAACATCCTTTGTGGAAATAGAAATCGCTGTTTTTGTGTGCTGCTGTAAGCTGCTGCGTAATAAGCTAGAGTCTCAGAGCTCGTCAGTTGCTAATTGATGGCTGATTATCAACTTCAGTCCTCTCCTATAACCCAGCTTTTAGTGTCTCTTTTTAATATGGCAAAAATAGGACACTCAAGCAGAAGCGTCATGCACCATTCTTCCTAGCCTCAGTTCCAGACTTAGTGGTAGACCGAGATGCTTTGATGTACGGACATTCAGTTTTAGGAAATAAATATGTATTCAGCCAATGAGATGAATGGCCATCACTAACTGTTCCCCCATCTGCTCAATTTTACATTGTTCTGTTTGATCCAGCTCTTGGTATCATTTAAGCATTGGAGCTTCAATTACTAAGGAAGTGAACAGGGGTGGGGATTAGCTCATGTCAAGATCATGTAACAATAATTAACATAGCACATTTGCCTGGTGCTCAAGTGCTACAGCAGCTTGCATACCCTGCAGTCGGCTCAGAGGCCTTGGTCAAAGCATAAATCCAGTTCTTGCCCTCGGTGTCAGTATTACTTACCAAAGCAAGAAGGTGTTGGATCAAGTGACATTATCTGGGACACCTGTTTTTAAAATGAGCTGCAGTTGTAGGCATAATATTATACCCTGGCAAACTGGGAAGCGTAAAGTTGAGTTTATGTTGTTAGTTTTCCATTAGTTATGTTTGAGAAGAGTTAGTTGCCTTCAGAAAATGTAAAAGATCTGACATTAGCAACTGAAGTCATTGTCTTCATAAGGCATACTTACCCATACTTGATTTTTCATTTTGTTTTAGTATTTAAGTTTTTGTGTTTATTTGAATCTTGAGAAGTTTATGGGTGTTACCCCTTAACTCATACTTAAAGGCATATACTTTGACTAATTACAAATGCATAAGATATAATATTTAGAAATATAATATTTAGAAAAATTTCTGAAGCTTTCATTTTGTGATAGAGCATTTCAAATTCAAGTAGGATGGAACTAACAGTTTTTCACTCTCATGCTTGTGACTGTACCGACTGAGTACAATAGCAGCACATGTGGAAGGTGACTAATGGAGACCAGGCCAGGTTCTGTTTCCTGGTGGAGCAGCAGGCATGTGAAGGACCCAGCTTACTTCCTGAATGTAACATATTGCGTCATTAAAATCGGTTGCTATTTGTGTTGCACGGGGTTAATGGAGCTGCTCGTGTTTAGTGTCTTAACAACTTTTTGAAGGAGTCAGGAATACGTGATGCTTGGATTTTGTCCTAGGTAGAGAATGTTAGTATTGAATGGCAGTCATGTTACTGCTATTCCATCTTTCCTGCACCACAGCACCAGAACCACCTTCAAGCAACTCCTTGTTTATTCTGTAGAGAAAGGGAATTTTTGTTTTACTGAGATGTTTTGCACAGTGATTTTCAAGCACTTTCATAAGGAGAGCTTTTTGCCTACTGCACCATCCATTTCAATCTCTGAACTCTTTTCAACTCCTTCATTTATAGGTCTTTTTTATTGTCCCTTCTGGTTCAGATTTTATTTGAAAATAAAAGGTTTCCTGGCTTAATGTATCAACTGCTGAATTTAAGAAAACAATTGAAAACATTGACCAAGATTTATAGGCAAGATATAAACCAAGATTTTATTGTTCACTATACAGAAAAAAAAATGAAAAGAACGGAAGAGTCTAGCATCTATATTTGCAATACAATGTCACCATTAAGATCCTGTTTGGATGGCAGTGCTTAGTGAATTCTTAAATATTCCAGATGTTGCGCAAAGTATTTTACCTAAATGTTTGTTACCAGTTAGTGATTACATTTTCTATTGATGCTGTGTATCCCACGTGAGGGGACTGAAGCACAGAGAACTCACACGTTTGTCAAAACTGCTTAGATTGTAAATAATATTATCCAAGTTTTAGTTCATATTTATCTAACTCCATTTTCTTCGTGTCTGTAACAACCACTGTCTAGGAGAATGCCTACACACATGACAAAAGTTTAGAACTATAAAATTAGGATCAAACAAAGTTAAGCAAGGTAATAATAAAGCCAGCTGTGGGGTGATATTTTGTTTGTGCTGTAACAAACAAAGCTCTGAAGATCAGAGAAGCAGAGTAGCCAGCCACTGGGGTTCTTACCTCTACGAAATCCTCAGACCAAAATAGCCAAGAATGAGCCTGTCTCTAGGAATCCTCAGACTGAATGCCTTCAGCTCCTGTCTTTTCCCATCTTATTCGCTCTCTGGCCAGCCATATCCCTTTCTGTCTCCACCTTCCTAGTGCTGGGATTAAAGGTATGTTGACTCCCAAGTACTGGAATTAAAGGTATGAGCTACCACCACCTGAATCTGTTTCTCTTTTAGATTGGCTCAATCTCATATAGCCCAGGGTAACCTTCAATTCACAGAGATCAGTCTGCCTCTGTCTCCCAAGTACTGGGATTAAAGGTGTGTGCCACCACTACCTGGCGTCTATGACTTACTAGTGGCTAAGCTCTGCATTCTGATTTTCAGGCAGACTTTATTTGTTAGATTACAAATAAAATATCACCATATAGCTGTTTATTAAATGTTAATACTGCTCAAGAACTCTATTGGTGTTTTGTGAATTTTTAATATTTAAAGAGTTCAAATTGGCTGGTTTATAACTTTCCATCCTGAGTTATTAGAAAAAGTGAAGACTAAACAGAAGACTAAGCAGAAGAAAAGAGAAACAAGGATTGAAGCAGAAATTAATGAAGGGTTGGAGATGGCTCAGTGGTTAAGAGTACTTGTTACTCTTGCAGAGGACCTGGGTTCTATTTCTAGCAGTCATATGATAGCTCACACCGTCCATTAGTCCAGTTTGTAGGTATCTGATACCTTCTTCTAACCTCCATGGGTACCATTCATGTACTTGGTTTACATACATATATGCAGGAAAAACATTCTTACACATAAAATAAAAAGTATATTTTTTAAAAAAGAAAATAATGGAGAGAGAATTAAAACAGAAAAAAAACAGTGAAACCAAAAATTGATTCACTGAAAAATAAAAAAAAAAGCCTATTAACTTAGTAACTTTTCTTTTCAGTTCAAGATTGTTTTATGAGAAATAATAGAATTCAGAATTTTGGGAGCAACCCACGCGTGTCTACAGTTTGTGTGAGTTGGGAGGAGTGGTAGATGTGTTTTAGCTGAGTCCCTGGTGATCTGGCTCTTCTTCCAAGCTCCTTTGGAGTGGGACTACTTGCAGAATTCAGTATCTTAAGCTGAAGGGCTGAGTTGCTCACCCCCTAGAAGCTGCTGCCCTTCTTTACTTTCCTACAGAGCTCCCTGACTAGGTCAGGCCCTTCTAGGATCATATGTCCTTTTATTGCTCAGTGTTGACAAGTAAAGGAATTCTTTGAACAGATTATATAATCTAATGATAGTAGCAGTGTCTTATTTAACATCCAATGGGAGCATTTATTCCAGGTATGTGTACATGTGTACACCTTCTCTCCTCAGGTTTCTCCAGCTTGGTTAGTAATATCCCTGCTCACAGTTGCTCAGACCTCATGTGATTTGTCTGCAAATCTGTTTGGTACAGATAAATTTACCGTGTATGTGAGTGTGTGTGTGCATGTGTGTCCAGTCTGAATTATTCTCCTTGTTCACTTCTCCCTGTTCCTACTGCCATCCTAATCCAAGACAATATCATTTCTCATCCAGGGTAACAGAGTTCATTGCTAAGAAATCTTTCAGCTATGCCCTTGCCCTGTAGTCATCACCAACACAGGAGCTCTATGAATCTCTTTTTCCCAGTTCAAAACTACTTTAGTCATTAAGTAAATGAAACAAACAAAACTAATCTACATATTCAATAATTGCTTTAGTAATTATAGGTAATATATATTATTACCTTATTCAAACAAGTGGTACTCGTTTTGTTTTACAAAGCATATAAATAACTTTGTTTTTAGAACTGCCAAACTTCTTTGTATGGTGTCTATACCATTTTGCATTCCTGTTACTCTCTATGAGAGTGTCCACATAGCCTCTTCAGCACTTACTCAAACAGATCATGTCAACTCTCTGGCTTAGCATTGTGTGCAAGTGAGAATCTATGCAATGGATTCTCTGAAGGCTCTACTTAATTGGCTCTGCTCCATCCCCCTTCATTATTTCTCTCCGGAGTGGGATGAAATGGACATTAGTGAACATGGTTGTGAGAGAGAAAGAACTACATTTTATAATTGTAAGATGATGTAACAATTACATAAACATATTCAGCCATCAGTAGATCCATCTGTACTATCTGGGCTTTGCACGATTCTAACTTTGTAATTTGTTATCTACATGATCTTGGGAAAGTTGGCAAATTCTAATCTTTTCTTCCTCGGTGTAATGGATTCATTTCTGTTGCTGAGGCTGCCTGTGGATTAAATAAGAGGGGACGCAAGCAGTCAGCGCTGATATGTTAAATAATCCAGATTGCTAGGTTGTGCTCCTTGAGATACCAGTTTCTTTTCCCTTTCTATTTGTAAGTTTTTGTTTTTCTCTGCTTCTTTCCTTCTTTAGGAGGTGGGAGCAAAAGACAAGCAGAACTAAAAAGTTGTTTGCAGTAGCCATTCCTTTCAGCCATTCAGATGCCTTGACTCTTCCCTTCCTTTCTTTTGTCAGCCAACACGTCTTTAGTAAGGGCTGAGGGTGGAGTACTGTAAGGGGAGATGAATATTTAATTCCACCTTGCAGTTATCCAAGCTTGTCATTCCAGTTCACAGGTGGAAACCTAAACCCATCTGGAGAAAGAACTTCTTTAGTGCTAATCCGCTGTTAATGAATTTGTTAAATTAGTGTTTGCTGACACACAGAAGGAAGTATTTCCTTCTACATAAGCGGGCTTGCTGTTTAATCTACACATAACCCCATGGGTACTGGGGGAAGCTGTCTTTCACTGGAGCAAGGAGGATCTAGTTAGGCTGGCTTTTTCCCTCTTGTTCTGGTTTAGAGGAAGGAGCTCTGATAAAAGCAAGACCCACTGTCTCCTCATATTTTAAAGATACAGAGTCATGTCCTCTCCTGTTGAGTATTTTCTTTACTGCTCATGTTTGAAAAAAAAACAATGAGATATTTCAAAGTTCTTCTTTTAATAGACTAGACTATATTTTTGATTGTTAAGCTTCGTGCCAAAAAGGTATTTTTTAATAACTTTTAAAGAATATATGTGACAGCCAGGCGGTGGTGGCAGTGGCACACACCTTTAATCTCAGTACTTGGGAGGCAGAGGCAGGTGGATCTCTGTGAGTTCAAGGACAGCCTGGTCTACAAGAGCTAGTCCAGGACAGGCCCCAAAGCTACAGAAAAACCTTGTCTCGAAAAACCCATATATTATATGCAGTGTGGTAAGGAAGAGATGGTTTAATGAATAAAAGCACTGGTGCAAAACCATGATGACCTGAGTTCAGATCCCTAACCACAGAAAAGCACGGGATCCCCAGGGCAAGCTAACCTGCTAGACTAGCTGGGATTGGCATGCTCAGAATTCAGCAAGAGATCCTACTTCAATGGGCAGTGAGAATAGTGCTCAAAAAAGAAAGCTGATGCCAGGTTTATGCTTCTGAACACAAATGCATGCATATGTATAAGTATGCATATACTGCACATAGCTGCATCAAAACACATGAGAACACTCAGGCACAAGCACCAAAAAGGAATATATGAAATGTTAGCCTTCTGAACTGCAAAGGGGTACAGGAGTGAAATCATGGGTAGGGCCATTCAGAATGAAAGAAGTGTTTAGATAGACACTATTATCATAAGGACCCACAGAGTTACCTGGAATTATGCTACCCATTTGATTTCTGTTTGGTTTGGTTTGGTTTTTTGCAATCTACTGCTTAATGTGATTAAAAAATAAAATGATTACTCAAGGAAGTCCAAACTGCTTGTTGCAGAAATCTGGTAGGAAATTTTTCACAGAGCTCATGTGAACCTAACCCTGTGTGCTCTAAGAGGACCCTCTCATTAGCTCCCAGAAGAACAGGGATGAACATCATGAGGCTGCTTCCTATAGCAATGGTTTATATGGGCTAATGTATCACACCAAACATTGCTCATAAAAGAATGATTCTCAAGAGGGCTAGGTCTGGTCAAGTGCTGTGATTCATAGATCCAATTCTCTTGGGTTCTGATTTGATGATAACACATACTTCAGAAAATCTAGGAAACAGATTGTATGCTCCTTACCCAGTTATTAGATGTCTGTGTCCCATCTGCCCCCCAGGGAAGCCTCCTCAGCTATTTGGGGTTAGTAGATGTGCTCCAGTGTCAAAGTTTTCATTTTAACCCAAGCCCACATCAGTATTTACATTTCTGAAGAATGCAGAGTCTGAGGTTGAACTGACTTCTTTTAAAAACCGAGTAACCAATAAGGATCCAGGCTTTAAGGCCATTGAGTCTGTGATGAGGTGAAGATGTTTCCTAATGAAAAACTCAGGCTAACATTTTTAAAATGCTTACATGTGTTTTAATATCCATACAGAATGTGACATAAACCCCAAAGTCCTACTGCACCCTACATTATAGTCACAATAAGTTTATCCTGGAAGTTTCTTTGACCTACACAGTCCAGATACCTAGCTGTTGGGAAAGCTTAGAGCACTTAGAAAATTTTGTTCACCTTTGAGACTGTGACTTCTTGATTGAGTTTATGGAATGACAGTATTTATAAAGCAGTCACAAACGGAGGGATAGCTGACTGGAGGTAACATATTTGTTCACAGTAGATGACACACAGCTATTTCTTTTCTTTTAGAAATAATGAACAGATGCCTTCCTTACTAGTCATGCAAAACCATAGTACCTGAAGTACTCCCCTGGTCACTCTGAAATTTTAATAATAGTAAACTATTCAACTGTTTAATAGTAGTATTAAACTGTGTAATAATAGTAAATACTTCAACTGTTGCCAGCCCGTGTACAAAAGAGTATCACATTCCTAATAATCAGGGTAAGAAAAAATTAAACTAGAGAACACTTTCTTATGTTTCACAGAAAAAATTAGTTCAATTTGCATCAATACTGCCTGACTCTTGTAGAACTGAGGGCTGGATCTGAGTTAACACTAGTGATTTTGAGAAGAAAATTAGTATGTGGATTTGGATATGTTGGTACCAGACTTGGTGATGGGGAGCAATCACCAATTACCGAATAGGTTTTTTTTTATTGGGTTGCATATGTGCGTGTGTGTGTGTATGTGCGTATGAGTATGTGGGTGCATGTACTCATGTATGGGTATGCAGAAGCCAGAGAAAGACACTGGATGTGCTCTGCCATGCTCTGAGACAAAGTCTCTCTCACTGAACCAGAAGTTCACCTTCCCGACAAGGACAGGCAGCCATGCAGCGCTCAGATTCCTCCTGTTCCCCATCCCAAATCCGTAGTTACATGCTCATGAAGCCATACCCTATGAGATAGCGATTAAATGCAGATTTGTGTTTTCACAGGGTAAAAGCTGCCTTGCATGATGTTCATTGCCATGGCATCCTGTTAGTACTCTGCCTAGACGTCCAGTGTTCCATGCTTGCTAACTTGAAATTGCCTGTGGTTGACCTGTGATGCCGGTTGACAGTAGTGAGATAGAAAGCAGAGTCTCAGTGGACTAGAGTAATACACTGGGAAGTAGAAGCATCAGCCCTTAGCTTTGTAATGTTATGATGTTTGGCATATCTTTCGAATACTCTTTCTCCATCTGTTGAACTGAGTTCATAATAATGTCCTGGTCTATCTCACAAGAATGTTGTATGAACAAATTAAATAAGTGTAAAAGTGCCTTGGAGGTAAAGCCATTCCATGAATAAAAGTTAGTGTGATGTAGCTACCAAAAAGTGTGTTACAGAGGCTAGTCTGCTTCATCTCCGAAGGCTTCTAACCAGATAAGGCTTCATAATGGCTTCCTGTTAGGGAACCAGGCACATCTTACCCATTTATGACTATAGTATTTAAGGGGACAGATCTCTATATAAATGTTTGTTACCTTGGTAAAAATACGCATTAAAATCAGTCTTAACTGACCATGGTGTAGTTCATATCTATAATCCTAAGTGCTTGGAAGGCTGAGTCAGGAGGATCATGAATTTGAAGCAACCAGGGCTACCTCTTCAGTTTTAGGCCAGTTTAGGCTACAAAGTAAGATCTTGTCCCTCCCCCACTCCCAATTCTGTCATATTTAGAGAAGGGGAAAGAGGGATTGGTATTTTGAGGGTAGATCTCATATTGAATGCTCTTAATGCAAATAAAATTTTAATTAGTCATATTTGAATGAGATAAAAGCTTTCCAACTAGCTTCAAACAACTGATAAGGTACAACTCAGATTCTGTGATTAATTTAGAAGCTGAATTTGAAACATTACTAAAGTTGAGAAATACGCAAATGACATCATATATAGGGAAGTAAGGCTGAAGCCTCTCGGGAAATCATTATTCTTAAGGATAAACATCTCCAAGTTGAGATTTATTTTTTCAGTTTTGCTCCTGTCTTAAACATGTATTGTTTTGATGTTGCTTTTCATTCTCAGTCATAATGGTGTATACAAAATGTCTCACTGTAACGCAATCAGAGGTGCCTCAAATCCCAAGCAAATGGGAAAGAGAAGGAGATAACTTCACTAGGAGGATCTGCCGAGCACTCTTGTTTCTCTTCCCCTTTGTCATCACTCAGTCTCTGTGCAGGTTGCCAGTTCCACCATGCCGGTGCTGAAGAAGGAAATCAAGCAGTTAACTAGACATATGTAAGAAGAGATTCTCCCCAAGCCACCATCAAAAGCTTTCACCTTTGGGTTAAGTTGATCTCTTTCCTTTGGCAGGGGTCCTTTCCTTGTGGCTCTGGGGAAGTCTTGGCACCCAGAAGAATTTAACTGTGCTCACTGCAAAAACACGATGGCCTATATTGGGTTTGTTGAGGAGAAGGGAGCACTGTATTGCGAGCTATGTTACGAAAAGTTCTTTGCTCCTGAATGTGGCCGGTGCCAGAAGAAGATCCTTGGGGTAAGTGCTTGAAAATTCTCTGTTTTGGTGTATACTAAAGCTATGCCAATTCTTATAATAAATCTTTTCATTATTTTTACTTTTTATTTTTTTCTTGTTTTATCAACCCTCTGCTTTCTTTAGTTGTGTTTATTATAAAACAAAACTAAATGGAGCTCTAAGGAAGTATATCAGACTCCTGGGGTTAGTTGTCTTTGGTTTTCCCTTACTGAGGGCTGGCTTGTCTGGTGAAAGTCTAGCCACTATGGGAAAAATAATTTACTGTGGGTGTGCTACCTCAGCAGGACCCTGTTAGCTGAGGAATGAAGAGGTCGTCCAGGACCACACACAGGAGCTTGCAGGACTGACACCTTCGCTGGTGTAAATTAAATTCCATAGCTTTTATAAGAGCAGCCTTTCCCTACTTGTCAGAGTTCAAGCATAGGACACTGATCTCATAAAATATATAAAATTTGTAAAATATGAAGCTTATAATATTTTTATTTGAATCACTATAATGTTTAAAACTGTGACTTCAGTTATAGAACTGTACATATGATAGGAAAAACATTTCATGCTATACTTTTTGGCAAAAGAAAGAAATAATGATGAATAGATGCACTTCATGTCATATAACATCCAATTTCAATGACATTGAAGAGTCAGGTGTCTACTATAGGTGACCAGTAGTGTGTGTGGGGGTTGATTTTAGAAAAAAACAGTGTTCATGGCTTTAACATATACAAGTTGAAATGGCTTTGCTGAATTCTACCTACTACTCTTAATCTCAAAATGCAATAATGAAACTATAGAAAAATTTGAATTATGGAGAACATGCTTAAGTAGCTTTAAAAATAGTTACAGTTATAAATATGCCACCTGACCAATTTCTATGCTATTAATTTGTACAATGTGTTGGTAATAAAGGATATAATGGCTAGCCTGTTCCTCCTAAGTGCTGACAGATAGTCAGTTAGTAAGCTGTTTATTAAACGTACTATTTAGTGAATAAACATATTCTGTGGATTAGAGCATAATTAATAAAATCAAGAATTGTAAAAGCCATTAGACTATAGGAAGTGAAAGAAAGAATTTCCATGTTATTAAATATTCTTCAGAAATTATTTTTCAGTTGCTTTCCATCTTCTCAATCAAATTGTTGAAATAATTCTTGAAAAACTAACAACCCAAACCTTTTAATGATTAAAATCTCTTCCTAGCCTTCTGTCTTGGAGTATTTAGCCAGGAGGACATTGTGGGCTAGGATCCTTGCTTTTATGGTTCACACTTTACTCGATGGAGTAAGTGCACAGTGCAGCCACAGCTGATTCCGAAAAGCTAAACACTCAATGAGCTGATTGGATTATACTGATTACATTATTGCTTCCATAATGCACTGGAGTTTAGGTTTGTTTTAGTTTTTAAATGCTTTCCCTTCCTTCATGACATTTTCAAGATAATGCCACGAAAGTTTTTCAGGTTAATGCATCCTGACACCCTTTGAAAGAAAGCAGAATGTGTTGTAGCCAGCATTTATGTGATCCTTCCCTTAGTCACTGCATGTGAAGGCTTAGTAATAGGGATTATTTTGTATTTATGGAAAGCATACATATTGAATAGCTTTCGGTGATGTGTGAATCTGTCACAACGTTTCTCATTTCTTTGATGAAAAGTTCAAGACAAAGATGACATACTATGTCTACGTTAAGCTAGCGTGGTACAACAGTAAGTGTAGGTATTGGTGTGTTTATTGTCATCTTTTTGAAAAATCCATCTGCCTTTCTATAACAGGAAGTCATCAATGCTTTGAAACAAACCTGGCACGTGTCCTGTTTTGTGTGTGTGGCCTGTGGAAAACCCATTCGAAACAATGTTTTCCACTTGGAAGATGGAGAGCCATACTGTGAGACCGGTGAGATAATAAACCTTTAGTGCCTTAATTAAGTATAAAGCTAAATCATTTATTTTTCTGTAAAACTGAAAGAGAAGTGTAGGCCAATGAAGTTTCCTTATTATTTTAGAGGCATTGCACATTACATATGACTCAATATATAGCAAAACAAAATAATAAAAACTGTTCATGACTTTGTCAACATAAGCATTTCCAACTTCATCAATAACATCATGAACATTAAGAAGATTAACATTACTTAGTAGGAAAAATATTTTCAAATCTCCAATCATTATAGATATAAATTCCACCCAAAATGTAGCTTAAAGCCACTTGTTGTGATAATGAATACATCGTGGTTATAAATAGACATGAGAAATGTTTAACATTTAAATGTCATTGCTTTGCTTTTTAAAGCCACAACCTTGAATTAAAAAAAAAAAAGTGAAGCCATTTGCTACCTTTTCTGAATAGGAAAGTAATCGTGGCTTAGACTGCTCTCCAGTAAAGATGTTCTTAATGATTTAGGTTCTACCTGAACACCCCAGCACTTCATTTCCCTTTGCCACATTTGCAAGTGGCATTTACTCCTTATTCAGATATTGCATATTTCAAAATATAAAGCATGCTTTCCTTTATTTTGCCTCTACTAACTACCATTAACTGAATTCCCACTGTTGAGTTTTAATCTTATTTTAGATTGAAATTCAAAGTGTGGTCCTAGAAGAAGGGATTATTGCCCAGTGGTAAAGTTAAAGAGACCATCAGCCTTTGTCTGCAGCTGGTTCAGCATCACTTACCTCTTTGCTCAGTACTCTGGTTTTCACGGTCCCTTAGCCCCTTAGTTAGGAAGGGTTTGGCTCTGTTCCAGATTGCTCACCAGGAAGCCCCAGAACCTCCAATAAAATACCCCATGTGTTGTTAGCAGTATAAGTTGACTGTAAAGTTCCTACCATCTTCAGAGTATCTCATGTTCTACAGCTTATTTTTTCTGAAGAGAGACTTGGGATTTGTTTAGTTGATTGGCTGGTTTGTGAATTTTTTAGCAGCTTTGTAAGACATTATGACTAACTGAAAAACATAAACTTCTATCTAGGCTATGGTGCTTAATGTCTTCTAAGAAATCACGACATAAAACGAATGCATTGCTAGCAGAGAGGAATCATGGTCTAAATTTTATTATTTTCCCTTAATCTTCAACTAGTTCTTAGTAGTGTTCCCATCTCAGGAGATGGCTGCATTGGCCACTGTCCAAACACCGAGGATTCCCCTCTCTGTTCTTCCAAAACAGAATCTAACAAGTAATTCTGGCAGTTCCACATCCAGTGGATGTTAGATAAGCGTCTCCTTCCCTCTCCAGTGTGCCCAGCTTGCTCTCACTCTTTGTCTGGACTTCCCAAAAGCAGCTGCAGAGTAATTGGTGCAATGTCAACAATAGCAGATTGTGCTAGTATCCTGTAAATGTCATCCACTAGAATGAGAACCGTCCTCCTTGCTGCTTTGCCAGATTTATCTTCTGCCTCTTTACATTTAACTAGATTTAACCCATTTCTTATCCCTTTATTATTTCTGAACATGACTAAGATTTTATTTCTGGCTCCTCCAGGGCCTTCATACTTAACAGTTTCTTCTAACTAGACTATTTTCAGTGTGATTCCTCCTTGTTCTTCGAGTCATCTCATCATGACTGTTGTTATGTAGCAGAGAAGGCTCTCCTCACTCTCCTATAATGTAGTATGTACTTGTGTCCCTACCTGTTCTGTCTCATAGCTCTGAGTTTTGCTTCATTGTACTTATCACAGTCTTAACCAAAGCCTCATGTAACAAGCATCCACGCCTGTCCTTTTTACTTCTCTGCCTCTGTGGTGCCTGGAGCCCTGCCTCGTGGAGTCTATGGAGGTGTGTTCCATATGTGGCGCTAAAGAATATTTGTCTCAAGCTGCATGTTATATGATCCCTCCCCTCCAGTGTCAGCTGGATTGACATTAGTAAAGGCCGAAAGTTGGCTCATAGGTCAACAGAGTAGTGAAGTTGAATATACGAGAATAACAATGTGACAGCACTCCTATTTATTACATACTAGAAAAGGGACAAGGCCACTTTCATCAGAAGGGAATCCTGCTAGTATTTTAGAACTAATCCGTCAAGTTATTCGTGTTGTCTGACTAAAGATTTCCAGTATGGAGTCATAAAACTGGAAGGAAGATATAACGAAAGAAAGTGTGGCTGGTTTTATTGACATAGTCCAGCTAGGAATTCATTTGTGAAAGTGTCCTGAAACCTGTATTTGAATGTTAACCAGAAAGATTTGCCACGCTTGCTCTCAGTTTATCTTAACTAGGCTCATTGTTAAATGATTGAGAGTCCTCTTACCGTTCCTCGACACGTCCAAGTGTACTGAGAACTGCACAGAACAGCGGTCTCCTGTGCATACATCTGGACATTTAAAAAGAGAGACAAGGAACACAGGATGTATAATAAAAAACCAAATTTCATAGTAGTGCTTGCCATGCTGGACATACATCCCAAGCAAGGCAGTGGTTCCTCTGCAGAAACTGTCCTGTTTCCCATCCAGGCCAGTGAGGTCCCCACCAAGCTGCCCCACCCCCCGTGGGTATTGTATTTCTCAGTTCCACCTCATTCTTAGCCTTTGTATCTCATTTAACTCCCATTTTACCACTGTTTTCTGTGACCTGCCGTTCCAAAGCTTCACCGTGTACAAATTACATCTCTCTCCTAACCTGATGCAGATTACTATGCTCTTTTTGGAACTATATGCCGTGGATGCGAATTCCCCATAGAAGCTGGCGACATGTTCCTTGAAGCTCTGGGCTACACCTGGCATGATACTTGCTTTGTATGCTCGGTAAGTCAACTACTGTCCTGGTCAAAGTTTAGTGCTCGAGAAGTAACAGCACTTGGGTCTTTCCTTTCCTCAAAAGAAATGAATACTGTTTTTTGATGTTCTTAAAAGTTGGATTTGACATTATTTGGCATATAATAAGATCTTACCCCAAAGAAAATAGGACTTTTAATGTATTCTTATCTCTAAGAAGAAGATTTTTGCCTTTTTTAAATATGAGTTCTTTTCTTAAATTCCTTTATTAAGCAGTTTAAATTATTTTTGACACATTGGGTATTTTTTTTAAGATGTATTTATTTATTATGTATACAATGTTCTATATGTATGTATGCTTGCTGGCCAGAAGAGGGCACCAGATCTCACTACAGATGGCTGTGAGCCACCATGTGGTTGCTGGGAATTGAACTCAGGATCTCTGAAAGAGCAGTCAGTGCTCTTAACCTCTGAGCCATCTCTCCAGCCCTGGGTATTTCTTAAATAGAAAACAAATTCTAAAAAACCAGATAACCAGCAAGATGTCTCAATTTTTTTTCCTGACTGAGAAATAGCACATGAATTTTCTTTTTTTTTTGAAATGGTAATGAACATGCAAAAGAATTTTACGTATTTCACTTGCTACTTTAATGAACTTGGTTTTGATTTTATTTGTTTTGGTGTTTGTATGTGTATGTGTGTGTTCATGTGTTTACATTATTACAGAGACTGAAGGACGGCCTCAAGTGTCACCTTCAGAACCCTGGCCCCTCCTTTGAGACAGGGTTTCTCATGGGCCTAGAACCTACCAATTGGGCTAAATGGGCTGCCCAGATAGCCCCAGGGGGACCTTTTTTCTTCACTTTTCCAGCCTTGGAATTACAAGCATGCATGTAGCATGACACCCATCATTTGTACATGGTTTTTGGGGCTCAAACTCAAGTGCTTTGTTGACGGAGCTATCCTTAACAGCTCCTTGTGGAGACTGGAGACTTTGTCTCACTGTGTGGCTCCGGCGGACCGGGAACTCCCTATGTCAGTGATGAGGCTGACCTTAAATTCATAGCGATCCGCCTGCCTCTGCCTCCTGAGTTCTGTGACTAAAGGTGTGCATCACTATACCTGGCCTTCTGAGTTTTATTTTTAATGATTCAGACAGATCAAAAGATTAACAATGACCCTAAGATAAGTTTGATCATTTATAAAGCTCATATTCAGCATTGATGCTACATTCTAGTATTTGGTATCTGTTACTGCTGTTAGATGTAATATATCTAACAGTGTTTGATACCCATTCTATAAAAGAATAGATAATAGTGAAATCAAATGATTTCTCCAAACGTTTTCTTTGAACACTCCTTGTTTTTACTTCATTCATCGTTTAGACTTCATAAAGCTTATAAAAAGCAACTTTCCATATTTGCCTTCTCATGAACGTCGTCATTTGTGAGATAGCAGAAACGACATGAAGGGAAAAGTGGGGGTGGCCTGACCACAAAACCACCGAGCAGGAAGATACTGCCCAAGGTGTTCACTATAGAGTCAAGTTAAATCAGTTCTTTCACAAAGAATAGCTTTATCCAGAAAGTAAATGAAAGTCAGCCTATTGAGACTGGAAAGATGGCTAAGTGATTAAGAACTCTTGCTGCTCTTGCAGAGGCCCCGAGTTTGGGTCCCAACACTCATATCAGTCAATCCCCAACCGGGGCTCTCACTGCCTCTCATTTCCCACGGCACCTCCACTCTCATACACACCATACTCAGACTTGTACACATAATAAAATAATCAAGTAAAAGATAAAAATAATCTATGGCCAGTATATAAGAGAACAGACTGACACTGGATTTGGTCATGCTTGACAAAGCTGTTGAGCTGTTTCTTTTTTAATTCGTTAATTTTTTATAAGAGGAAACATTTAAAAGATTGATTAGAATTTGTATACTTAGTGTGACTCTTTGATGTATTAAAGTTTTCATTAGGACTAAATGCTTCCCTCTCGGTAAAGAAGAGCAATCATCAGTGTTTTGAATAAACCAGACTATGTTCCAGAAAGGAAAAAAAAAATCACACTGCTTTTCCAAGATGACATAAAATGTCATAGTAATCATGACGTGTCAGGGTGTCTGACACTACTATCCACAGAGCTTGTAATCTTACTCACTGGGGACAGTCATTTCCCTTTGGGAGATTTGGTTTAAATAATGATATTCTTTTAAGTAACTCTTCTTTTTTGCAGGTGTGTTGTGAAAGTTTGGAAGGTCAGACATTTTTCTCCAAGAAGGACAAGCCTCTTTGCAAAAAACATGCTCATTCTGTGAATATTTGAAAATCAACAGTTCCAGAAAAGAGAAGAAATTTGAAGAAGAGGGGGGAAAATTAAAATTATCATCTAATTTTTAGTTTTAATATTTATATGGAGTTATAAAATAATAATAATTCTGAATGGATAAACTCCAACATTAAAACCCCAGTCTGTGAGAAAATGTTTGGCTTCAGAAAGTCACAGACAGTTTGGGGTTTATTTTGACTAGCCTGTATTTTCTGCCCATGAAGTAGCCTTTATAAAAATCAATTTCCTGACTACCAAACTCTTCTTAGAATAAATTAGCAAAGGATTACATTTTAGAATTAAAAACTCTAGCCTCTATGCTGAAGTGATACTTTCTTTCCTTGTAACTATGAGAATCCACAGAGGGCAATGTAAGTGCCTTAGACTTTATTAATAAGAGTAATTGTTTAATAAACTCATTTTATCTTTAAAATAGTAAGTAGGAGTTTAAATAAACTTTATGAGTAGGACCATGCTGTCTTTTTTTTTTTAGTCTGTGTACATGCTTTGGTCTTGTCATTGGTCCTCTTAGTAAGACAGCCCAAGGAAGTTTTTGATCATAGTTTGTTATGCAATAAGAGATGCTGTGGTCTCCTGTGTTCTTCCCAAGGCTACCATGTTGCTTACAGGTCACAGATGCTGATGTATTCAGATGGGGTAGTTTGTTTGCACTGTGTGTAGCTCATCACCTGGGCTAGGCTGCAGTGTTTCTCATCTCTTATGCTGACGTGAAGATAATTCAGTAGTGCTAGACTAATAGTTTTCGCTCTCTCTTTAAAGAGAGTAGGTAGAAGATAAAGGAGCTAGAAATTGGGAAAATAAAGCAATTGAGAAGTAAAAAAGAAGCGCTTGCCCCTTTCAGATAATGAACTGATTAGTGTTTACAGTTGTGTCACTGACTGAATGACCATCTGGAAACTCTTTGCCCGGTAATTTTTTTCGATTGAGGATTAGGATAAGATCCAAGTTAATGTTGTTACCGTTTTTGTTGTTGTTGTTGTTTGCTTATTTGGGGTTGTTCTGGGATTTTGTTTGTTTGTCTGGGATTTTTTCCTACCAGTAGGAAGTAAATCCCCTCTCATTGTGTGATCATGGAGTTAGGCAACTTTTATTCTCTGACATTTGGAAGTACAGGGAACCATGATCCATTGCTCTCATTGTCCTGTCATGTGTTCTCCTTGATTGGGCAGAGCATTGTAGTCAGGAAAGTAGCGTGGCTCACTGCCCAGTGAGAAAACAAATTATGGCATTTGATATTTTTGTCTTTGTTTCTACAATGAATGAAAGCCCATGATCCTGCTGAGTTGTAACTAAATCTGTTGGGAGCATGGAGCTTTCAAAATTCAGATAGGGCACCCAGTTCTTGCTGCCCCATCTTTAAAGAGCACCTGTGCGTGTGTGTGCTTGTGTGTGGAGGAGGAGGCCATAGGCTACAGTATTTGTTTAACCACCCCCCATAACTTTCAAGGTATCTGTCCTGAAAGCTGCTAATTTGTGGTCTAATAAATTTATATTATATGCAGATAATAACGAACTGGTGGATAAATGAACAGGAAGGGTGGCACACGTTGTAAACCAGAAGTGTCTCCAGTAGCAGCCCAGCTGACCTCCTCACCTGTGCTTGTAGGAGTCAGTGCTGGAACATAGTGCTCACATTAGATCGTGTTGCTGCTCCAGTGACCGATAGCAGACTCGCTGGCTCAGGTGCATTATTTCTCATCTGAATGTCAGGCTTTGGCATTACACTACAAAAGAATGGGGTTTTTGTCTTTTAGATGCTATGCCATGATAATATTTCACAACTCTTTGGCAGTTGCATATTCAAATAATTTTCTTTGACTTGGATTTATTATAAAGTTGCCTTTCCTTAAGGTTTTCACTTCTATTAAACCTTTATTTCTCTGTTACTTGTGAAATATAATACTGCATTTTATAATGCCGTATTTCTCTGAATTTACTCTCTGACATGGTAGTGTGGTTCGCTAGTTTGGCCTTGTGTCTTTATTCTTTGCCTATCGTGTTGTAGGGCAACTTTTGTTTCGGTTCCTAAAACAGTGGCTCCTGGGAGATGAGTTCTCACCATAACCAGAAGAGTCTTCTGCAGTGAGATCGGCATGCCTTGTGTACCAGCATAGATTCTTTAGTACCTGGCAGAGCACTTGACTCTTCTGGCAGGCTCCCTGAGTATCTCGTATAAATCTTCTGTGTCAGTAGCATTTTTTCATTATTACATTTTCAACGCAGAACATTGAGTTTTTCTTGTGCTAAATGTTTATTTCAAAGGTTTGCTTGATAAGCTCCAGATGAAAACAATAGTGTATAATTCTTAATGTCCCTTCTTCGATTTCTCATTTTTGAGACTTCGAGGGGCCCGGATTGATACTGTTTCTCGAATTGTTCTGGACGGCTGTGGCCTATTGAAATAGGAACCTCTGCTTATGTTCATAGCCACTCCGTATTTCCTGTTAGTAGGGTTACCTTCTCCATGTAAAACTAAAGCCAAGTTATTTGGCCACAGTATTAAAAGTGATCATTTATCTTTCAAATATTGATATAAAACCGTATTTAAAATTCTCTACAACAAAATGTACTCTTTTCAAGGAATCGTAGATACTTAATGTGTAATTTGCCATACCTGTCAATCATTGTCTTTTGTTTCCTTGCATTTTTAACTTTGTATGTAGTTACTCTTTGCTTTTGGATATGTTTTCTAATTTTGATTTTCTAAAATCACATGAGAAATCTAATCTGTATAGTGATACCTTCATGAGCACATACTCAATAAACACCTGCAATGATGGTGACACACACGCCTGCTTTTTCTCTCTGGGTGGTATGTGATTTAATTTAAGTGAACATGGGGAGATGTCACGTTCCTTCCTTACAGGACCAGAGAAGATGGAATAGCCCCGCGAAGAGCCTCTGTCATGGTATTGGCCAATCCCAGTGATCCAGAAACAGGTCATCAGAAAATACTGCATTTATTGTATTATCCACCTTTTGTGCTTTGCATGTATAATGTATAGAAGACATGTTTATAAGTTAGTAGATAAGCTGTCTTTAAATATGTTTGTTGCTGAAATGACTCATTGGAATGACCTAGTATCATGCCTTGTTATGTCATGGATCGTAGGCAGAGAACAAATTCCCTGCTCTTTCCATTTGGCTGGGCCATCTATGTACAGCTCAGCTCAGTCTCATTAGCTGACTGGTCATTGTAGGTAGGCTCACTCACCTTTTACTCATTTGTTTAGTGGCTGGAGGGGGATATTTTTTTCCTAACTGTATAAATTAAGGGATGTCTGCGTTTCAGGCTGTACATTGGGAATGGGAGAGAAACTCAAGTCTATTTTGCCCACAGTATATTAAACTCCAGAAGCCAAACTTTTAAGGGCATCGAGTCTGCATCTGACATTTTAATAGCTGCTGTTTGGTTTCTGTCAATCACGTCATTGCACATTAAAATGCACCGACAGAATAAGAGATCTGTCATTCCTTCGTTAAGAAACAGTAATCCAGTACGAGATTTATAGGCTTACGTCTCAACTGTGTGTTCACAATAAACCCCCCTTCGGTGCTGAAACCAGAGCAAGCCTCCCTGCCAGTCACTGTTTTCTACTCACATGTCCCCAATATAAGATTATCAAAGGTTTTCTGACTGAACTACATATAAAAATCCTTTTGCCAGCAAAAGCTTAATTTAGCTTGGCAGTTTCCCTTTCTGAGTACTCTCTCAGACAAGATCTTGGTTATATCAGAAACACATAGGCACTATGTATTATTAGCGGGCCTGGTGCTAATTAGGGAGAATTACCAGAAATAGTTTGCCTTGTGGAAATTTATTACAGAATCACACTTGACTGATGGCAGAATAGGAGTTGCTGAGAGAGAGCAGCTCCCACTCATAACCACTAATTAATAGGGTGCCAAAATTCCGCAGAGAAAGTTTCATCCCAAGTGTGGGAGCCTCACAGGGAAAATGGTTCCTGTGCAGTACTTAAAATTTAACAGAGGAAAGGAACCGGACACATGGCTACCTAACAGAATAGCAGGCTGTGGGGGCATTGGGCTGAATGAATGAAAGGGCTTAACTCAGTCAGTGCCGAGCCCCAGAGTGGCCGGAGTCTGAAAAGATTATACATTTTGTTTTGTTTCCTGACCAGATCTCACTATGTAGCCTAGGCTGGCTTGAAATTTGAAATCCTCCTTCTTCCTCGATCTCCTGAGTCCTGGGATACCCTGCTAACACCATAATGCCAAACTCATGCATATTAACTATTTGTAATATGGCAAGTATCTGCTTCCTCGGCTTCTTTTTATAAAAAGAATTCGGTGCTCACTATGCTGCCTGTGGTATGTCATTGAATTCTTCTTACTCTTGATTCCATGATTTGCAGCCTATCTATATAGGTGGCGGGATCACACAAGTGATGATGTTCAGTAAGAAAGGTGTGGCTCCCACCCTTGAGTGTGGAGTAGGAGGAGGACGAGATGCATTTAATGATTGGCACTAATGGCAGAGCGCTGGGGGAGCCCTCCTAAATTACTGCTTGTCAAGAAATCAATTTCTTTCCCGTCTGTATCTGCTTGTAATTACACACAATAAAGCTTGGGGCTGTTGTTTAGGAGAATAAAACATTTCCATGTCAGAAAACCGCTGATCACTGACCTCAGGGAGGAAACTAAAATGACTTAGAATTCACAGAGGGTCTAATTCTTCAATTTATGGTGAGTGCCAGGCCCAGATAGGATTGACACAGACAATTGACACAGGGCATTCATGTATTAAAGATCTCTGTGTCCAAAGTGTTCTAATTGGATTCTAAGTTAGGTTTTCATTTTCATATTCTAAACTGTCACATGTGTTGTAGTTTGGGTGGTGTCTTACCTGTTATCTGAGGAAACACTAGTGATTCAAAGCACTCACTACCTGTAATAAAGTTTACTCTTTTTACCAATAAATTGCATCCTCATATCAATATGATGGTGAACCTATAGAATATGATCGAAATACAGTTTCTCTGAAGGCCAGTTTAAATTATTGTCCCAAACAATGATAGTCGTGTATTTTTAATCCTTATTAGAAATTAGGAAATGAAATAACCCTGAGAAGTTCTTTGCTAAGAATATACACCAACTACCTGGGAAATCTGAGAGTCAGACTTTTTACTAGACTAGGGAGAAAATGCACTTACTTGGAGTCCCTCTTACTAATAAGAGCTATATATACACTAATAGTAATGCCGATGTCAGGAAAGGCATAGCTTTGATGAAACACGCAGCACTGAATGCTGTATCTGCCTGACGTGCAGTTGCCTGCTGCACAGATGTCAATATTTGGGAGTCTTTCATTGGACCATCTGTTCTTCAAGGGTATTTGTGATGCGAGAGTCCTCTCTGCAATGTGCCATTTGCTGTCCTTTGTGTTTTCGCTACATTTCACAGTCCACATGCCATGGTGCTAAAAAGCCACAGGACTCATGAGAGTGGGTTGGCTTGAAGTGTACATAACACCAAACGCACTCATTAACTAATTAGAAAACTGCAGGAAATAAATGCAATTAATATTGCTTCCTCACACCGAAGTCCACGATGCTGGGTATAAAATGGGAGAAAAGAAGTCAGCATGGTTGACACCCAGTAATGTTACCTTACCTGTGTGATGAATTTAGATGCTAGTGCGACACTGAAGAATGAAAGATGGCAACAGCAGAGGGAGCAAAGCTGCAGACTCTCCTGACAAGGTTGCATAGATCCTGGTTCTATTCAATCAAAATGAAATCTCTGCTGCTTCATAATGTCTCACACCAGTGCTAAGTCCGCCGAAGCAAAGCTGGAAAACCCAGCTGCCTACACATCTGTTTTGCATGAGCCCTCAATCATCAGCTGACACTTCTGCCATAGGAGTGGATGTCTGGGAAGGATATGGCTCTGTGACTTTCTAAACTATCCCTCTGGAAGACATTGAAACAAAATTCACGCATGCTATGTCCTGTGCCCAGAAATTATAGACTTGTCTGGGTGGTGTTAAGGATTTGACCTATTGAGTGTGCTCACACCTGCTTCTTACATTCAACTTGTTAATCCTTTGTTCAGAAAATGAGACATTGTGAAATATGTGAACGGGCTGCTATGACTTAAATCCTAAGTGTTTAGGCTCTTAATCTGACTGAAGCTAAAATAACACTGATGGAATTGGTGGTTTGGACTTCTATTGCATCCTTTATGTTTTAGAAGCCTTGACTGCTCATGTTGACATCTACAGCTCAGAGTGTCTGCTTGAGCTCCAAGGGATGAGCATTCGGTTTAATTACTTACTCCGAAATATTTTTTTTCAGTTTGTTTTTTGAGACAGGGACTTGCATAACACCAGCTAGCCTCAGACTTGCTATGTAGCCAAAGCCAAGGATGGCCTTGAATTTCTGATCCTCTAGTCTCTACAGTCTCTACATCCTGAGTTCTGGGATTATAGGTGTACACCACCCATGCCCTGATGAATTGTTTTGTAAGTTATTTTCTCACAATTACACACACACACACCCACACCCCCCCACACACACACATACACACTGTAATTTGATAACATTACCCATTATCTTCTCAATCCTTTCCCTTCCTTCGCACCATGACTCCTCTTCCTTTCATGTCATGTACGTGTGTTCATGGTCCACTGCATTTAGTTCAGGCTGCTACAAGATCTTAGGTAGCTTTATTCACTTGAAGAACACAAGGACAACTTCTCAGTAGCTACACCACTGTGGACTATTACGTCCCCTTGGTTAGTTTTCAAGGACACCCTGGCACAGGGCATTATACCCTTCACAGGC
>NC_022022.1:35787600-35844777 GCF_000317375.1 Microtus ochrogaster | reverse complement strand
TATATATATATATATATACCTTCCTCTCCACTTTCCTCCCAATACCCTCTTTCTAAATAAAACTCCATACTCAAGCTCTCTTTGCATGGCGTATTCTGTCTCCCACCCGTGTTCCTCACTTCCTCACTCGCCATGGAACACACCACCGTCTCTCTCACGTGGTATCTTACACCCTTCCCTTTTTATATGAAAAAATCATGAAAGAGTCTCTTGTAAGGATTGTAATAAAATTTAGTCATTCAACTAATAAATCTCATACAGCAGTATGATGAAGAACCACTGTAACATGATCAAGACTGGCTTAAACTGTTGACAAACTGAAATCAATAACCAGTATAGGAATTATGCCTAGATATGCCAGTCATATGCTGAGTGGGAGATGATGTTATTTACAAGAACACAGTACTGGCACTTGAGAGGCCTTGGCATTTGAATGTTGACTTCACTCAGGAGGAATTTAGGCATAAGTCTCCTATAGGCTAGGCCAACAATTTGAATCATATGCAAACCAATACTGCTGTTTTTTTTTTTTTTAAATTATCAGCCAAATTGTACGTGGCAGAGACGCTGAGCACTTTGGGACCAGAGGGAGAAGAGAAAGGTCACAATGAAAGAAAACTGCCTGCAGAGATGGGACTCTCCAAATGCTCTTGTCCCCTGGCTCTGTTCTGTCCTCAGCACAGCCCTGGGCCAGCACGGCCTGCGGGTTTCCCTGTCTCCCTTGGAATGGCAGCCCCAACCAAACTGCTTACCAGTGTCTCCTGCTCAACCCATAAAATTCTCAACCTAGACTCAGCTAGTGACTAATTGTCATTCTTCCTCTCTAGCATTTCCAGAGTGATGTTTTAGACATGTCCCACGGACTTGTGCCAGTCAACTGAGGTGTGTTTTGTTTTGTTTTGTTAATTGATCTCAAGTTTAGGAAACTTGGGACCTTGGGAAAGTGGCAGAGCTGGTTGAACTTGCATTCCCTCACTTACTTCCCCTGATCCTCTTGGAGGAGAGAGTACCAGTGTTCAACAAAGGTTCAACATTTAAGTGAGGTAGCGCATCTCTAAAACACTAAGAAACCCACACATCCCTGTCTACTAGGAAACAAACAGGCATTATACATAAAACAAAAGATCTAATCCTATGTTCAGGAAAGAATCTTATGGAATATGTAAAAACTGAGTTTAGTGATCCCTGCATAAATTTCAGGTTACATCAACCATCTACCTTTGAGATTTATAATGTGCACTTTAGCTGCATAATTTTGCCACTAATTTAAAATAATTAATAGTTGCAATACAGACATTTAATCAATCAGGACATATGCACACACACAAGCACACACCACAGTCCACGGTCAAAATACAACTCTCTGGAGTTCTTTCTCCCTGCCACCTTATACATGTGAGAATTTGAATATCACTCAGATTGTCAGTCCTGCCTAAAATTGTTCCTTTGCTGTCTGAACCACCACACAACCTCAGGAATTAATGCAGTTTGGAAACGGGGTTTATTCTTCCTTTTCTGTAGGGCGTCTGTCCCTTGCCATGCCTGTTTTTTGTTTGTTTGTTTGTTTGAATTAGACCAGTGTAGAGTGTACTCAAAGCTGCTGGAGGGTTTTGCAAGCACTGCATTGCTGGCCTTAACCCCAGACCTTCTGAAGTAGTAGGTCTAGAGCAGGACAGAATATGCCTCTTTATTGGCACTCAGCAGCCTGAACCAGCCCCCTAAGAAGCCCCTCAACAAGAACAAGTTCATGTATACCACCCCTTCTCACCAGAATGAATGCCTTCGAGTTCTTTTTCCTTGAGAAGCTGGGGTACCTCTCCAAGCAACTTTACTTAGTGAGATGGGGAGCAGGGCGCATATAATTGCTTTTCTAACAAGGCCCAGGTGACCTGCTCTGACACCACGGAAGGCTTGGGCATCCTGAAACAACACAATGAGCCCCTTCCTAGCCTGCTGGTGGTAATATCTTTCCCCTTTGTGTCTGCTAAAATCAGAGGAGTCACACTTAGACTTCTGAAAGTTAGATGCTTAGAAAAATATAATCTACATCGGGAATTTCACAAGTTTTTCCCCCATGCTTTTCTTTGAAGAGTTTTATGGCAGTATGGGGGTGAAGAATAAAAGGGTTGGCAGTGCAGATTTGCCTGAACCAGAACTCCAAATGTCTGCTAAGGCCATGGACCCAAAGAAGAGTTTGGAATTTGGATAAATCACAAATGGAATTGTTTCCCCACCATTTTTAGTACTGTTAGGCTCCCAACCTTTTATGACCGTCCCTATCTTAAACTCCATGCATCAGTACATAGGCATTTCCAGCGAATGGCAAAGTGATGAATTCTGTAGGCTGCCAGGTATTCTCTTGCTCTAGACGCGGCACTTCACCAGGTCTGACCTGTGCTTTCTTCTTGTGCTGGCTATTTTTATGTTAACTTTACATAAGTCAGAATTGTTTTGGAAGAGGGGATCTCAACAGAGAAAATGTCCCCCATTAGATTGGCTTGTGGTCAAACCTGTGATGAATTTTCTTGATCAATAGCTGATATGGGAGGGCCTGGCTTGCTGTGAGTGGTACCATCCCTGAGCTGGTATACCTGAGCACTATAGGAAAGACTGAGCAAGCCAGGAGAAGCGAGCATTAAATAGCTTTCCATCATGGCCTCTGGATGGACTGTGATATGAAACCGGACGCTATAATAAGCCCTTTCTTCTGCAAGTTGCTTTTGGTTGGCCATGGTGTTTTATCACAGGAATAGCTACCAAAAAAAAAAAGCAATTTTCTGTAAGCTCCCTCGGTGGTCTCCACACTGATTAGTAATCCTTCACATGTCCTTTTCAGAATCCAACATCTGAGGGAAAAGGCAGAGGGGACCTGCCGTGGGCTTCTTGATCTTTTAGAGGAAGGTAGTTTTAACTTGGAAAACCAGGAGAGGAATGCCAACTTTGGTCACCCACTTTCCTGGAAGGTCTTGTGAATGTCTCCTCTTCTAACATGAAAAGCACCATGGGCCTGTACTGTATGATACACAACCATTCAAATTCCCACAATGACACTGGCTTCTCTTTAAGAACAGATTAGTTTCCATTCTGAATTATAATCTTTATCTTTGGTCTTTCTCTGCCTCAAAGCTAACAAGCTGATTTCCTCCACTTTCACCTCCAAACTGTTGAAACTTGCTTTTCTCCTGGCAAAATGAAACACTGACCACAGCCATAGTGTGTGTGTGTGTGTGTGTGTGTGTGTGTGTGTGTGTGTGTGTGTGTGTGTGTGTGTGTGTACGACAGGGGAAAGATAGTGGGGAGGTGCTGGGAGCTGTTTTGTTTTCTTTTGCAAATGAACTGAAGGTTTAACACTTAGGCACTGTTTGAAGATGTAATGCAACGTGTTGGGGAACCCCATGACCTCCCTTACTCAAGGCCCCTTCAGTACAGCTGTTCTGCGAGCTGCAAAGCTCAAACTTTGTTGCCATGGGCTTAAACCCAAACAAACCCATGCCTGTTCTGGTATGTAGATTATGTTCTCCAAGGACAGCCCTGCTCACTTGTTCCATGTCCATCTGTGGGACCTTTGGGTTTCAATCATTCCTGCACCATGTCCCATGCTAAAGCTGCAGCTTGTTATGTGATATAGTGCCTTGTCACTTACCAGCAAGCTCTGGCACGTTTGAATCAACCCTGTTCCTCCTGCAGTCCCCAGCTATACTGGAGCCTCTGTCCTCGGGGACCTTGCTGTGGGACCACCTTGCAGGCGTTAATACGTTTCCCAACTAAACCTGCTTGGATGGAAGCCAGCTTGAAGGCTGCATTCACCAGGGCGATGGAGATTCCAGGATGCCGTTTAGGTCTGAGTCTCAGAGTGCAAAATGGCTTCTATCTTGAATCTGTGCTTGTCCTTCTTAATTTCCCACGTCCCTCTCTGACTGTCCACATTCTGGGAGGTGACGGTCCCTTTAGTTTCTTCCAGTGCAATGATATCTGCACCTGCTTTTGAATTCCATTCACATTCTTGAGGACTCAAAGCAATTTTAAGGCCTAAAAGATCTTCTAGAAGAATGGTAAAGAGGAATTACCTCTAATTCCTACAGCATGTTAAAGAGTGGAGAACGCATGAACATGGCTGAACCCCAGCGTAATCAGCAAGTTCAACAGAGATAATTTTCACCAGAACTCCCTTCCGCATTTGCCCACAGGTATTTGTTTGCCATGGCTAGGGAACTAGAGTGGCATTATTTCCCAGGCAGCTGAGAGCAAAGTGTTCTATGTCCTGCAGTCACTTTAAGACATAGTGTATAATTGTTCCTCTAGAGAAATCTCCAAGCCCTGCATAAGAACTGCATTGACCTGCATGAGCGACATCTGGTAATGGAACTGCCCCAGTTGACTTCACACTCGGAGTGGGTAGGAGAGGGCTTCATTTGCATGAAGTCACCAGTTCTTATCCCAGAATGCATTTCGGCAAGAGGCAGGGAAGCACTGTGATCCATCCAGAGGGCTTCAGTCGCCCTGCCACAAGCTCCTCTGCTAAACAACTGAATTGTGAGCAGTAAAACAATCATGCTCCACGTCAACTACTCCAAATGTAGCAGCAGATGGCAGACCTCTCTGAGTTCCTGAAGCTTGCATTCTGATGGAAGGAAACACAATACACAAAAAGCACCCAAATCGTGGCCATTCTACCACTTTGGGGTATGTACCCAAAGGATGCTCAATCATACAAGGTCAGGTGCTCAAGTATATTCATAGCAGCATTGTTTGTCATAGCCAGAACCCGGAAACAACCTAAATGCTAAAAGCCCCTTGACCAAAGAATGGATAAAGAAAATTTGGTTCATTTACACAATGGCACAATGGAGTACTACACAGAGAAAAAAATCTTAAAATTTGTGGGCGAATGGATGAATCTAGAAAACATCATATTGAGTGAGGTTACCCAAACCCAGAAAGACAAATACAGTATGTACTCGCTTATAAATGGCTTTTAGACATAACACAAAGAAAAAAACCGGCCTACAATTCACAATCCTAGAGAACCTAGACAACAAAGAGGACCCTAAGACAGACATACCTGGATCTAATCTACAAGGGAAGTAAAAAAAAAGATCTTTCTCCTGAGCAAATTGGGAGCATGGGGTTCATGGGAGAGGCTGGATGGGCGGGAGGAGGGCAGGAGGGGAGCAGAGAAAAAAGATAGTTCAAAAAAAAATTAAAAAAAATAAAAAACACTTGAATCCAAAGAATGCCAGGTGTAAGTGGCTTGCAATCTTGCAAGGGTGTGGGGCAGAGGCTGGAAGCCTGGGAGAGCCAGAGGAGGTGAGCCATCAGGAGTCTGGGAGAAGGTTGTTCCAGGTGAAGAAGAAAGGCTGGCGTTTTCAAGGGCCAGCTAAAGCCAGGGTAGCTGGTAGCAGCAAGAGGAGGAGAGACTGGGGAAGGGAGAGACTAGGGAGGCCTCTGAGTGATAGTTACAGACTTTGACTTCGACTCTCATGATAAACAGTAAGGTTGGTATATGTTGTTCATACTGTCTGTTTCTCCCCTTTATTTTTGAGGCAGGTCTTTGGCCTCTGGAGACCACATTCCAATGTCTGAAAGAACGAAGGCCTGAGTGTCGGTAACATTTCTAACCATCTCTGCCTTTTACTGTGATTCGCTCACAGGGCAGGGCTTCCTGAACACTCTATTTTTGACTCGTAAGAAAAATTATGTAGTTCTCATCTTGATGAAATTTCACAAGTCTGGACTCTCCATAATTTCCGTAATATAAATTTTAGTAGTCTTTAATTTTCCTTCCCTTGTTTCTTGCTGTTTCTCTGCTGGGAAGAAGCTATTTCTCCCAGGGAGGGCAGTGCTACTAAATGTGTCTTGAGGTGACCCTTTATTAAAATTGGCTCCTGAGCGGTGGGAAGAGGTGCTCCTGGGTGAAGGGGGAAAAGTTAGAAGGTGAGGGAACAGTTGAAGTGACCCATTATCCACAGGAGATCGCATAGGCAGAAGGCCTGCCGGGGAAGGGAATGCCTTGGTCTTTGTCTGGAGCCACCTACCAGAAAACCATTGTGAAGTTAAATCATGTGTTTTGTCTGTTTGATTTGCTTTGGCATTTTAAAGCATTCTCACCTGCTACAGAGATCAACAAAGCTTTGGGGGAAATCACAGTCTAATTCCCATCTGAACCATTTTTATTTTGGAAAATAACTCTTCAAAACAGTTTCAAAGCAAAGTAGTATCTCTGAAGGTGTCTCAAATATGTTGGAGATAAGAGTGAGCACTTGAAAGGTTTTCCCTTGTCTTTGCCATGTTACCCGAGGGAGATGAGGACTGTGGACTCACAGCTGTGACTGAGATTCTTGGGCCTTGTTTGACTCGACATCAAAATGGCTTCCTTTGCGCATCTCCTGCGTCCTGCCCTGTGCTTGCCTTCTTGAGTTACTGTCCAGCCAGACAACATTTGTGTTGTTCTTCAAACTACTTTCTGGCCACATCACAAAGTTTTTGAAGCTTTACAGATAGTGCTCCTTAGGTACACACAAAGATGTTTTATACTCGGGATAATGTTTGTTCCTTTGGGACTCCAGGTACATCAGGTACACTTGTGCCTCTGTGTGTCCAGTTTTTATGAACCCTGAAAGGTTATAAGCAATTGGTGATCGGTCATAGAGTCCATGCAAGGAGGGTGACCAGAGCCGTGTCCCTCACATACCTCCCCCGCCCCCTGACCAATCATTTGTCAGGGTAATTCCCCCAAACACTTCTCTCCAATTCTCTTTCCAGATCACCACCTTTAAGTGACATCATGGGAACTCAACACAAATAAATCTCCACAGAAGCCCATGCTGGACAGATATTGAAATGGATCGCCCCAGAAGGGCATTCCTTATCTCCTCCAAGAGCTGGCTTTATCACTCAAACAAGCTTTGACAAGAAACACTCCTGGGCCTTCTGTGTGCCTTAGTGAATCCACGTGCCTCAAAAATCAGGTCTAGATGTCGCCCCAAGCAGAGTTGGAGCAGAATCTAATTAGCAGTTGGAGCTGGGGCCACATTTCGGGTACAAGAGGAAGCAGCAGTGACATGACATGCTCGCAATATCTTAATTCTTGAAGCTGTCGTTATTTAAGCTGCAGAGTAGAAGAGATCCCTGGTTGTGGATGTTGAAATTGGTGACCATCAAAAGTATATTCTTTTCAAAATTTGAATTGTTTTGCATGGACATTTGATCTCAACGCAGGGAGATTGTATGGTTTTATGTATGGGACGAGCTGTGACCCAAGCAAAACTAGAAACGTACACAGTTTTTCAGAGAGCTCTCCTTGAATAACCTCACTCCTTCTAACTCACATTAGGCTCTGGTGAGAACTGGTGGTCACCTGCAGTGCAGGATGGCACAGAGGAGTGACAGGTGGAAAGGAGTTTGGATGATAACAAAACTGAATGCTACTGGGGAGAATCAGTTAAAGATGTGACCCTTGAGGGCAAAGGTCTGTGGGGGAGGGGGGCAGAGCTGGAGTGGAGTGTGGAACAGAGGCTTCAAAGAAATCCCACACTAGCTCAGAATTGAGAAATAGATGGCTATTTATTTAGGGGTAAACTCACAAATCGGAATTCTCTGCTTGAATGGAAAACAGAGATGGAATCCAGCAATGCAGCAATCCAAAAGAGCAGCTGGGGGAAAAGGGGGCGGATACAGGCTCTGTATCAGCATATATGGTCTAAGAGGCCACACCCCAGTAGGCGGGTAACCACAAGCTGGAAGACTTCCTACAGCAGTGGGGTCTGGATGTGGGGAAGGTACTGGAAGGCTGAGCAGAGAGGAGCAGAGCACAGTGAAGGTAAGGGTCAAAAGCGTGAGCCTGGGGCCTCCAGCCTGGAAATGGAAAGCAGATGTTTGTTCGATTGCACATAGGGAAGAATTCCCTTTTTTCAGACTGGAAAGATGAAGGTCCAAAATCGTCAGATCTTTCAAAAGTAGCAACGGGCGGAACTGGGGCCCAGCAAGATTTGTCTTGCAAACCCATGTCGCATCTCCTCTAAGAGAGCATTGTCCGACTCTGCTGCTGACTCCAGGAAAGTAATGAAAAAGAATGTGTGATATGGGCCCCCAAGTAAATCAGGTCTCTATACAGTGTCTTGTTTTCAGAATATTAGTACATCACCTCAGAAATGATAACTGTTCACATTCCACGGGTCATAAAAGCTAGCCACACAAAGGCACAGGTGTACCTGATGTACCTGGAGTCCAAAAGGAACAAACATTTTCCTGAATAGCCTCACCTGCCTGTTTGTGAGGTCCTATGGCTCCTGCATTGAAGCTGCTTAAATTGGAATACCTGCAGCTAAAGATTATATACTCCAAGGGTTAAGTCTTTTCTGAGTAAAGACAGACTTAACAACTTTGAACTGTTGTGGTTGGCTTTGGGGAGCAAAGGCTGAGTCCTCACTCTACCTACCTGTGGGTAGTAACTGATGGTCTATTTGTCCCTCGGTCCCTAGAGTTGCCACTCTCAGGGGCAGGCTACAGTCACTTGCCTATTCTAAGTTTAAGGTAAATGTTAGCATGCCCTCATCATGAAATTCCGTGTGTGTGGTGTGCATGTCTATGTATTGTATTCTATGCTTGTGTGTTGTGTCAGTGTATGTGTGCATAGGTACGCCTCTGTGTTGTGTGTGTTTGTGTACCCACGTGTTGTGTGTTGGACATGTATGTGTGTTGGTACTGAGGAGTACCAGAAAGGAATGGAATGAAAGACGAGCAATAATGGAAACAGACCTCACACCTGGTACACATGACATGTCA
The DNA here is from genome assembly GCF_000317375.1 of Microtus ochrogaster. Lineage (NCBI taxonomy): Eukaryota > Metazoa > Chordata > Mammalia > Rodentia > Cricetidae > Microtus > Microtus ochrogaster. The sequence continues at coordinate 35,835,993 of NC_022022.1, read as the reverse complement.
GGCAACGACTGGAGATCCTTGGTGTCCCACTTCCCCAGCTGTTCTAGGGAGCAATGTGTTCCTTGTAAGCCAAAGCAGTCAGTAAGTATGTAATGTTAGTGTTGGGAGTACTTCAGCAGCTCAGTCCAACACTTGCTTTTAGAGTTGAAGACAGAAACCCCATCTAGGAAAAGTGTTTTTACCCGAGGTTGTAGGGCTGGAAGTATGGTCTCTGTTAACTATGTGTCAGAAATCATCTCTGTGTGTTGGTACCCAAGAATTAATGGCAACAGAAAAACTTGGGATAAAAATCTTAGCAGAACTGTGAGTTGCATGATAAACCCGATGGCTGATCCTCTCTCTGTATCTCTGTTTGTTTGTCTCTCGCTCCCTCCTTCTTTCTCTCCCTCCCTGCCTAGCCCTTCCCCCCCCCACAGGATTCTTGAGTTGACAACTGGTCTGCAGTTCTCTACATAAACCTGTTCGTTTGCACTGAATGAGCTTTGTAGCTGGGAACAAACACATCTGAGTTTTCTCCTCCCTGCTTTTTTTTCCCTGCTCCTGGGAAGGTTAGTAGATCGGAAGGCAAGCTTAGAACATACAACTGGCTTTTCGATCAAGAGGTTTACAAAATTTTTGTAGTAATGGGGCTCGAACCCAAGACCTCACACCTGGGTGGCATGTGCCCTTCCACTGCACTACACCTCCACCCCCCTCAAAGGTTGAGCAATTTTAAGTATCTCACCGTTTAATAGCAGTTATTTCTGTGGGAATCATTATTGCATAAAGAGAAGACATGCTGGGTCTGGGGAGATGGCTTAGGGGTAAGAGCGCTTGTTGGGCAAGCATGAGGACAGTTACATCCTCAGGACTTGTGTTAAAAGCTGCCTGAGGCTGAATGCACCTTTAACCCCAGTATGAGGTAGGAGGCAGAGACAAAAGATTGCTGGCTACCAGCCTGCTCCAGGTTCAGTGTCTCAAGGAAATTAGACGGGGAGTGGTAAAGCAAGACACATGGCATCCTCCTCTGGCTTCTGCACACACGAATGGGTACATATATGTACCTCCAATCACATGCATCTGTCACATTTATGCATAGAAGGAAGGGTGTGTTAACTTGAAAGCATCAGGAAATACATCATCTCAGAATAACAACGTTTCCTCAGGAGGGATTGTTGGCAGCTGAGCCAGGACACGCATGTATTTGTTTGTGCATGCATAAACTCTATAGATGTGTCTGACTTTGTACTGACTGCAGGGAAGATTTTAACAGTTTAGATTTGGCTACCTGTGCTCTAAACAGTCCCCCAAATGCAAACTGGTGCATTTTTTTATTATTTCCTTGATGCTTCTTTGATTGCTGCTTTGTTTTCATATTAAAATTTCAACCAAGTTGTTCCAAATCTGTAGGAGACTTTAAAAGCCAGGACAGGAACCAAAAGCTATGGAGGAACCTTGTCTCGAAAATCCAAAATAAAAATAAAAATAAAAAGAAGAAGAAGAAGAAGAAGAAGAAGAAGAAGAAGAAGAAGAAGAAGAAGGAGGAAAAGAAAGAAAAAAAAGCCATTCTCACAACATTTTCCTAGGCTTGCACAAATCAACTTGAGATATTTATAGTCTGATCTGTCCACTTTTAAGCCCATTCCCAAAGTTTTGCAGAAAGGAGTTGCCTGGCCTGAGCTTTAGGTTCATAGTCCTGCCTATGGCCACTGTGAATTCTGTTTAGCATGAGTGGAAGTGACTTGTGCCTATAATCATGGGTAAGGCAATTATGAAGTCTGACATTATTCTTGGATGGATTTTAAGCAAAATATCATAGTTCACTAAAACCTGTCTGCAAAATGCCAACACGTTAATAGTCATTTATGTACAGAAGGAAAAAATTATGCCTGCCAGACCACCTTCATGTGGGAGATTTGACCATAAATTTTAAATATCCATTGTGAGAATTATATTATGTGCAAGGAAATCAGCATCCTGCAGTTTTACAAGCATGCCTTAGAAGGGCATAATGCACAAAGACCCAGTATGAACGGAGAGACTCAGCATGGAAGCAGCACAGTCCTGCAAAACAGGCATCTCTGGGACTGCTGGCGCCTCCTGGGAGGCTCAGACATGGTTCCCAAAGCATATTGCTTTCTGAGAGACAAAATGGTGTTGTGTGGTCCTGAATTCTTTATGCTCAGAACTACTCCTAGGTTCAAGTGTTTATATGTGCAGTCTGTGTGGGTCTAATGTGTCAACTTCAGAAGATCTTTGTGAGGTGTAGATACTGGCTAGGAAAACTCACCCAGCGAGAGGTAGGTGACTCACATAGAGGCCAGGTCTGGTAGGGTTTGGCTAGCCTGTCCTGAACAATGGCAATGCCAGCTGATAAGACAAAGTGAATAGGGGAAGTTTTGTGGAACATGTCCCTAGATAAAGAACTACAAGGCAATTGACTACTACAAAAAAAAAAAAAAAGAAAGAACTAGTCTTCCCCCAGTGATGAGTTCCCTACATGATTATCCAGTACCAAGGGGTCAGCCCTAAAAACATATAACACAAATAAACTCCGCAGGTAGCAGCTACATATTTATTTGTACATATATATTATATGGATACACACATGCACACACAGATGCATATGCATATATGTGGGCATATGTATATGCAAATATATATAATGATACTAATTGAAAAAGAGGCCGTGAGGTGGGTAGAATAAGTGGGATGGAGGAAAATGGGGGTGGTCTTAATCGAATTTTAATATTTTTAATCGAATTTTAATATTTTAATTGAATAAAAAAAGGTACCCTGGTCATAACAGTTATAGAGGTAAAAAAAACTCTCTGTGTACGAAGTCAGGGGATGGTGTTTATGACATCTTTATGGATACAGAGGAAAATGTACAGTACGAAAAAAGTAGGCAGAAATGTGCTTCAGTGGATCAGGTCACATGCCGCCAAGACGTTGACTGAGTTCAATTCTGGAGCTCAGCTCACATGGTGGAAAGAAAGAAACTGTACCTACATCTGGTCCTCTGACCTCCACATGCATACTATGGCATGTATACATGCATATTCATGCATATACACACAGAGAGAGAGAGATACTCACTTAAGAAAAGAATGAACATAGTTGAGCATATGTCCTTGTGGTATTGCTTAACCATTTATTAAGGTTACTCTCAGTGCCTGTGCGTTTTCTAAAAGAATTTATATTGCTCATACAATCACATTTTTATACAACTTTAAACTTTATTTGGATGTTATAGTCAAGTCACACAAATAAACATGGTCTTAATAATTTGTAAGCCATTTTCAAAAATATTTTTTTAATTTGCCACAAAAGGATTAGTGACTGACTCTGTGTCCAGCCAGATTCAGCCCCCACCCATCCTCCTCCTTCCTACATTGTTAACACAAGTCTCATTGGCTACTTATTCCTTTGAAATGATTGATTTGCTTGCTGGCTCCCCTGCCTGTCTATAAACTCTGAGGACAGAAACCTAGTTTGTCTTGTTCAGGCCTAGTAAATATTTAATAAGTATTTTCTGGGCTATGGTTATAACCCAAGGGCAAACGACTTACCCAGTGTGCAGAGGCCCTGGGGTCTATCTTCATTGCTTCCCTTCCCAAATCTAAGTGAATAAGTGAATGTCCCATGGAACTGTATGGTACCTGGAGCCAGAGGTTACTGACTCCGCATGAAAGCAGGTGCATTGTGCTTAACACACCTTTCCCAATAATCATGGCTCACTGGTGACCACATGGTAAATAAAGTGGGTATTACTAGAGGCCCTTGCCTGCCCCTGAAAGATAATGGTTTGTCTTCTTTGACAGAGTGGTGCATACATACACACACAAACACAGCATCTCTCTCAGCTTATCAAAACACACATACTGTTTCACCTTCATAAACCCAGAATATATGTATGCCCCTTTGCAGCTCATGTTCTGGTTTAAGAACTGATTGTGTATTGGCCATATCCTGTCAGTTCAATTCAACAAACATTTGCTAAGTGTTTGTACTTGGAGGGATTAAATTGGATTCTAAACTTTAGGCAGACAGTCATTCTCTTGGCTATTATTTGAAAATTTTATTTCTGTTGAAAAAAATTATCACAACTGTAGTGTGTCAAGATAGCATAATATAGTTTATCTTATAACCCTAGTGATCACAAGTCTAAAGAGAACTTTCATCACTAGAACCAAGTTGTTGGCCGGACTCCATTATGCTTCTGGGGCTCCAGGGAGGATTTGGTACTTGCCTTCTCCAGCTCAGCCACCAGAGCCCCATTCCCTGGATCCTGACTTCTTCTTTCCAATGAGGATATCACTCTTTTATGGCTCTTTTATGGCTCCCCCGTTCGTGGCCATGTGATGATGCGGGCCATTCTGAGAAGTTAGGAGACTCCCTCTGTCACAAGAACCTTAGTGTAGCCAGGCACAGTCTGTAATCCCAGAGCTGGGGAGCTGTAGGCAAAGTCACTAGCTCGAAGTTATCCTTGGTTATACAGTGAGTTTAAGGCTAGCCTGAGAAACACGAAAACCAGACTCAAAAACCCAAACAAACCAAGCTAGACCTTAAAAAGATCCGCACTGGCCGGGCGGTGGTGGCGCACGCCTTTAATCCCAGCACTCGGGAGGCAGAGGCAGGCGGATCTCTGTGAGTTCGAGACCAGCCTGGTCAACAAGAGCTAGTTCCAGGACAGGCTCCAAAGCCACAGAGAAACCCTGTCTCGAAAAACCAAAAAAAAAAAAAAAAAAAAAAAGATCCGCACTGTAATCACATCATCAAAGTCCATTTTTTAGGTCAATATTCCATTCAAGATTGTGGTTATCTGGAAGCAGACATCGTGAAAATCATGGTTGCCTACCCCAGCTGCCTTACAGGGTGTATTCCCCATTTATATTTTAAAAATAGTGTGGCCTTTGGAATCAATTCAGAACCAATTCCAGTCTCATGTGCTCTTACTGAAAATACAGCCTTAGCAAAGTTGATGCATTGAAGTCTCAGTTTTATGATCTGTTGAAGGACAAAGATACTATTACATGTGTCACGGAGTTTTGAAGTTTATAGACAGCAATATGTCACCGCTTGTACCTAGTAAAACATTTCAGACGTTAGATGTTATCATTGTTCATGCCTTCACCTTGAGAAGGAAGCTACGACACTGCTATTGACAACAGGTACTGAGTCGCAAGAGATCCACGCATTCTGTCTTTGTGTGTATTCTGAAAAACTAGAAAAGCAGCGTAATTTAAAAATGACTGTGTTTACATCCTTTCCTATGCTTTCACTGTATAAATATATACATTTGCATATGTACACACAGATTTATTCATGGATGTAGTATAAGAATCCCTTGAAGTCTTCATGTGAGCTACTATAGAATGATGCAGTCAATAAGGCCATTGCTAGACACTCAGAATTTCACTGTTTTCAGTTCATACGGTTTTTCTGGAGTGTCAGTAGTCTAAGGTCTTGGTTTCTTTCCATGCTGCTGTTATAAAGAACCTTGACCAAAGCATCTTAAGGGAGAAACTGTTCATGCTGGCTCACAGTCCATTGTGCATTATGTTATGTCAGACAAGGCAATGCAGCATTCCAGAGAGGAGTTTTGGTTCAGGAAACACAGACACTCTCAGTTCTGTTCTCTCTGGCATTGTGAGTTGAACTAAAAACAAGAGATCAACCATGGTGCTGTCTCAAGTCCGTTTGTTTGGCAAATTTGACATCATCTCCCTTGCATAGCCCCAGACGGACCCTAAAATACATTGGGATATTCCCAAGGTAAAAGGAAAAGCCTGTAGAACCGCACTTTCTGACTCAGACAATAAGTTGAAGTTCCCACTCCACTTCACTTCTCTAAATTAATCTCAGAGATTAGACCAAAGGCTAACAGATTCTCCTCCCAGACTTCTCCACGTGAGGGTCCTGCTGCACTCTTTGTGAGCCCTGGCATTGAAAGGGGCTCATTTACAAGATGCACTAGGTAAAGCTTGAGGAAGTTGCCATGTACTTCTCACCCTCCAGGGTTAATTCATGACCAGGGGTTAATCTGGCCACCTCCATGTCATAGCAGGTCATGTCTGTTGCTACAGTACCAAAATGAATCCAAGCTAGGTGAAAAGAGCTGCTACCTTAAGGCCTACTTCACCCAGCATCCTTGGATGTTCCCAAGCAGCCGTAGATTATTCCTGCTAAATCCTCTGACTTATGGAGACATGCCAATTGTCCTATGGAGGCAGAACCCAACTTCAGGGTTGAGCAATGGCACAGAAAAGGCTCCTGACCCTTGGTTTGTTTGCACAAACATCCCTTCTGGCATCCACGGGCACCAGTTGCAATACATAGCAGTAATTACCGTTTCCTTGCATTCTCTATCCTAAGTCCACGTCTCTACTGGGGCAAACTATGTACTCCATTTAGGCGTTAGGCATAGCCTAGCCCTCATTTTGTTTCTTCCACAAATCCACTAAGGATTTCTTCCTCTCTAAACCCACAGTTCTCTGATGACCTAGATGCTGTTTTCTATGAGATAACATAAATGGTGCTCTCTGGACTGCCCCATCCACATTGAGAGCTCAGGATGTAGATCAGCAGTAGAGTGCTTACTGACAAGCACAAGGCCTTGGGTTCGAACCTACTGTCACCAGGAGGAAGAACAGTGAAGTTCATGATGATTAAAACAAGGAAAGCATAATTATTGTGATCTGTAAATTTCAATAATAACATGATTAAAGATGACTTTCTCTCTTTTAAAATGTCTAGTACCATACCTATCTATCAACAGCAGAATCTGTAAGTTTTGGCTTGATTTGGGATGCCCCAGCCAACATTTGACTGGAAGAACAGTTGGTATTGTCTGCGATCCTAGTGAACTCACTGTGCTTGCGCCGTTCTCTTCCACTCTGGCTCCCAGATTCACATCTCCTGTGGGCATTTGGGAGCTGTCTGGACTCCCAAGTTATAGAAGTAGAAGTAATATTAAAGATACTTGTGATGGCACTGAGCTCAAAGGATTAAGCTTCTGTTCTTCCCTTACTAGGTCTTAGGGATCCATATGGAGCGCAAGTACTCAGTCTACAATGGCTTTCTCCTCTCCTCCTCTCTCAAAGGCCGGCGCCTAAGGAAACAGAGCCCAGCCTGTGAACACAGTATACACCTTCATTTATTTAGGTCCCTTTAAAAGTCCTTCAGTAAAGTTTTACAGCTTTCTACATAAAATCTCTATGTAACTTTTGTTGCTTTTATTTTTTTAGGGCATATTTTTATAACTATTTTATAACTTAACGTTGCCTTTTACAACTACTGTTTTGTTAGTAAAAAATGATTGGAAGATGAATTAAGACGTAAATCCTCTTTTTCTATGCCTAGCATGTTTGAATGCGATAGGGTGTTTTTTTTTTTTTTTTTGTATAAAATGTTTGTTAGATGTTTCTGGCGAAGACTTTGAAGCCCAGAGGTTTGGTGTAATTATTGTTTTAGTGATGAGTTTTAACAATTAAAACTTCTCATCTCCTTACAAAGTTTCAGAAGATTTAATTCGTTCTGAGTAAGCTTGGGAAGATGAAAAGTTTTGGTAATTACGTTATATCATTTCTATGTTTAAATTATTGGTAAGAAGCTGTTTGTAATATCTTAAATTTTCATGTTGGTGTCATTCATTTCTCAGTCTGAAAACTGTATTTTATTTATTGTTGTTATTGATAAGAAATTCACCAAAGTCCGCCAGTATCATTCTTGTAGGGAGCCAGCCTATTTGTGTATTAAACCTGTATCACACACTTTTTTCTAATTTATTCATTTTTGATATTTTAAATTTCCTTTGTTACCTTGTTTGAATTTATTCTGCTTTACCTTTGATTTTTGTCTTGAGACAAGTAGTAAGCTGTTTAGCTTCTAGCTTTTATTTTTTGTAATATGTGACTCTGAGGCCCTAAGGTTCTTTGTTTTGCCTGTCCATTTTCATATAACTTGTTTAAAGTATTGTTTCATTCAAAGTATTTTCACGTTTGATTTCTTCTCTGATCCTTAAATCATCTAGAAGTCATTTCCCAAATCTGTAGAGCCCTAGTTATCTCCTTGATATCTATAACTAAGTTAATTCTAGGGGTTATGGTTTGAGAACCCTCTCTGTATCGAATTTCAATTCACTGAATTAAGATTCACTTGATAGTTAATCATGCTTGCCAGTTCTCAGTCTGTCATGGATGCTTGAAAGAGATCTGGAGCTGTTCTATTCTCACAGTTATTTCTCTGTCTGAATGTCTGCATTTGCATATCTGCCAGTTTATATTTTTATGTATGTATCCTTTGTGTCAAGTTTGTTAATCAGATTGCCTATGTTTCAAAGCTACCAGTTACTCATAAACTCTCTATTGTTTCCTTTCATTGTGTAATTTGGTCTTATTCCTTAAAACTACCTTATTAAGCGCATACAATTTTAAACTCCTATATATTTTTGAAGAGTTAAATATGTATGTTTTATCATCATTAAGTTACTTCCTACATTTTTACTGAATTTTTGCCTTAATGTGCAATTGTGATAATAGCTTGGTCAACTGCTAATATAATTTCCCCAGATAGCCCAAGGTGATCTGAACAAATCCAGGGAAGCCCGGCTTTACAATTATCATCTGTTTCGTATGAATGGAGATACCTGGGGGATATGTGCATGTGTGCACGTTTGTATATGTATGTGCGTATACATGTACATATACGTATGTTTGTATGTGTGCATGGGTATTTATGTGTTTGTGTTGTTACACATGTGTGTGTATGTGTGTGTGTGTGTGTGTGTGTGCGCGTAGTGAACATATGTGTGAAACTTTTCATCCTGTATGCCTCCAGGCCTCTGAAATCTCTCCCCCTGTTGATTCAGCAAACCCATTCAGGCAAACATTGACTCTTTTTTGTTTGTTTTATTTTGTTTTTGTTTTTTGAGACAGGGTTTCTCTGAATAGCCTGATTGTCCGGGAACTCGTTCTTTAGACCAGGCTGGCTTGGAACTCAGAGATCTACCTGCCTCTCCCTCTTAATTCACGGCCTGGAATTCAAGGCCTGTGCACAACACCTAGGAACAGTTGGGAAATTCTTGAAGGAGGAAGCATCTATCATATGACTTATAAGTGTGCAGAAGTCAAGGCAGTTTATTTGATAATTAGATAAATTATAAATTTTACCCAAAAGCAGTTATAAGAAAAGTAGACAAAATAATGAATATGCTTAAGTGTTCTATTTTCCAAACATTTGAGTTAAAAATAATACACGTGACTAGCATGATAGCTCAGGATACAAAACCAGATAGCTTGACTTCAGAGCCTCTATAAGTGGAGGGGACACCAAGAAAGGCTGACGAAAGCGAGGTCTCCCTCTCCATATGCTAGCGCCTGACTCCACTGTGTCACGTCTGGACCCTGTTAGAACACCGAGGTTCCCCTTCTTCCTACTGGTAAAGGCCTCTTAGAGTCTTCATTGAAATGCCTTCATGTTCCCAGTCAATGCTGAAAGGAAGCGAGGGTGTGGCTTTCCACAGCATGGAATCATGTCATCTAAACCAATGTTCTTCCTAACGTGCAGAGCACATCTGCCTTCTACACTGCAGGCCGCATGGACAAATCATCAAGGAGCTGTGATGGCGATGAGCCTCATTAAGAACGCAGCATGTGCTCTCCTCCCTCCTTAGGCTTCAGCATCCTTCAGCTTCTTCCAGGGAATCTGAAGTCTTTCCAAGGACTTACATTTGCCCTGCATATTAACCAACTCCACTTTCATCACCTCAAGGGATTCGTTTTCTTTATGGCACACAATACTAAAAACAGGTGTAATGTGTAGAAGATTAAATAGATTTATTTTCACCCATTTTTCAATAATTTTGTCCTCCAGAATTCTCTCTCCTTCTCTCACTCCCTCTGTAATTGGGGGACCTTTGGAACTTTGGCTGTGGATCTAATACTTCCAAGAGAATAGTTAATGAGTCGGTGGCAGTTTTATTGTCCCTTAAACATTTAATGGGCTTTCTGCATAATTTCTTAATGTGTTCTTATTTGTTTACTTTTTATATTTTTAGTATAAAACTGAAAACTTGTGGTTTTGAGTTTTATGGGCCCGGCACCATTCCTCTGCTGGGATTGTAGTGTATGCTCCCTATCCGCAGGTCTCTACTTTCCAGGAATTAAGCGGGAGTTTCTCTGCAGCCTGACGTGGCCCCTGCAGGTTATGTTTGGATCAGTGTTACAAGGCGGACTGTGTTCTCTCTATTGGCTAACTAAGACTATAGCTATTGCATTCTTCTTTTAGGTTGCTCCGTATTGTAATATACTGAGGGTGGTCAACTCTGTATTATTATAAAATTGTAAGGGTCAACATCTATTTGATCACATTTTATTTTGCATGCCCAAGCGTGTTCTGACGAAAATATAACTGGAAGGAGGAGAGGGGAGGGTTGGGAAATTGTCAACTACATGGCCTGTGACCCTGGGTTATGACGGAACTTCCTAAAATATTTAATACTAATCAGCCATGTTTAAGCAAACTATGAGCAGGTGAAAATCAGAACACATTCACTGAAATAGTGGGATGGGTTATTTTTATTAAGTTGCTCGGTCATTCTAAGCTGATGTGGCTCATTTGATGAAGCAAATGAGCGGCGATGGGGCCTAGAGAGGGGCCCTCATTTGCTCGATAGAACTGGCTTGCCCTTCCTGATATTTGATTTACAAGATAAGTAGGCAACTTGTAAACAATATCTGCAGATAGATTTAAAAAAAAAAACAACTTTTCATTCTGTGCACAACCACACCTTTTTAAAAAATATGTTGCTGGGTACCTAGAAGAGGTGGTTACAGTGAGCTGGGGGAGACTTTCTTATGGACTTTGGATGCTATCTGATGACATTCTTAGCTTTAGTAAGTTGAAGTCTGCTAAGTCAATAGATTCCAAAGGTTTTTATCTATTAGTAACAGGATTTTTACAGAGGTGGCCAAGGAATGGCTGTTGGGGTTGGGGCATGGAAAGCTTGCCCATCATAAGGTAATTAGCCTCTGGACCTGTCACATTCCAGTCTCTCCACAGCACTGAGCACCTGAGCCGCCAGTCTCTGCAGACACAGCTTCTTGCCAGCTCTTTTCATCCTCAGGTACATAATTCAGAACCCAATGTCAGAAAAAAACAAACAACGAGACTGTGACTATGTGTTCCATCTTCTTGTCCCCACTCTCTGCAGAGGAGCTGTGACCAATGCTCACTTGTGTTCCCTGGCACCCCACGGGCTATAACACAGTCGTTCCCAGGCCCTGGCCCTGCCTTCTACCCATTCCGCACTGCTACGATCTGCTGTGCCCCTTTTCCTGAGTGCTGTTATTGGAAGCTTCGATGCCAGCTTCTCACCGGAGGTGGATCCTCTCCCTCTACACTGTGATACTCAGCAGGTGAGTACATTCTAACCTGGCTGGAATCCAGGCTTTAGCTTGCCCTGTTGTCCTCAACCAGCCCTAGCAGCCCCCTAGCTAGGATGAGACATTCATTGTCTTTTTAAGTCACATTCACTAATTACTGTCTTTCCTTTTCTTTTTAGTAGATTCTTACATGGAGGTTGGAATTTACGTCTTTTTTTTTTTATTAAAAAAAAATTTCTGACTCCTCCCAGCCTCCCATTTCCCTCCCCCTCCTCCCACCCTTCTCCTCCTCCTCCCACTCCTCTCCCCCTCCCTCTCCAGTCCATAGAGCAGTCAGGGTTCCCTGCCCTGTGGAAAGTCCAAAGTCCTTCCCCCTCCATCCAGGTCTAGGAAGGTGAACATCCAAACTGGCTAGGCGCCCACAAAGCCAGAACATGAAGTAGGAACAAAACCCCATGCCATTGTCCTTGGCTTCTCATCAGCCCTCATTGTCCGCCATGTTCAGAGAGTCCGGTTTTATCCCATGCTTTTTCAGTCACGGTCCAGCTGGCCTTGGTGGGCTCCCAATAGATCAGCCCCACTGTCTCAGTGGGTGGGTACACCTCTCGTGGTCCTGACTTCCATGCTCATGTTCTCCCTCCTTCTGCTCCTCATTGGGACTTTGGGAGCTTAGTCCGATGCTCCAGTGTGGGTCTCTGTCTCTATCTCTATCCATCGCTAGATGAAGGTTCTATGGTGATATGCAAGATATTCATCAGTATGGCTATAGGATAGGGTCATTTCAGGTTCCCTATCCTCAGCTGCCCAAGGAACTAACTGGGGACATTGGAATTTATGTTTTAAGTTCTAGGAGTGAAGACAGAGTCCCCACTAAACTCAGGTCCTCTTTCTCCAGGCTGGCATGCTAATAAGCCCCAAGCTTATAAAAGGCTCCCTTTTCTCTGGCCATTTTGGCGTAAATCTTCCCTGAAAGAATTTAATCAGTACTCCATTAACAGTTTGGGGTCCTATTTCATGTACACGCTGAATTAATTAGCATGTAATAATTTTATTATTAACGATTAATGAATAATTCATGTACAGTGGGCAAGTGGAAAGGAGTTTGGTTCATGAAGGTGGGCAAACGTGAACATCCTGAGCACATTCTTAATCGGTTCTTTGAAACATTTATTGTTTACTCTACAGGGAGATGTTTACAATCTAACGAAGGGGGTCCAAACAATAAAAAAACAGCAAATATGTACTTTTCCCTTCCCATGTGGTTATCATTCATGCTTGTGTTTGTCTTCTTGCAGAGAGGACAAAAATCCTTTTGAAATATACTGTTTTCACTAGAACCCAAAATGTGGTTTATGGTATAATTCCACATAAAAGCTTCAGGTCTTGCACTGTAAAATACAGCATTATACCTTAAATCCTAAACATTCCTGCTTGGGAGCTGAAAATTAAGGCTCCAGTCAAGCCCTTCCAATTGCTTTTGGAACAGGTGCCGGGCAAAGCTGTGAAAACAGAGAGTTGAGCGCCAAGAATTCCCAGGGCCTTTAAGAATGGAACAGACAAAACCTAAGGGTGGTCTGGAGGCCCTGCCAAGCACCGTAGCTCTCTCTAATCGCTGTGTATTTTGAGAGCAAATGCATTGGAATAACAGAAACCGTTCCCTTTATTTTTATATTTTGAAAAAATAGGGTCTCTGAGGTCTTGTGAGGGAGGTAATGAGTTGTCCTTCTCCATTAGGAAGGCAAAAACACGGGTACCCATTTCTTGAGTCTCTCATGGTGCTCCCCACAACCGGGAGATTCTTCATCTGGGTCTCCTCAGGTCTGTACCCTACACTGACATCACACAGGGCACTGGGCACTCCTTGGTGCTCATGAGACCCGAAGCACTGCCTCCCTGTGGAGCTTTTGGGCTCTCCCAGCAGAGTCTCAGAGCTCAGGAGCCCCCACTTCTGTTTTGCTTCTTTTCCCCATCAGTCAACATCTCAGGAACTTGATTTTCTTGTTTGAATACAGGGCCCACCTACTTCACAGAGTTAAGCAAAAACACCGGCGAGCGTGCCTCTTTGCCTTTTCCCCTTCAGGCCCAAGGATCCAATCAAGAGCCATGTGCATGCTTGAAAGAGCTCCAATGCTCTATCCACAGCCCCTCCAAATGCTCTTTTAAATGCAGAAATTGACCCAATATGGGTACACACCTGCAGTCTCAGATCAGGGGGCTGAGAAGCTGAGTGAATTTGAGGCCAGTCATCTCTCTGTACAAGACCCCGTCTCAAAGAATAGCAAGCAAAAGATACACAAGGAGATATTCCAATTGTCATTGTGAACTGTCAGCTGTAACAATTAGAAATACTTAGAAATTTAAAAGAGACATAGGTAGAGGGCAGATAGAGATGAAGTGTTCTTCATCTACTGTGCCTGGAACTAGAAACCTTTCCAATTTCAGGTATATGAAGATTTTTGAATATTTTCATGTGAATAAATGAGATGTCTTGGAGGCAGGATGCAAGTCTAAACAAATTCTCATACCTTTCACAAGTACCTTATAAATACAGCCCAAAGATAGTTTTCTACAGTGTTTTCTGTGTTTGTATTTTTACTGTGGCATGTCATATGAGGCCAGTTGTGGTGTTCAATGTGTTTTGCAGTTTGGAACTTTTTATTTTATTATTTATTTATCTTAAAGATTCATTTATTATGCTCTGCCTGCATGTATACCTGCACCCCAGGAGAGGGCACCAAATCTCATTATGTAGATGGTTGTGAACCACCATGTAGTTGCTGGGAATTGAGCTCAGGACCTCTGGAAGAATAGTTAGTGCTCTTAACTGCTGATCCATCTCTCCAGTCCCCACCCCCTGAACTTTTTATTTTATTTGAGAAAGTATCTCAGGTGGCCTAACTAACTCACTACATATCTGAGGGTGACCTTGAAATTCTGATCCTCTCTCTTCTACTTCTTGAACTCTGGGGTTATAGGTGTGTTTTACCTTGTTAGGCTTGTGGGGGTGTTGGGGACCCAAACCAGGGATTTGTCTATTTTACCAGACAAGCAGTTTACCAACTGAGCTATGTTCCTAGGCTCCAGAGTTTGGATTTTCAGAATAGGTTTCAACCTGCATCGTGATTATAAAATTTTATTTTGCTATGAAAGAAGACTAAAAAGAGATTAAGACTAAAGTAAAAGGAAATTAAAGATAAAGATGACTGTTCAAAAATACGATGTTAGTTGGGAGTCCTGTCCATTTTATGCACTGGCTCTCTGGATGCATCAAAACCAAACCCATAGTCTGGTGAGGAAAGTAGACAGGATTGAGTGCTGAGTGGGCGGGGACACGGGTAGGAACTGAGAGCACCTGAGCCGCTGTCAAAGGTGAAGCTATGGTTAACCAAGGCAGGAGCTGTTTTATCTAGTTACATCACCTGCTGCAGATAGGTCACAAACGCGTTCACCCCAGGCGCCTTTCAATCTGCCACTTCTTCTTTCCCCGAAAAGGAATGAACGACTGCCTAAAGATTTAATTGCCTGGAATTCTGTGATCCCTTTTCCTTTAATCTTTTCATTCTGGGATAACTTCAACTTAACAGAGAGTTGCTCCACTAGTAGAGAAAGTTGCTGTGAGCCTCTTCCCCACCTGCAGGGAAATTAGCATCTTCTGTAACCACAGGCCATCTCAAGAGCCAAGACAGTTTTGGTGACAGTACCTCCGACACATCCATGTTCACGAAGGATCTTGCGCTCATCCAGATGCCACTCCAGGCTGCCATATTGCATGAATTGTTACGAATGTTTGGTTCCCTCTCCTCGGTGATGGTCCTTTTGTGACCTCTACACTCTTGAAAAGTCAGTCATTTGATGAACTGCCAATGGACTCACCTGACCCTGTGTGGGGTCAGACTGAAATGTTTCAATTTTGGTGGGAGCATCTGGCAAGGGATGTTGGAGCCTTCTCAAGGCATTAGAATTCAGAGGACATGTGCAGTTTCCCTTTTTCCTGCTACCAACTTTGCTCACTTGGTTATTGTGATTCATGACTGCTGGACTTCTTTATTGTAAACTCGTGATTTTTACCCTGTTTTGATAGTATCTGAGAAGGAGAAACTACGAGATAATACAAAGATCTGTTGTTTCTCTTTGTATTTTTGCCCTTTCATTTTGACATCTATTGATGTTTCTTAAAATAATATTTGACTAATGGTGACTTCATATTTTTCTAATTCCTTTGTATTTATTAAGAATTTCATGGTTTTTCTCATTTCTTGGCCTCTTGGTTAAGATCTAGTGAAGAATTCCTTTATTTCTTAATAATGATACTCACGCTACAGAAAATGAAACCTGCTAAAACAACAAAAGTTCAATTATTGAAGTTCAGTTTGAATTATTAAGGCTTTCCGCAGCTAATTTCTCCCAATGACTGTCTAATTCAATAATCCTAAATGTTTCTAACTCTTTTAGCCATATGAGATTTCATTAAAAAGTCATATAGAATCTTGGGAAATGAGAAGCTATTTTGTAACAATTAAAAGACCTGGAAAGTCAGGGTAATTGTTATAATTAGGGGAAAAGCCCCCTCCCCATAGAAAACCATTATGACCAAAGGCATCTTGATTCTCATCAAATGGTGCTTGCTTAAGTCAATTTTCCAGTCCTGATTGGTGTGATGTGGGAAGAAATATGTTTAAAGGGGCATGGTTTCTTTAGTAAATGGTTGTGGCAAATATAGGGATTTTTCCCCCCAGGAGAGGCCACTGTCAAAGGTGGAGGCAGCTTTACAAAATGATTTGCCCCATTGATAAATGCAGAAAGTACTTGGAGGCTCTGAGGTCCAGCCTTCACTCAGGAACTGCCCTAGGGGGAACAAATTAAGAGCCTAGAGTAACCAGAAGGTGTTAAGGAGGCAATAAAATCCTTTCCCTTGCATGGCAGCCAGCATCTGGCTGAAGGAGAAGGTGTCAGGGACCATGAAAAGGTCCGAATAACTTAAACCTAGGGCATCATTTAAGATCTCATGCTCTGGTTGGGATAACTGATAAAGCACTGTATAAAATGAAGCACAGGGTCCATCTATAAAGTCATGGAAAAAAATTAGACAAATGGGTGACATTTGGCTATCATTTGGTAAGACATGAATACATCAGTATTGATTTCCACAACAAACATCCTTTGAGTTTTCATTTCTTAACCATTTCAGTCCTCATTTTCTTATACTCATAAACGCATGCATTATTAAATTCTAAAATGCCTTTTAACACAAAATGTTTTGGCCACATTGCCTTAGGTGGTGAATTTAAAGAGAAAGAGAAACACAGAAAAATTTTAAAGGCTGACTTGACTGCCTTTATATGATATTTATATAGTAAATGAGTATTTACTTATTAAGCACTAGTTTTGTAGTAGGCGTTATCCTAGGATCTAGAAGTGTTAAGGCAAATAAAAAAAAATGTCCTTAATTCAATGAGGCTGTTTTGACATGACCATGAAAGCAAACTATTAAAATTGAATAGCTAAAAATGGGTTATTTCTCTCTGAATGAGTAAGGCTGAATCTTAGGGAAGATTGTAAACCTGACTCACAGAGAATTATAAGAGACTGATCAAGCAGAAAGCAATCCATAGCAAGAGAAGAGTTTGACCAAAAGCATGGAAGTAAGGAATGGAAATGAACAGAAGTGTAAAGTGATGGGCTTTACACTCCAGCACATGGAGAAGATGAAACATTAGTCCTTGTGGTAGTTTGAATGCAATTGGCCCTCATAAGTTCATAGAGAGTGGCACTATTAGGAGGTGTGGCCTTGTTGAAGTCGGTGTGGCCCTGTTGGAGTAAGTGTGTCGCTGTGGGGGTGGACTTTGAAATCTCTGATGCTAACTATGCGTAGAGCAGTATATTTCGTGTTGCCTGTGGAATCAAGATGTAGAATTCTCAGCTCCTTCTCCAGCACCATTTCTGCCTGCATGCTTTCATGTTCCACCATGATGATAATGGACTGAACTTCTGAACTGTAAGCCACCCAGTTAAATGTTTTCTTTTATAAGAGTTGCTGTGGTCATGGTGTCTCTTCACAGCAACAGAAACCTTAATTAAGACACGACTCTCTGTATTTGTTACCATCTATCGTAGGGAGAAGCTTCTCTGATGATGGCTAAGCAAGGCACTAATCTCTTAGTACAGCAGAGTGTCACTAGGAGTAATTTTATTGCTATATTCCTTTAGCAGAGTGTTATTAGTATCTGTTTGGTGTCTGGACAGAATTGAGGAGGAATGAGCTTCCTTCTTCCCAGAATTCTCCTGTTCTCCTTGCCCCACCTCTACTTCCTGTCTGGTTGTCCTGCCTATACTTCCTGCCTGGCCACTGGCCAATCAGTGTTTATTTAAAACATAATTGACAGGATACAATTGTCCTGCACCACCCAAGCACTGTTGGGTGTGGGTTTCATCTCATAGAGTGGGTCTTAAATCCAATCAGATACTGATTGGTTACTCCCACAACATTTGTGCCACAATTTCACTGGTATATCATTCAGGGAGGACACCATTGGAGCTTGGAGGGTTTATATTTGGTTTGGTATTTCTCTTTCTTTTCTGGAAATATTCAGTGTCTCTTCAAATACCATGAACACTAGTCGTTAGGGATGAAGTCTCTAGGTGGGTACCAGTTTGGCTTACCAGTGTTCAATGAATTATGTTAGGTGTTCCATGTAGCAATAGGACCTTCCCATCAGTTTGTGATAGCCTTTACCCTGGGTTGTTTGGAAGTTTCCATGGGGCCCCTTCGGCAACAACTTGATTAGATGTAATTCATTCCTGGCATTAGAGGTTTCATTTGGTGGTTAGAGATGTTTAGTTAGTCTTAACTGTTAGTTAGAAATTCCATTTAGATGTCTTTTATATATGAATACATTTTGTGAAACTTCTACTGTATTATGTTTCCATTCAAGACATCAATGGTGTAGGGCTTTTTCTTGATTGTTCATTGACGTAAATCAGCCCAGCCCATTGTGAATGGTGTCACTACTGGGAAGGTGGTTCTGAGCTGTATATGAAGTCAAACTGAGCAAACCGTGAGGAGTAAACAGTACTCCAGTTCCTGCCCTGACTTCCCTCAACAATAGGCTTACCTGAGAGTTGAAAGCCAAAAGAAATATTTCCTCCACAAATTCCTTTTTGTCATGGTGTTTTATCACAGCAACGACAACCCTAATTAAGACAGCCTGCATATATTATGTATACCATATATACAGTTGGTGCTCGCAGAGGCCAGAAGATACTATCAGATCCCTTGGAACTATAATTTCAGATGATTATAGACCACCCCATGGGTGCTGGAAATCAAACCCAGGCCCTCTGAAAGAGCCATAAATGTTCTTGACTGCTAAAACATCTCTCTGGCTGCCTTCCATTCTTAACCAGAAGTTTAGAATTTCTATTGACTCAGAGTAGATAAAAATGAAATAAAATAAAATAAAATGGTGTGTGAAGTAAATATAAATGTTGAATTAAAAAGGCCAATGCAGGGGTTAGGATGTTATAATTAGTGATCCTAGAGAAGCTAAATAAGAAGGAAAACATATAGGCATCCTCCTGAATATTAACCTTCATCAGGCGATAAAAGGAGACAGAGACAGAGACCCACATTGGAGCACCAGACAGAAATCTCAAGGTCCAAATCAGGAGCAGAAGGAGAGAGAGCACGAGCAAGGAACTTAGGACCACGAGGGGTGCACCCACACACGGAGCAAGGGGGATGTTCTATCGGGAACTCACCAAGGCCAGCTGGCCTGGGTCTGAAAAAGCCTGGGATAAAACTGGACTCACTGAAAAACATCATTCTTGTCCAAGTCCTCCCCTTCTGATAATGTCATAACCAGTGTCAGAGAAGATCATGTACCTGATGGTTATTTTTTTTTTTTGGTAAGCAAAAATAGTTTTTACTTGAAAGTAAATTCAGAAGGAAATTAAAGTATGGATTTATTACTAAGAGTTTTGAAAAACTAAATAAATCCTGTCGTGAGCACTGTCCTGGCTCTGTGGTTCTTTGAGCAACTGCACAGCGCAGAGGTTAAAGCCTCAGCCGTCTTGCGGAAACAAAAGAGCACAGCACAACAGGTACTAAAAAAGAAGGAACTACGAGGAAGCTAGGAGCATTTCACTCTCTCTGTATTCTGACTCTGTGATATTAATCATTAGTTCTGAGATTTTCACCGTTTGCTGACTCTTTCCAAGATTCTCCTAAAGACATAAAAAAGAATCACCTCACCAGCATGCTACAAGAAACCACGTGACCTGCTCAGTACAGCCTATGAGTCCCAAGCCTCGCCAGACTGGGGAAGAAGAAACACCCCTGAGACTCCTGTTCCTGTTTGGTTAGCTGGCTTACCTACATGCTGGTTGTTAATACATAGGTTGAAACATGTTCTTTCTAGTTTTCATTGCTCTGTCAACTCAGCACAAACCGCAAGGGAACCCAGAATTCCATTGTTTTATTTCATTCTTGGTGTTCTTGAAGGGAAGAATTCTTTAGGCTCAAGTTTCAGAACTTGTTGGCGGTATTTATGGTAGTCACAGAGGTAGGGGGTAGTAAGAGAAGCAGACAGTATAACTTATACATAGAAAGAGTGCATGGAATGGAACATGCAGTTTAGATAGGAGGTCTGAAGTTCCTGACATTCTAGGATATCATAGATCATTCCAACCATGTGTGAGTTTTACATATTACCCCATTTAAGGAGGGAAAGGATCTCAGTTTTATTTACATCGTGCTATTCCTCTTTTGCTTTTCATAGAATGGGCCTTTAAGTGTATAAAAGCACACAGAAAAGTGATGAAAGATAAATCCCAAGATGCCCTAAAATCTAACTACAAGAGCCAGGGGAAAGGAGGAGAAACTTGATAGGGATCCAACTAACTTTATTGACAAAGCCAAAATTATTCAATCTTCCTAAATGTTTGTTAAAACTGAGTCAAGCCGGGCATTGTGGTGGCACATTCCTATAATCCCAGCACCCAGGAAGCTGAGATAGGTAGGTGGTGAATTCAGAACTAGTCTGGGCTAGACAGTGAGACTTTCTCTCCAAAAACCAAAAACCCATCAATCAAACAACAGCCAAACACCCCAGGCTGGAAGCCGAGCGATGGATTGGCGGGGGGTCATTGCATTCAGCCGCTGGACCAGTCTCCAATTCCCAGATCCCGGGCTTTACACTGTTCCACCCTTCTCACCTATAGTCAATGGAGTCTCTGCCTCTTTCCCAGAATCTTCATTATAAAAATGCTCTCGCTCTAGTTCTACTGGATCTGTTTCCAGCTGCTGTCTAGCCCTGCTGGCTGGTAGCTGTGGGAACATGTCCCAGCACTTGGTCATTTTCTGGCTCGCATCTGTCATGGCTCAGTAAACCCATATTTCACTGATCCTTTCATCTCAAGTCTCCCTTTAACAGAAGAGCACGTCTTCACATTTCTCGTACTAGCAAAGCCAGGTTTAATGCCCGCCTCTCCTGCTTTGACTCCGCCTTCCCTCCCTCTTCTTCTCCCTGTCCTCCAGTTAACCACCCTTTTGCTTTTTAAAGAATGATGCACATCAAGGCTGGAAGATCCCTCAGCAGTTAAGCACATTGACTGTTCTTTCAGGGGACCCGACTTGGGTGCCAAGCACCCACATGGTGACTCACAAACACCTGCAACTCCAATTTTAGTGGCTATGATGCCCTCTTCTGGCCTCATAGCACCAAGCATACACGTGACGCACATAAATACAAACACCGAGACTACTCATACACATAAAATAGAAATAAATCAATATAAAAGCAATGCATATTTATTTACTTTGATTAAAAAACAATGAAGACAATGTAGGTATAAATAAAACAAGAGCTTGAATCTGTCTCCACACAAGCAATAGATGCAGATTGGCTGAAATATACAAATACCTGGAAACAAGTAGACACTAAGTTCTTTCATCAAATTGCAGCAACGCCACAGTAGCTTGTGTTATTATAAAAGCATCAAATTTAACTTTGACTGCTTAGAAAAAGAAAAGCTGAAGTGGAAGAAAATAAATAGCTGAATATACATACTTATATGTATTTATAGTTCAGGTATATATCTCGGGAAATAGAATCTTAAAATTTTTCATTAATAATCAATTTTTTAAAAAATAACTTTAAAAAAACATATCATGGCCTGTGAGATAGTTCAGCATATAAAGATGCTTGTTGCTGCCGGGCGATGGTGGCGCACGCCTTTAATCCCAGCACTCGGGAGGCAGAGGCAGGCGGATCTCTGTGAGTTCGAGACCAGCCTAGTCTACAGAGCTAGTTCCAGGACAGGCTCCAAAGCCACAGAGAAACCCTGTCTCAAAAAAAAAAAAAAAAAAAAAAAAAAAAAAAAAAAAAAAAAAAAAAGATGCTTGTTGCCAAGCTTGCAAACCTGAATTGGATCCCTGGGACAAGCTGTCCTTTGATCTCTGCATGTGCTGCACAGGAGAAAGCATATCACACACACACACACACACACACACACACAGACATACACACACACACACTAAACAAATGTAACAAATAATATTTTTTGTTAGAAATTGGCAGAACCATGAGATTTTTTTTTATAAAAAGATTTTTGTAAACAGTAGATTTGGTCCTTTGCTATGGAAAGTTGGACACCAGCACTTTCCTTCACAGCACCACTTTTTCTCTTCATATCCTGACTGTGTTATTGATCTCGTCGCCTTACTGTTTGCTTTGCATTTGTGTGGTTATGTGAACATGTATGGGTATGTAGGTGGGTATGCACATGTGGGCGTGGATGCCGAAGATTGGTGTCTGCTATCTTCTTCAATCTCTCTTCACCTTATGCTTTGACACGAGGTCTCTCATTAGTCATGAACTCTTTGGTTGGGTTAGGCTGGCTGGTTAATATGTCCCCGGTCTAGGATTACAAGCATTTGCCTCTGTGCCTGCCATTTACAAGGGTGCTGGAGGTCTGAACACAGGTCCTTATGCTTACGCAGCAAGCATCTTACTAACTGAGCCGTGCTCCAGCCACTATACCACGGTTTTAATCCTCCCTAACAGTGCTTACATTCTGCTTGTTTGTTGCCCTCTGTTTGTGACTCTGGGGTTTACCAAGGACCTCTCGGTCTACTCTAGCCCTATAGAACACGTTTTGATCTTAGTAAATCTGAATACATTACTCAGTGTTGCCTCTGCCTTGTCCCTGTTCTGGTTTCCACGTTCTGAGTTTTGATTGTACTCTTAAGCATTCACAGTGATGGGGGGTGCCCTTGGCCTTGGCATTGTTCTCAGATCTGACTGCTTCTCCTGTTGATCCCTTTTCACTATTTGTCTGTCAGAAGATGACTAGGTTAATAAAGCTGACTGTTTCCTTTCTTCTATATTGGGAGTTTTTATGAGAGGTCTCAGATTTTTGTTAGCCCACCACCATGGTTTCTGGGAAAGCTGACAACTGGGTCCTGAGCCAAATTCCATTGCTCAATTCCAGAACCAACTACTTTTCCTGGTGGAAGATGACATCTTTCTTTATGTGGTTTTTGAAGATTGTCTTTTCGCTGGTTTTTACAGCTTTATGATTTTTGATGGGTCACTATAGAGGATCATATAACAAGCCATACTTGCTGGTTTCAAACTCATCCCCCGCTGCACAGGAGACTAGCAGTAACATATTTAACACCTATGATGTTAACTTTCCAGTCTGCCAAGTACCTTAATGAGAGGGCCATTATTCAGATTAAATCATTTAATTCACATAATGCTTTTGAACATGCCCTCATAAGGTAAACAGTAGAAAATTCTTTTCAACCTCACACCTTAAACCAGAAACTTCTTATTCTATCTTTAGGGTAATGCTTCCTAATCTTTGTAAATCCGTGATTCATCTATGACCAGACCAAAAAGCAAGATGAGTTCCTCTGAGATACTATTATTGGCTCAAACTATTTACAGCCTCTTTCATAGCAGGCAAATGCATTCATTATTCTCATGTTATCTTGTCCAATTATTTATTTATTTATTTATTAAAGATTTCTGCCTCCTCCCCGCCACCGCCTCCCATTTCCCTCTCTCTCCCCCAATTAAGTCCCCCTCCCTCGTCAGCCCGAAGAGCAATCAGGATTCCCTGACCTGTGGGAAGTCGAAGGACCACCCACCTCCATCCAGGTCTAGTAAGGTGAGCATCCAAACAGCCTAGGCTCCCACAAAGCCAGTACGTGCAGTAGGATCAAAAACCCATTGCCATTGTTCTTGAGTTCTCAGTAGTCCTCATTGTCCGCTATGTTCAGCTTTTAAAAAGCAAAACAAAACAAAAACAGTGGAAAAGCCCATGACTTAGAGGAGTTTATTAAACAGCGAGCCACACGTGGTATACATAGAAGCCACTGGTGAATGTTAATTAACTTACTAGATTATTTATACTCTTCTAAGAAAGGTTTGATACCCCATTCATTTTTTAATGTATTGTATATATTTAGGCAGAGGCTGCTTGTTCATTTCCCAGCTGCCCAGACCCAAAACAATTACACAGAAACTGTATTAATTAAAACATTGCTTAGCCTATTAACTTAGGCATATTCCTGGCTAACTCTTACATCTTAACCCATTTCTATTAATCTGTGTATCACCATATGGTTGTGGCTTATCTAAAGTTCTGGCGTCTGTGTCCTTTGGCAGCTACATGCTATCTCTTTGACTCTGCCTACTCTCTCTTCCCCTATCTGCATGGAATTCCCACCTTACTCTATTCTGTGCTGGCGACCAAACTCAGGTCCTAATACTTGTGAAGTAAAACCAGCCTTGATCCATCTCCATAGCCCAACCAGACTTCTTTTATAAATATGTAAGTGACACAATAATCCAGGCGGGCCTTCAAGAACCATCGGCCTAGAGACCAGATGATAGGCAAATCCTTAAAAATATCTAAGGTCTGTGTAAGTGGATAACTTTTATGTTTTGAAAACAGTGTTTTTCACAGTTTAGCATGAGGTCCAGAATTATTTGCAAATAAAAGCTAAACATATAGGCTCTCGAGGACCCAGCTTTCAGAATAATTAAAGTAAAACTCTTTATCTGCATGCAATTTTTAAAAATTATTACATAAGTGTTGATAATTATGATTATAAGTTACAGTTGGGGAACTGTTTTTAGGTAAAAAATGAGTAAAAGGGTGATTTGTATTTGACAATCTGTTGCATTTATGGGTAATATAGCATAGCCACTGAAAGTTATGGTCATGTGCTCCACAGATAGTTTTATTTATAGAATACAGAAGTGAAACTTTCCTTGGAACCTTCTTGTATTACTTCATGTAAAGCATTTTCCTCTCTCATAAACTCCAATGGGAGTATAGAAAAAGGAATCCCAGCTCATGTAAGGAACAGTTTTCAGTCTAAGATGAGGTTATTTGGGGGAATAGTCTGTCTCCAGCTCACTGAGGGCGGCGTGGTAACCATGAGAAAGGAAGGCCAGCAGCAGAGAATACCTCCACTGTCTGAAATGTTAAACTTTCCCCTCTCAGCTTTTCATCTTGATAATTTTTTTTAGTCTTGATCCAAGAATATTATTGTACAGTCCTGGGGAACTACAGGCCAGTGATGAAAATTTAAAATATCATGTCATCAACAGAAAACAGCTCCTACATTTTATTCTCATAAAAATGGGCATGTAGATTTTAGACATATTTTTCATAGGTTAGGATTATTACTCGTAATTATTCTTTCATTTAGTACTGTAAGTTCCTCTATTACTAATCTTATTGAGCATATTATTTTACCCCTTACTCTTCATGTTTTGAATAGCAACATGGCAATACTTTAATCACTGTTTGGTATTGGATGCTTAATGTTTTTACTCTGGTATTGTAAACATTACAACAGTGTCCCTCCGTCAAAGTTTTATATGGATCTGCATTAATTGTCCATTTTTTCTTAAAAAATGCTCCATATTTAATGACTTACAATAATATATTTTTGTATTTTCTGAGGTGGGCATGAGAGGAAGGCACACTCTCTTGTAAATCTGTAGTCCACACACTAGCTGACCCTCGTGGTGGGGGGGGGGGTGAGGCGCATTCTGGCAGAAGCTTTAACTCCTCTTGTGTGGCCCATCCACTGGCCACTCCGGCTATCTCACAGCAAGGCAGTAGGCTTCCCTTCACAGGGAGTGATCTGAGGCAATGTCAAGTGTAACTTAGCCCCGACAGTCATACATTGGCGCTTTCATGCCTTGTCTGTTAGCAAGTCTGTGTTGAGTCTGCTCCAAGTTCAAGATTCAGGGGATAGAAGAAGGAGCGCTGAAATTGCCAGAGACATACTTTTAAAATCAGCGGAATAAGCAATCCTAAAATCATTTCCTGAAGATGAGACTCAATCATCAAGGCCTGTGGCCTGCGAAGGTTTCTCTGCCTGTTTCTGACCTGCCCTCCAGAGGAGACTCACATCAGTGCAACTATCTGCTGGTTTTATTTCCCAGAAGCCCCAGGCAGTCCTTTCAGAGGAGGGCCTTTGTGATAGGGCCCTCAGAGGATGGGGTTGCCTTCCCCAGGCATATATAGGCCCCAGTCAGGAACTGTGACATCGCTACCCCACCTCAACTTCCTGGGCCTAGGACCCCAGTGCCCATCAACCTCACTGTCCTTTGTGCTTGTTGGTCATCTTGGAAGAGTTGGGATTTTCATTGTTTTTGTTTTTTTTTTATTTTGAACCATTCAAGGAAATATGGTTTCCTTTTCTTATTCTTCACTAAAGAACTACCCTGCCTTGTTTTCAGTTCTAAACTTGTGATTATGAATACCTGACAGTAATAAAAATAAGCTTGCCTGGGCTTTCAATTCCCATTTGTCTTGACTCGAGCCACTTCCTAAATAAGGATAGGGCCGTGTTATTAAATTATAACAAAGTTATCTGTCAAGTGAGCCTTCCATTTGTGACGATACAAGCAAGATTGTGAGACACTGGCCAGGATCATCGTCTGTACTGAGAAGCATTGGTGACCTGGATCGTATTTATAGCTGCTGCCTTCCTCAGTTTGTTCCATTTTCGTTTCCTGTAAGGGGAGGGGGGATAACCGCAGAGCTGACTGGGACTCTTACTGCTCAAACTTACACTTTATATTTCATAAAATACAGCAAGCACATTTATGCCAGCGAACCTAAGAGTCCAGCAGCCTATTCACGTGTTTTCTGCTAAAAATAAATATTTAAATTGTTTTATGTATGTTATTACCTATACATAACTATTTTTTTTTGTTTTGTTTTCGAGACAGGGTTTCTCTGTGGCTTTGGAGCCTGTCCTGGAACTAGCTCTGTAGACCAGGCTGGTCTCGAACTCACAGAGATCCGCCTGCCTCTGCCTCCCGAGTGCTGGGATTAAAGGCGTGCGCCACCACCGCCCGGTCCTATACATAACTATTATATAAAATTACTTGATGTTGAGGTAAATAAGTAAATTTTAATTTTAATGCCTTTTTATTTTATTGTGTGTCTGTGTCTGTGTGGTATGTTTTGCCTGCATGTGTATCTAAGTGTACCACATGCATGCAGTACCTGAAGTTACCAGAAGATGGTATTGGAGTCCCTCGGACTGAAGTTACAGATGTTTGTGAGCCACTATGTAGGTGCTGGAAATTGCACTCGGTTCCTCTGGAAGAGCATCAAGTGCTCTTAACCACTGAGATATCTCTCCAACCCCTCTAAAGTGGTTTTCTCTATATTCTAAATCAGACTGTTATTATTATCCATTGTGACTTAGGTCTGTCCGTTCCTATACACCAAGTCAATTTCCTGATAGGTTTCACTGCTAAAAGTGTGGACTTAGAGGAATATAAAATGTAAGAAAAAAATAGAAAGGCATGAATTTGGGAGAGGGACATGTTAGCAGAGAGACCTTGAGAGAGGGAGTTGAAAGTGAGGCATGGGCGGGTGGTGGATATCACCAAGTTGCATTGTACACATGCAAAAAGTTTTCTTGATCAATTTTGTTGAAATAAAGCAAAAAAGAACAAAATAGTTCAATCACCACAGGTTCGGTGTTCTAAGGTTTAACAATTGTGATTAATTGTTAAAATGAATATTTTATAATTAAAGTTTGGGGATCCTTCACTAATAAAAATCTGCTCAAAAGATGAAGGATTTGACTGTTTTAGCTGTTGTGGCCACAGTGGCTGTTTCGTCTGTGGCACTGATCAATTCAGTGATAAAAAGCTGGGTCATGTGGCTGGGTGAGTGGAAGCCTTGGCGTTGTTTCCCTGCTGCTAATATCTGGGTGTTATGCCATCACCCTCAGTTCTTACGCCTTTTGGAGGGAGTCCACCAGAGTTTTTCTGGGGTGTCCAGCAGCAGAAGCTCTGTTTTCACAAAGCCTGAGGGAATAATTGAAACATTGTTTAAAATATAATTGCTTTTCCATCAGAAAATTTAAGGCAGAGAGATCACTCTTGCAGGTATCAAATAAACTAAATTTAGGAACAGTCCTTTAATCCTAGTACTTAAGAGACAGATAGATGCAATTAGATCTCTGTGAGTTTGAGGCCAGCATGGTCTACTTAGTGAGTTCCAGACCAGGCCAGTCAGTCAGGGATACCTGGTGATAGCCTGTCTCAAAACAAAACAAAATAACAAAATGAATGTATGAATGAATAAATAAACATTGAGTTTAAGAAAAGGAAGCAGTAAAAATAGTAATTTATCAATATATATATTTTTTGAAAAATTAAAAAATAATTTTTTTCTCAAAAGCATACAACTTTATTTGTTAAAAATGAGTTAAGCACCCCTAAATAAATACACAAGTTAGATAACTGTCATAAGAGTGAACAAATTCTAATAAAAGTCAAATAGAAAGTGTAGCATGGCCCATTCTGAAATAGTCCCTCATGAAACTCGGCATCTATGGGTTAAGGACAGAAAACACTCAGACACATGCCCCACTGGGCCATTTGGTCATTATGTGGACATCCTATGTGAGCTAATGCAGACCCAGATACCAGAGTCTACTGCACCCCTACATTGCACTAAGACTTAAGAGGACCACTGTGTGCATATGGCTCACTGTTAACAGAAACGTGTAGTGGTATTTTAATTTGAATGGAAATATCCCTCTCCAAATCATATTTTTATTAGAGCCTATGAAAGGACTTTTGGCTTATAAAATCTGACTGTGTTTCTTATTTGTCAACCTGGACTTTATATCAGTCGAGAGGACGATGCTGGGGAAAGTTTGCTGGAGCCAAGAGTTTTGCTGCAATCATCCGCTGAGGTGCTTATTGTCTCTCACCTCCAAAGAGAGGCCGATCAAAGGGCCTCCAGTGTAACTTTTGTCTTAGTACCAGATAAATTCCTGCACCCTAAACATTAGTTTGATGGGGTGAAGGTGCAGGGGGAGAAGGCTGGGTATAGAGGGCCAGTCTTCCAACTTCAATCTATGCGAGGAAATGGACTTGTTTTGTGAAGGAGTAAGCTAAGCTTCTTTCCTAACACATAACGGCGTCCCGCGGAACTTGATGGCTGCACACCTGTGGTGAGAACTGGCAGCGGGGGGGGGGGTATCAACCATGACCCCGGGGTATTAAGGTATACACACTAAAACAAAAAAGATGGATGGGCCACTGGAAACAACTTTCCCCATGCAATGCAATAACAAGTTTTATGTGTATCGTGAAACTGGAATATTTGAATCCTGACCCAAGAAGTTGATTTTGCTGGCAGTTTCCTGATTTTTTCCCCCTTTTTGTTTTTATGCTGCTGTTGGTTTATGTTACTGAAACTATTTGCTCTTCAAGAGGAGTTGGCGATTTTTACAGATGTGGAAAGTAAGTTTTAGGAGGCCTTTCCGGAGGTTTGGTTCCTATCAGAAAGTAGACCTAAGTCCTTGGATGAGGTACCACTTGTGTCAGGTGACCTCACCTCAAGTGTTTTGGGGCAGACTGTATGTGGACACACCCTGCATTTCTCCACATCACTTTTTGGCAGTGGACAGAGGTCACGACAGGTGGGCATCGTTACTGGAATGCAGCAGGAACGGTTGTATTGCCATGAACACTGATTTTATTGAAACTTTTTTTTTTTAATACTACTTGGAATTTGGAACAATGTGAGGAAAGCTTTTCTGTTTTATCACTTAAGCTGGATGCAGAGTCTGGGGAAAACAGCACCCATGGGCATTTTAGTATTTACTTCTGTGCCAAAGGGAATATGATTAGAGCGAGGAAAACCTGGTGTGTCTCTGTGTCCTCAGAAATGGCTGTTTGTAATGAAAGAAGCACAGGCTAACACCACCCGAGGGAAAGCCATGATTATAGGCAAAGCTCCCAGGGTAAAGGCTTTTTGCCATTCTGTTTATTTCTCTGAGATGCCTTTAAAATGTGTGCATTATGCTCTGGGACACTCAGTGCTCAATAAATGCATTTGAGTAAATTACAGTAGAAATTTCTTTAAGCACCCCAGCTGCCACACTAGCAGTAATAAGTCTGACTTATTTCTGCACCTGTGGGACCTTCAGGCCCCAGTAATGCCTCACATGGTTACCTCCAGGCTTTTGAAAGGAAGAGTCCTAATTCCAAGGCCGGTTATGACTTCTGGTCACTTGGAAACTATTTGAGGGTGCAGCCCAGCTCTGGTAAGGTTTCCCCTAGGCATGCAGCCTTCTGCTCATCCACACCAGGAGGCCAACAGGGCTGTGTGTTAGGCTACTGTTTTGTATGCTAGGACAGAAAGGGGGATATGCCTTTTCCTTCCACACCAGGCTCTGCTTTGAGTTTTCTCCCTCCTAAAAACCTCAACTTGAAGCTCTGGAGACAACCTGTGAATAAGGTCACAACTGGAGTGGGATGGAGATCGAGGTGGGGCCAAGCGCTGACCCTCTGCCTTGCTCTGACCCCAACTCCATGCTCTCATAAAATGTTAGAGATTTTCTTGGAGCATTTGACTTGTGTTTTGAGATCCGCTGAGAAAGTTTTCCAAGGCTGAGTGGGTGAATAAGCATATGAAGAAGTGGGTTTGGGTAGCCAGGTGTATATCTTTATTTATAATCTTGACTTATATTAGAAGATAACAGATCAAGTCCCCACGTGTTATTGGTTGCCACAGTGAGTTTGCATTTGAGATCACTCATCACTATCTGTTGGAAATAAAAGTTACTTATTACTCTGTTTTCTATTTTTATAGAAAACCTCTACTCTTTCTGGTCACTGAGAAGAGAATCAAGAAAGCCTTGAGTTTGCTCTATGAGCCTCACAAGTTTCTAATAAGCCAGATGTTGAATGGATAACAGGAGATGGCCCAACAAATTCTCCAGGGAATTCTAATAATCTTTGGTTCTACTTGGTTCACTTAAAAATAATAATGGGATAATGGGATAGATGATGGTCCCTAGAGTACCTTTAATGCCAGTAATTTGCTTTTAATTTGAAGACAAATCCTCAGTCACCCTCAAGCCACAGAGAGAATTGTGGTTTTTCTAGTCAGGGTGAAAGAGCACTAGGGCTCCTGTTATTTCCGTGAGCTGTAACTTCTCAGCACCTCCAGCCAGTGCAATCTGCATTCCCACACATGTTCAGCTTGCAGCCCTGCCTCTAGAAAATGCAGACTCTGTCAAAAGGTTTGAAGCTGGCCTTTCTATTACTGGTAGAGTCTAAACTCCAGCTTGCTAAAGAGGTCCTTCCCGATGTGGCTCCACTCTACCTTTCCAAGTGTTTCTAATGTCCAGGGCTCCCCATCCCATGCCTCAGTCTGGTGTGTATGTCACTGTACATACCATCAGATATTGTCCTCCAGGGACACCATCCCCTCATTCTTCTGTGTCAAATACTCTCCTTTCCCTTTATGTAGCATGGCCTCCTGCATCCTTAGTAACTGCAGATGCTCAGGGCTACTTACGAGGGATCATTTTCTCCTACTGTCAGGTCCTTGGAAGGCTGTCTCTCTGACATCTCTTTTAAAGCAGCTGGTTATGTGACTCACATTTTCCAAGATGTTGTAAGCAGATGTGCAACACATCAGGCCGTCATTTTCTAACAGAACTTTTAAGAGAGGTGAGAATTGACAAGGTTGTCCGCTGTGCCAGCTATCCTGAGGGTTCCTGTGGAGATGGAGTTTGCCACCCAAGCTTTCAGTGGCTGCACTTAGAAGTAGTTCTTTGCCAAGCAGAATTAGATAGGGAATGTGAGTGAGGAATAAACTTCTGTGCATGCTCTAAATCAACAGAGCTCGGATGTGTTCGCTACCCTGGCGTAAGTTCATTGACGTGGATAGAGTCGCTCAATCAGATTCAAGTGTCACTTTAAGAAGCCTGGCCCTGGCCTCCCTCAAAGGCGCATCCACCACAGCCCTTTCAATGCTCCCAGTGCTCTGTGTGTGGCTGCATCGTGGCACTTGTTACAGCACACGGGCACTGTCGCTTCCATGATACACCCGCTGCATAGATGCACTCTTTCCATTTTCTAGAACACGGTCTATGGTCAAGAGTTAATGATTATTGCCAAATAAATTACAGAAAGGCTGTCAGGCAACCTGCTTCCTTCTGGTGCAGATAATGATTACAGGAAGTTTTTTTTTTAATTTTTACTTTAAATCCGTCTCTTTGTTCAAATGAGAAAATTAGTACAGTAGATGATCAGACCGACCTTCTCACATGTTGTTCATTAAACATCAGGACCGCTTTTAACTTTATTTAGCTATCTTATCCTAAAATAATTTCAAAGAACAAGAACCTACACTTTCATGGCTATTATACATGATCAGTGTCCAGGTCTATATCTTCTGTCTCTTCTATGTAGCTTTACCTTCTGGTCTTAGTTATGTATGGTCAACTGCAGTTAAAAATGTTAAATTGGAAATTCCTGAAGCAAATATTTCATAATTTTAAAATACCTTTAATTATGATATGTTCTTGCTATATTTATTTCATTTTATTATCAACTTCTTACACATTTCATTTGTAATCTAAACTTTGCCACAAGAGAAATATTATATATCCAAAGTTTGGTGCTGTGACTTGAAGTATCTGTGCAATGGGCATCTCAGAACGTTTCTCCCACTGGACTAGGGGTACTGCTGAAACTGAATTAATCCTATTACTCTCACCAAATTATCTGCCAATGTCATTTTTCCTGTGGATATTTAATTCATTAATCAAATACTTATCGACAGGTCTATGGTTGTGCCCAGGTTGTCCTATGCACTAAGAATATAGAAATCAGTAGAGCACAATATATATAAACGTTGTGTGTGTGTGTGTGTGTGTGTGTGAGAGAGAGAGAGAGAGAGAGAGAGAGAGAGAGAGAGAGAGAGAAAGAGAGAGATGCCTTATGTGTCTACAGCAAGACTTTTCTGTCTTCTATTATTTTCTGCCTTATTGCCTCTAGACAGTGACTCTCATGAAACTGGAAGCTTGCCCTTTGGGCTAAGGCCAGCTAATCAGCGAACTCTTGGGATCCACTTGTGTCTGCCCTCCAAGGCTGTGATTACAGACATGCACAGTCAATGATGACTTTTTTTATGTGGAGCTGCAGATTTGAACTCAAGTCCTTATGCTTACAGAGCAAACGCTCTTCCTCACTGAGCCAAACGCCCAGCTCAGCACATAAATACATTTGGGTATTAAGATCACAGAAAGAGTATGTGCTTACATCAACAGGATAAAACACACTTAAATTGATCTGTTTCACTTCAGTTTCTAGATAACCATTTTTTATATGACAAAGGCCTAACTTTGGACAGTGGTTATAAACGTAGGCGTGCACAACCCCTGAGAAAAATAGATCATTGACAGCAATTGCTGCGTCTCTGAACTGTTCAAGGAAAAGGATCAAGGGAAACGGGCTAGTGGCTCAAAATGAGAATGTCCAGGAAAGATTAATGTCTGACTACAAACACTCCCATTATTCATGGAGAGAACCTGCCCCCCCTCCCTCATATGGGCAGAGGCAACTGTTCCTTGGAATTCTTGTCATACAAGACAAAGCAAGTTACCAAGCTGGTGATGTCACCAGGTATATGGTGCAACTTGTAATGTGCTTCTGTGAGGTCAAATGCTCTTGTCCTAGCCTGCTGTGGCTGGACCTCAGGCGAACATCTTGTCCTATCTGTCACCACTGGTGTTTATCAGCCCTTTGGAGAGAACACCCATGACTCAGACTTTTGGCTCTGAGGAGAAGCTGTATCTACTAGTCCAGTGGGGACCCATCTATTGTACCTTCATTTGACTTTCATAGCATTCCTTTTTGTTCCAGACGTATCCCTTTAGGGATTTGTTCTGCTGAAAGTCCTCTTTTAGCTTCTCCATCAAGGAGCTGAGATAAACTTTATATCCCACATGCCATTGTCCTAGCCTGTGGATGCTGCAGGGTAACATCAAAGGCCTTAGTGATTGAGTTGATAAGAGAGGGAGACTAAGACAACTCCCAGAATGCTAGCCTGCAGGGGTCAGCCTACAGTAGCTCTGCAGATAAAGTCAACAGAAACCATTATACTTAAGTGTTAACAAAGTCACTTGGAGCAGCAGCGTTGGAGGTATGGTGGAGCATTCAGGCTGTACGACCTTCATAAAATCAAAGGTGCCACCTTAAAGATTAAGAAGGTATGTACTCTACAGATGTACATGTGGGTTGTGGCAGACAGCAGGTTTCCTTGGGAGCTAGCAAATGATGAACAGTCAAAGGACCAAGAAATGCCAACATGGTAGAGCTGTGGGTGTCATCAAGAGGCTGGCCTCAAATGTTTGGTTTTTTTTTTTTTCTATTCTGATGATTGAAATGCTATTGACATTGAGTGCCCTGTAATGAAAGGACATTTATGTTTAAAAAAATATGTGTATGTATACATGCAGAGGCCGGAAGTCAACAACAGGTGTATTCCTCCATTCTTCTCTGCATTAGTTTTTGAGGCCGTGTTCCTCCCTGAAAGTAGTGCTCATCAATCTTGTTAGACAGGCTGAGCAGTGAGCTCATGGGATCCTCCTCTTTCTTTCTACCTCCCAGTGCTGGGAATACATTATGGCTGGGGTGTTGGTAAGCTCTCTCCAAACTCTACAAAGGTTTATAAAACATTGTCTCTCTTAGGACGCCCAGCTGTTCATTATTCTACAGAGAATATCTTTACTTGGCTTGTAAAATCGCCACTGATGCTGCAGACTCTGGACATTTGCAAGGATATCTTATCCAAGGCTGTGTGGACCTCTTGCAAGGTTTCATCTTCAAGGAAAGTTAAGAGACTTTCTTCCTACTGGTCTTTCACCGAGTGCCATGGGTCCCTTCTGCAGGCCCATGGGTTCATCAGCATCTGAGTCTTCCGTGTGACTACCCTGACTCACGGGTCCTTCCCACTCATGGTCCTGGAATCAAACAGAGGTGTCAAACTTGAGCAGACAGGTTCTAGACGTCATTCGCTTCCTTACTCCAGTGTCTAATCTTCAGTTTTTTTCTATTTCCTGTCTGCAGATGAAGATCTTTGTGTGCTGCCAAGGGCAGACTCTGACTTGTACTTTTAAATCTGGTGATTAATTACCGCTATCTTCATAGTCTTTTTTAATGCACCAATAATACCTAACAGCAACCATTTAATTCCATGATCTTTGTAACTACTTCCTCTACACTTCATAAATGCCTCTTCATGGTCCAGTAACCCAGAGCCCATCATTAGCTCTGCTAAACAGTTGCCCTGTTACAGCCTGCCCGCTACTATCAATACTGCACCTAGTTAAACCCCTTCCAAAGTCCCACTGGAGAGAGGTTCCCAGTCCATTTCTCATTCCCATGTCCTGGGCTGAGTTTCCTGGAGGCAAATCCCTCTGCAGAGATTACACATAGCCAGTTCATTTGGGTGCATTCCCAGAGTAGCACCTATGCAGAACTGAGAAAAGAACATTGGGAAGAGAACTTGGCGGCAAAAGCTATCATGGCCGATCCCATGGTGGTGGCTTTGCAAGTGGATGGCCCTTCACAGGTGTTCATTTAAAGTAAGGAGCCTGGAGCCCCTGGAGCTCCATGGTAACCAGGGAGTATAGATACAAGCAGCCCTTGAAAACGGGACACGACCTTGGGTGGTGATCTACTTTTGGTCCCAAGTAATTCCCAGAGAAGGCTGTAGCTGAGATCTGTGAACAGTCAAGTTATCATTATTTATGTCTTCCAGGGAGAAGGAAAGAGCTGCTGCTCCTAAGGGGTGACCTGGGGGTGGCCTCTGATATCATTGTTTACAGGTGCTGGGAGAGGGGGGCACCAAGAAGACTTTAAGGAAAAAGAAAATGTGGATGTGTTCATGCTCTCCTCTGCCCCTTTCCCCAGCTCCCTGCTACTTTCCAGTTCAACCATAATATAGAAGGAGCTTTGGAATCCGAGAGACCTGCTTTCAGATAAGAGCCTGAAAGATGCTAGCTGTGTGACTTTAGACAAGATCTTCAAACCTGTCCCTTGGTGTAGAGTCTGTGAGGGGAGGCTGCGAAGCGTTCACTTGGGCTGCTTGTGATTAGAGAGCCACTAACGGTAGCACTGAGTTTTCAGACATGCAAGGGGCTTTCCTTCGGGCTTCATGTGTACAAACTCACTCGTCAAACCAGCCTAGGAGATGTGGGATACCTTGTCCAAGATCTCAAAAAGCACTGTGACAGGATTAGGGACTCAGGCTGCCAGTGTCCTCTTGGTGGTTTTAAGCCTTTGATTGTTGCTTATGGTTCAGTTTCTTTAAATGAAGCATTTTAATAGAAGAAGTTGTGTATGTAGAATAGCACACAGTAGGCGCTCAGCAGACGCAACTGTCCTAGTTTCCTCTTGGGCAGATTTCTAGAACTGTCTAGAGAGGGGCCTTCTGTCTCCAGGCCTTGCTGAATGTCCTGTCTCCTCTTCCCTGGTGCTTCCTAAGAGCCTTACCACCTGTGGTGAAGTCATACCATGAGCACTTGAGGCCAATCCCATCTGCTTTATTCATGAGCTATATTCAAGTACTGCATTTGTAGGTGCAAAATATTCTTAATATATTCACTTATTAAATAAAACTGTGATAATGGGCACACGCATAGGTCAAGCCACTGGTTTTTGGTGGTGCCGTGTTGCTCTTTGAATTGTTCAGTGTGTTCTTACTTTGTTGTCTACCCATCTTTTCTTCCACTTGGTGTAGTTGGGGTTGTGTTTCCGGTGGTCACTCGACCAGGTGCCAGTGAATCCTAGGCTCAGATGGTTGCTCCTCATGGTGGAGTTGGGGCCATGAGGGATGTCACTTGGCGGCAGAGCAAAGGTTGGGCACACGCCTGCGAACCTTCTTTACCTGCTAGCTGTGGTGGAGGTAGGGCAGGACGGGCCTTCCTTTCCTTCTGGCTCCCATGGAGGTCTCGTGTAGGTGGGTGGGTGGGCCTTCCTTGCCTGTTGGCTCCAGTGGAGGTCAGACACAAGAGGGCACACATACATTTGTCAAAATGTATTGACTTTTTGTGCATTTAAGTGAATTAAATTTTACTGTATGATAATCCATTCTCAATAAAGTTGGCTAAAATAGTTTCAACTTAGAGAAAAAATAAACAAGGCTCTATAATCCATTGAACTAAGCAGAGAGACAAGAATTTTCTATCACAAGAAAGGGACTCTAGTTACTAATTAGGTCATTCTTCACAGAAAGATTAAGTTTCTGTGAAGATCATGTAACAACTCAAGCTAGATGTTTCTTTAATTGGTTTATTGGTTCCTCTCAGCTGCTTCTATTACTCAGAGAATACTTTGAGTTATGTTTAATTTTAATATTAATCACATTAAATTTTCTAGGAAATTGATATGCCTTGATAGCAAAGGTATACTGATCATATCCATAAAAGTCAGTAGGCAGGAGATAGCGTCCTGTTTTGTAGTTCCAAATGTGCACATAGAACAAACTGTCAGCCATGCTAACACAGACTTCACTATTATATGAAGTCTGGAATAAAGAAGAGGCCTTTGATACCTCTCATTTTCTTTTTTTTCCTTTTCCTTTTTTTTTTTGTTTGTTTTGATACCTCTCATTTTCTGGGGGTTGAAAGTAATGTGATTTTATGTTTTGATTACACATAATATTTGAAGTTATGCCATTCTGTTTGAGAAAACAAAATTATATCTAGTTAAAAATCAGTGATGAAAGCCAGGTGGTGGTGGCTCATGCCTTTAATCTCAGCACTCAAGAGGCAGAGGCAGGCGGATCCCTGTGAATTAAAGGCCAGCCTGGTCTACAAGAACTAGTTCCAGGACAGCCTTGAAAGCTACAGAGAAACCCTGTCTCAATTACAAACAAACAACAAACAAAAAACCAAAATTCAATGATGAAACTAGGCCTGGGAGTGTACACCTATAATCCAAGCTACTTGGGAGGCTGAGTCAGGAGAATATTTTGAGCCAATGAATTCAAAGCCAGCATAGGTAACATCCCAAGAGCCTATCTCTTTAAGCAACAACAATGATAAAATCAACTATTAGAATAAATATTGAAAATATTTCACAAGAGAACTTGAGTTGGTTTCCTTTTGTTAAATTTATTTTGAAAGTATTCTATGAGAGAACTTACCCTGTTTTTGTTGTTGTTAAATTTATTTATTTTTAATTATGTATATGTACATGTGAATGTGGGTGCCCCTAGGTGTCATAAGAGGGCTTTGATGTCCCCTGGAGCTGTAGTTAGGGGCTTGTGAACAAAACTCCTGAAATCTGCAAGTTCAGTATGAACTGTTAACTGATGAGCTATCTCTCCAGCCTGTTGACTTAATTTTCTAGAACAAATTGTTTCTCATTCTAAGAAGATAATGTGTTGTATCTGATCTTTCAAAAATTAATAGCAACAATATCATAGATATTATTTTGTTAAAACTGTATAAGGAAATGATTTATCTTATGATGTTTTTCTTGTGCCTCTCACGTTTTTTCTATTTTTACGGAAGTATTTCCACAGGATTCGGGTTGCAGAATTAGCACTGGGAATCTGGGGGTGGGGAGAAGACAGGGTGTTGAGGGCTGGGAAGATGATTAAAGTGCTTCCTATGCAAGCATAAATACCTGAGTTCAAATCCCTAGCACTCACGTAAAAATGATTGGCATGCTTGCACATATCTGTGAACATAGTGTTGTCAGAGACATGCTTTACAAGTAGATATGTACGTGTGTCAATCGTTGATGGCTGGATTATCTAACAAGCACTGAAAGGGGTAGTGAATCTGTCCATTGTCTTGTCAAGAGTCTATCATATACCTGGAACCCCTCAAATATTCACTGAATAGAAAAATTAAAGCAAGGGAGAAGCCGGGGAGAGGGTTGATAACTACAGTTTAAACTTCATGGCTTATATGAAGGCCAGGGATTCAGCCCCCCTCCCCTTGTTGCCTCAAAACAATGCCCAAGCAGAATCAAGTCTTGGGCTCTTTAGAAATAAAGAATCTCCAGTCCCACAACTCCTAAATCTGCACATTAACAAAATCTATAGGTATTTGTTGTGATTTAGTCAGAGAAGTCTTGTTTTCTATTTGTGATTCCTTTTGGATTACTTGATCCAGTATTCTTTCATAACTTTAATCTTCTTAGGCTGTACCTAACTCTTTCCTGAACCCCTAAAACTTCCTATATCTGTCTTCTCTGTAGCATCTAATACATGCCAAATATACTAGGAATCAAGGAAGGGTGCCTGTTTTCCTGTTCCAGGGCCAGAGTCTCCTTCAGAAGCACAGCCAATCCAGAACAGAGATAATCTTTACAGAAAGGCTTGAAAACTCCTGTATTTGTTTCACCAACAGCGTACTACGAATACAAATTTATATAAAAAAATCATGGCAATCACTCATGCTTGTATAGCATGCCCAGGGGTCACTGTGTTCTTTATTTGCTTGAAAACTGTGTTCATGTGACTTTTGTTATATGGAGAGTGCCACATATGTTAATTAGATCACATTTATATATACACTCACACACACACACATACACACACACATACACACACACACACACACACACACACACACACACACACACACACACACTTCAGCAGCAGTTAGGTGGAACACAAATCTAAGTCTTCAAATCCAGCCTGCTGCTTTTAAGAAGTCTTTCTAGAAACCTCTCAACTTTGACTTTCCTGTCATTGACCAGAAATGAGTGCACAACAACACTTACCTGTGAACGAGGCTGACACAGACAGGGTCTGGCTTGGGTGGCAGTGTGTTCAGTCAAGCATACTTTGTTTGTTTGTTTGTTTTATTCCTAAAAAATAAATATTTTCAAGAAACTAATAATACTTTTGGTACATAGTCCAAAATTGCCTAACTTCATTATCGCATATATGCTTCTGCTACCTGTAGCCACATCCTGGCTTTTCTAGGACCCGTTAGCTCTGCAATATTCTCTTACAAAAATGCTGCCCTTTCCCTGTCACTGTCCAACCAGGGGTGCAGATATGATTCAGACGGCTCACAAATTTCCAAAGCTGCTTCAAGAGCACTTGTTAGTATTCTCTACAATTCCTCATTCTTAGGAGCCATGATGATCCAGCTGCATGCTGCCTGTTCTCGGTCACCATCTGGCTGTGCTTCTTGCATAGCTACACACAGGCCAGAGGTTCTTCCCCAACCCCAGTACCAAATATTATTCCCATAGCTTCATGCTCTCAAGGAACTGGTCTCTAAAGGGTGGTTTGGGGATCTGAGGTGTCAGCACAAAGTGACTCAATAGCAGATATGAGAA
This sequence comes from Microtus ochrogaster, assembly GCF_000317375.1. Lineage (NCBI taxonomy): Eukaryota > Metazoa > Chordata > Mammalia > Rodentia > Cricetidae > Microtus > Microtus ochrogaster. Next base: position 35,795,954 of record NC_022022.1, on the reverse strand, counting down.
AAGCAGCTGTCTCCTATTAGGCTGGATATTTTTTGTTTTAAAAAGTGTTGTTTTTCTTGAAACTTTATTTGTGTCACTATAGAAAGATGTATTATTACTTTGAAATTAATGAATATATTATTAATCTGTCAATTTAAACTTGTATAGTAAATATACATGGACAAAATTTTTATAGTTCTCTAAAATTTTAAGCAAGTAAGCTTTCCTGAGACCAGAAAGTTTCAGAAATGCTGAGACAGGTAAAAAAAGAATGCATAAAATTTTTAAAAATAAAAGAAAGGGGAAAAAAGATAATATCACAGGCTTCACTTCTTAGCCTGTTTCTTAGCACGTATGTAATGTGCAGTGGAGGAAGAAAGGACAAAGCCCATGTTTGATGCTCCCCTCAAGTGCCCAGTGTATGTAGTGTCCTGGAAACACCTCCAACCAGATTCTCAAGGATGCCTCAGGCTCTTCATGTCCAACAAGAAATTCCACTATTTTCTCTCAAACAGCTTCTTGTTGGTTCCAGAAAATAATACCCCAAAGTGCATTTAACAGTTTATTTTAAAAGCCGGAATACAAAAGCAAATTTTCATGCCACTTCTTCTGTTTCTATATTGGATAATTATATTGACACGCTCTGTTATTCCTTGTTTTGTAGCAGCTGTGAGCTTCAGGGTTCTGCTTGTTTCCACCTCCTCTGTGCTGAGATTGCAAACATGTCGGGCACGGTACCTGGGTTTTTGTTCTGGGCATCAAACTCAGGTTTTCAAGTTCACATGGCAAGCGCTTTACTGACTCAGCTACATCAGCAGCTTCCCTGATCTGCGTCTAAGACAAACCAAGACACAGGAAGGCTAGGCAGTGTGTCTGACTTTTCGGTCAGGACAATAGATCCACAGAGCATTGTGCAATAAAGGATCAATTACTGTATGCACACATTCAGTATTATGAATTTCCAGGGAATGAGGGTCTGAAAGGGAAGTGGAAAATAGGGTGGGCCAGTCACCAGTTAGTCTGAAAACACGAGCACATGTGGACCCCCCCCCCCATGGACTGTGAATGTATTGTCAGGACAGTCTCTGGAAAGCTTTGCCGTGGGTGGGTTTGCATCTGGTGTCTGGTGATGGCTACAGGGCTGCTCCTGGCTAGGGAAACTTGAGCTGAGAAGAGCTGAAAGTGGAATGGTTTTGAGTGAGGAGAAGTTGGGGCCATCCAGTGCCTCTGACTGCCTGCGCTCTTCATGGCTGTGAGGATAGGGGAGGGCAATGGCTGCTTTCCCACTTCCGTCTCTTAAGTCGTGTGCAGCTCCTTATTTGGTCAATGTAACAGAACTCTTCAAGGAAAGAGAATGAATGTGAAATCTGACTCCCAGGTTAGCCAGGTTAGGAATGAATCAGCACTCCTCAAGTCTTCAGGACACGGCTTGTGAGGAGTCTGGCCAGGACTCGAACCCAGGCACCCCGGCCCAGTCGACAGCATCACTGCCTAAAATTTGTGGCTTCACATTCTGCATCTGGAGGACTTTGCCTATTTGGGTTTCCACACATTTGTGTATTCCATCCTTTCTGTTAGCCTCCAGGATCTGTGGGGATCTGACTCTGGGATGCCCGTCTGATGCTCAGCCCCGTAGCATTCCTGTGTTAGATGCTATGCTATGTACACACTGGTGCTGTTGACTTTTTTTCCCCTTCAGCTAAGATGTTTGGTTTAAATGCTTCTTATGTGGTAGCATAACAATGTGCATGGCTCCTTGAGATTCTGCACAGAGCCCTTGTGAGGACAGAGGTCTGTCTGTCTGCTCGCTGTACATACACATCACCTAATACCGTATCTATACTTTAAATTAAATTACAAGTACCGAATCACATCCTTTAGTGATTATTTATTAATTCATTGAACTGCTTTTGTGGACTATGAACCCAAGAGAAGAATTTTTGTCTTGTTTTATGTAGCCTCGGTATCTAATGGATATAGCATTTGTTGAATTAATGAGGTCCAAAGTCAAGACATTTGAATATGTTTTGTATGTGGTTGACAAAAGACAAAGAGAAAGAAAGTACTCATATAAATTGATTTGTATTCAATATTCCTAAGCTTAGATCATTAGAGTTATCGCCATCTTTGTTCCTCTTTTCAGGCAGTTACTAAGGTAAAGTTGTGCTATGAAATTCTATATTTGGTTTTTCTTTCTCTGATTATGGTGACATCACAGTAAGTGTGGTTTCTTAAAGGATTCAATGATAACCCTGCCATATCGATGTGAGTGAATAGTAGTTGCTGGGGGTGGGGGCAGAGTGTGACTCCTGCCAATTCTTGCTGGTCATTACCATTGGGAGAGCGTGTTCATCAGTCATATGGTATGCAAGATCAGATAAATTCCAGGGGATGAACTCTTTGCAGAGTTCGCGTACAAGGAGCCTGCAGGGCAGAGATAACAGAGAGACGTAGTGTCAGGTGTGGTCCTCTGGTTTCACACTGGATTCAGTAGGGAAACTGAAAAGTGAAAGAATATGCCAAGCCTTAAAGTGAATTCTAAATCTTCTAAATCCATCCATGAGAAAAAAAAATGGAAGAGTAAATGACACAAACTGCATTGTGATCAATAAAATACTCTGTAATATCGTACGATGGCTGTGTTGGCATGCTACAAGCGAGGTGAATGAACCACTATGATGCACAGAATCCCGGTGTTGGTCACCTAAAGCAGCAGGAGGGGTAAGTCTTTGAGAAATAAAGGAGGAAGTCTTCATTGGAAAGTTTATGAATATGGGTTGTTTGCATTTGCTTCTGAAGGTTAATTATAATGTAAGATTTTATACCTTTAGTAGGTGTGTCAATCCAAACAAGTGCTGGCCAGGCTGCCATGAAACCCAAGATGCTTATGATATGTACACAAGTGTGGAAATTCGAATGGAGAGTTCTTTGTTAAACAAACACGGTCAAAGTGGAAGTGTAAACAGGGTTGCAATTCACAATACATCCAGTTGTTCCCCTGTGATTGTTATTTTTTCCACCATCACAGTGAAACCCATATGATATCCGCAAACCAGATCTGAGCTAAAGGATTTTAAAAGATCAGGCTTCACAAGCAAACAGCGTGTGTGTGCATGTCTGGCGTGGGGGACAGGGAGAAGTATGACAAAGTCGCATGACTGGCTATTCACAGAATTCCCTACACCTCGAGAATGACATAGATGGTCATGGGGGAATGCAACTGTTCTAATCTCCTTCTATTTCTAAGTCTGTTCCTTTTACTCTGACATAGTCTTCATCTGCCTTTTATAAAGGAGTCAGATTCTGGTATCAGGGATTCCACTTGTACTACTTTTAGACATAGATAGTCTCTATGGAATATGACGGAGTAGAGTGATGTCTGATCACGGCTACACATGAGTGGCTTAATGTATAACATGTATGATGTGTTGATGTGTATGTTTATGTGCATAGATGTGTTTTTGGAGGGTCTAAGAGGTTGGTGTTGGGATGGGTGTGTTCCTTAATGGCTAATCACCTTATATGTTGTGTTATGGTCTCTCATTTGAACCCACAGACCATCCATGTAGCTGGCCAGTTTGCCCTAGAATTTCTGGCAGGCTGCCATACTTGCCCCACAGATAGTAAGCATTAAAAAAACACACACAGCATATCTAATGTTAATATTTGGTTGTTTGTTTGATAGGTAATAGAAGTGTGTTTGAGAAAGCAAATCTATATTTTGTTATAAAAAACTTGATAGATAAAATAGTAATGCTAGAATTGATACAGTTGGTTACCTTACATTATTACCATTTATCAAATCTATGCTCTATTCCAAGGTGCCAGATTACTAATTTTGTATTTATTCATTTGAATACACACACACACACACATATGATCACACACATAGTATCGTCTTGGGTCTGGAAGTCAGTGAAGTGCATAAATATTTGAACTCAAACCCACAGGATAAAAGCTGCATGTGATGGTGTGTGCTTTTAATTCCAGTGCTGGAGAGATGTGGGGAGAAGTGGATACCTGTGTCTCACTGGCCAACCAGCCTAGCTAACTTGCAAAGTCCCCAGTAAAGAAGAGACCTCATTTTTCAAAAGTTAAAAAAAAAAACCTACACTCAGACTGAGGAATAATACCTGAGGTTATCCTCAGGCTTCCACACACATTTGTATCCACCTACACATGAGAACTGAGATGAACATACATGCACATACATGCACACACGTGTACACACACACAGTGTAAGTCTGTGTTCAGATGAATAAGAATGCTTTGTGTGTGTGACTGCTTTCTTAGTATCACATGTTTTGATAGCTAACTTTCACCACATGCAAATAATAATTCTTGAATTCCTGAGTCAGAAATAAGGAAATTTTACAACATCCCTTTCTGCTCCAACAGAACTATCCACACTTGAATAAACACACCTTATCTGGGCTCTGCCCATCCTACACCAGCCCAAATCACCAGTCAGGATGGTTCATGCCATTAGAGATATACCATTTTCCCCCTTAACCTTGAGGTAAAACACTTGTGTTCTCTCCTGTCTTTAAAATTATTTTTATTTTTTATAAATCTAGAATAAAACTCTCTCTATCTTGCTGCCTACCCAAACAGTGTGTAAGATATTAATTGTTGTTTCAAAACAGCCCTTTGTACAGTAGCTGTACCAGGTGGGAATTAGACCACTAAAATCTGGCTCTGTGAAGTTCTATGGTCACTTCATTCTCAAGGTAGGCTGCATGATTCTCATGTGCCAGGTGCAATACTAAATGAGGAGATGATTAAAAGGCACAGATTATGTAATATAATAAAGTGAAAATAAACTAAGGGGAATGGAGAGCATTGGATGACAGGAAAGACTTGGTTGGGGTCTGCCGGAGGAGTTTTGGATGATGAAGGAGCAGTAGGCAGGGTCCACGTGTGTGGCAGAGCAGCCAAGGGGTATTGTAGGGTATGGAGAGATGCTTCACCAGCAGACTGCAGCCTTGCTCTCTTTGGGAAGAGATGTGGACGCCAGAGGAGGATGAGCTGTCAAGGTCCTCCTGAGATGCATGGGGTTACCTACCGTGAGGCATAGAAGAAAGTCAACATTTTTTTCCTCACTTGGTGAGCTGCAACTCGATCTTTGATACCTCGTGCCATTTTTGCTCAGAATGTATTTAGTTCAGTTTAATGGACAGAGCTACCTAACAAAATTACAAACCTGACCAGTGCATTGGCAACAGAATTCTGTCTCAAAGAGGAAATGTATTTAAAGTGTGACCTTCTCCTATCATCCCCGCCTTTATTTCTGGGGAGTTGTTTGTTCATTTGTTTATTTTTCTGTTTTTTGTTTAGTTTCATGGGAAACATCATCTCTCTTTTGGTTCTTTTCCCCTTTGACTTTGGTTCTTTAATATTCACTCTCATGAGAGTAGCATAGAGCCTAGCACAAAGGTTCTAGAATTCAAGGAGCACTTACATTTTCTTCTGCATTAGACCCTAAATGTCACCACGTTAGTGATTCTGTGGCGTGGAAGTCCACACATGGAGTAAACATAGGACTGAGAAGTCCTTAGAGTCCGATTCAGGTGTCAGCTTGACACATCTGGAAAGAGGGAACTTCAGCTAGGGAATTTCCGCCATTGAACTGGCCCACGGGCATAACTGTGGGGGCATTTTCTTGATTGCAAATTGATGTCTCCAACATTCAAGGGTTCCACCCCTTGTGGGGAATGACATCCCTGGGTGGATAGGCCTGAACTACACAGGAAAAGTAGCTGAACATGAGTCTGAAGGGACCCGGTAAGAAGCCGTGGCCTGCGGTCTCTGCGTTTTTCCAGTCTCCAGGTTTCTGCCTTGTAAGTCAAGCTGCTGCTGGTCATAGTATTTATCACAGGAACAGAAAGAAAAGCAGCACGAATTGTCAGCAGTATTCCTAACATGTCTTCTTGCCTTTGACACAGTTTTATTCACTATCATTTGCAGCGAGTCTTTCTCTCTCCCACCAGCCAGCTACCAAATCACGACATGAAAGTTTATTATGAATTAGGAAAGCTTAGCCAATAGCTTAGGCTAGTTTCTAACTAGCTCTTATAACTTAAATCAACCCATTTTTATTAATTTACGCACTGCCATGTGACTCAGGGCTTGTTACCTCATCTCCTACATATCGTGTTTCCTCTGCATCTCCTTGTGACTTTACTCCTCTTCTTCCCACCATCCTGTGCCTGGTAATTCCACCTAGCTGTTGGTCATTCAGACTTTTTTTTTTCTTCCATTAGATTATTTATTTATTTTTTTTAAATTTATTTATTTATTAAGGATTTCTGCCTCCTCCCCGCCACCGCCTCCCATTTCCCTCCCCCTCCCCCGATCAAGTCCCTCTCCCTCATCAGCTTGAAGAGCAATCAGGGTTCCCTGACCTGTGGGAAGTCCAAGGACCGCCCACCTCCATCCAGGTTTAGTAAGTTGAGCATCCAAACTGCCTAGGCTCCCACAAAGCCAGCACGTGCAGTAGGATCAAAAACCCGTTGCCATTGTTCTTGAACCAATCAGAGTGATAAATCTTCACAGTGCACAAAAAGATTATTTCACAACAATCACAACAATCATTCCTAAGGCTGGCACTATGTTAAATACTTTTTTTTTTCCTTTTTCAATATCAGGGCTTGAACACAAGGTCTTGTAACTTATTAGGCCAAGGCTCTACTTCAAGTTCTAACCCAAACCTTTCCTCTTTCCCCCATATTGATACGAGTCTCAGGGTTTGGAATAGCTAGGATTACAGGCTTGTGCCACCAGGTTCAGCTTTTAAAGCATTTTAAATTCATGTCCAGCACAATCTCTGAGACAACTTTCAATCACTTCCATTAATTTAGAAATATTTGGTAGAAAAAAAAGGTTTCAGTTAATATGATTCAAACCCCATCCTTTTCGAGTGGCTTAAGCAGAGAGCTGCTGTCTCTTTTTGTGCTTCTGCTGCTTCTGTGCTTCTATTTTCCAGTCCGTGAGGAAACTGCTCTGTATGCTTCTTCCGGAGGAGCACACGGTAAATATACTGTGAGTCAGGGAGAATGTGGAGACGCTCCAAACTGGCAATCACCGCAGAAGGAAAAAGTCATCAGGGACATGAGACTCAAAAGAAACAGATGTAAGAATGACTTTTTATAAGTTTTGTTACAGAATTTTTCCTAATTCTCCACTTTTAGAAATTATGTAGGTGTACGGGTCAGCATGGTCCAGGAAAAACACACACAGACACACACATACACATGTAATACACACATACACACATATATACACACACATGCACACATACATGCACATATACACAAACATACACACACATACACACAGAGACACACACACCAAGCTGACTCTTAAAAATTAAAAAAGACGAAAGGGACGGTTGTGGTGGTAAATGCCTGTAATCCCAGAAAGTGGGGGCAGAAGACAATGGGTTCGAGCTCAGCCTGGGCAACCTCACCTCAAACTAAAAAACAGAAAGGGAAAGGGAGGGGGGCTTTAAAAATAGTACTAGAGAAATGACATTTTATCCAAATGTGATTTCAAAGAAAATGAAATTACTTTCCTATTTTTATTTCCCATTTTTTCATAGTTCATGGTTTACTTCTTTTTAAAAGGCAGAATTCTGGTTTCCTTCAAGATGAATTAATTTGTTATAGGACTATAAATTCTATGCTATTTATTAGTGCGTAATTGAGGCTACTTTATATGAAATCAAATAAGATCAGAAGAAAATGCCAAAGATTTTTAGAATATAACAGTAATTGGATGATGGTTTATGTATTTATTTATTTTCATAGTGATTTTATAGAAATGAGAAAAAATGCAGAATACATGCCAAAGAACAAGAGCATAGTAGATGAGTACTTTAAGACCGTCATTGATATATTTGTCAGAGTGAATTACAAAAGTATACCAATCCAAACCAGTATGTATCAGATAATAATAACCATTTATAATTAACATTCGTTTTTTCGTATTAAATATAAAATGCCAAATTTAATATAATTGATGTTCTTTTTTAAAATATTTCATACTATTTATGTGGAGGACACAATCATAAAATAAGGGGACTTGGAGCTCTTTTGAACTGTCCTTCTCACCACTGAAATTCCCTGTAGCAGAACTCATCAATAGTTCGGAGCTTAGACTCCCTCTGCTTTATCATGCAATCTGTTTCAAAACATAATCTAATTCTGATCTAAAAAAACCTATTTTAGAGGGCACAAAAGATTTTGAATAAGGTATGGAGAGAGTGGACATCCTTGTCGTGTAATGGGGATGTTCTTTCGGGAATTCACCAAGGCCAGCTGGCCTGAGTCTGAAAAAGCATGGGATAAAACCGGACTTGCTGAACATAGCGGACA
>NC_022022.1:35759577-35787309 GCF_000317375.1 Microtus ochrogaster | reverse complement strand
TGAATAAAACACCAGAAAAGAGTGGTGTAAAACGGGAAAAGAACCCTCTGGAAGCTGGTCAGAGGACCTAGCAGAGAATCTAAATAAGGCCCCAGAGGACCTCTGAAGTTCCTCATACCATTGCCTTACCCCCAGCTACTATTGCTCCCTGCTGAACCCAGGGGAAACCTATAACTTGTTTTCCATCCTTTGTCAGATCAAGCTCATGTGTTGTCTTGATTTTACAACTTTTAGCTTTTTCTGTTCGTGTGTGGTCACTTGATACTTGAAAAATGTCTCCACTGCCCCTGAGGCAGTAATAGCATTGATTGAGACTGAGGTGCTGCAGCCAGACTGTCTGGTCTCTAACTCTCCCATTACTACACTCTAGCCTGGCCTTGGGTGTGGTATCAAGCTTCTCTCTGCCTTGTTTCCCTCATTTGTAAGGTGGAATAAAAATAACGCTGACTTGTCATGAGGCTTCAGTTTGCTGGTGAATCTGATCTACTTAGTGGAGTGCCTTGAAGGAGCTGTAAACTTCACTTGTTATAGAAGCTATCCATACATCGCATAGACACACACTCTGGTAGGAATGAGCAAGGAATTAGTACATAGCTGTTGTGAGTCTTATCTTGTTATGTTGTATGCATAAAGGTAACACACAGTAATGGACTGCTAGGCTATCAAAGAAGAACTGAGGAGCCAAGAAAAAGGTTCCTTACTTCTTTTGAAATAGTTCCTTCCTTTGATTCCTAAAACAAAACTCACACTCTTATTTCATGGCTAGAAATATAATAGTTCAAAACACAAGAAACAGCTCTAGGGTTAAGAGCGTCCTGCTTCTTGCAGAAGACCTGACTTGAACTCCCAGCATCCACATTAGGCTGCCTGTAATTCCAGAGTTGGAGAATCTAATGGCCTTTGCAGGTACATGCACTCATGTGCTTTCAGACACAAACAGACACATAGGCATACAAATAATTAAAGACAAAAATAATTCTTGGAAAAGGATTAATTTATAATGTTACTAACACAGTATGTCTCGGGTTGATATTAATTGTGAAAGGCATTTATAATTTATAATTAACTGTGAAAGGAGGAGCTAAAGAAGGAAAATTTGTAGGATAAAGGGGAGCTGAAAGTATGGAATTTCATGTCATCCCACCTTAGGTCTGTCCAGTTTTCCTGTATGTGATTTCTTAGAATAGTTGATTTCAGTCTGCCTGGACAAATGTCTTCCTTAGTAAGCAATATGTCTGCAAATGCTTTGACAGCCTTTGCTGGTGATGTCTTGTTGTCTTTGTTTATAACTGAAAGGCAAAAGAAAATCTTTACTTGGCTGAAATTTTTCCTGTCACCAAATGAAGACCCTCTCTCTTCAGTGCTCTCTGTTGCTTTTGGGAGCACTGCAGAGGATCACTACCTCTCGTTGGATGAATCCTTCAAGGTTTTGTAGCCTGCCATGGACCTGACCCAGACCTTCATTTTTTGTCCAACCTTCTTGATAAATTGTGCCTTCTGCTTCTCCCTCTCCAGGTACCTCTAATGATTTAAAAAAAAAATCCCCATTTGCTCTTAAATCTCACAGCGTAACACCACTCCATTCTGCATCCCCATCAGCCTGTCCAAGGTCATTCCCTTCCCACCACACACAATTGTTCTTGCCACACCCCGAGAGCCTTTCTGTGCACTAAAAGCCACGTATGCATTCTCTAAATGATTTATTTCTAATGTTCTGTTTTTAGAGCCTGTCTTTATTAGGAGTTTGAAGAAGGAAGGGTGCAGTTAAATCTCAAATACCAGTACCTGGCTTGCCATGGTCATTTGATGTAGATCACTAAATGGCTTGCTTTGTGAGCACCCTGTTGCTGCCTCAGGAAGTACATCTATATTCTAAGATCTTCACTGAACATGGTTTATGGAGCTCTCTCCTTTCCTTCTCTTCAGAGACTTTTTTTTTTTTAAAGGGACTCCTTCTTGGTCTGAAGACCTACAGAGGGTTTCCTTCTGATTTGGAATTTTCAAGTACCTTTTCCCATAATGTTGAATTTATTTGACTATGGTTTATAAGGACAGAATTTCTAAAGAACTATGCATCCATCAAGTAAAGTTCACTACTGATTTCCACATAACAGGGGATAGACCTAGTCAAGTTTCTTTCCTCATTAAAACTAACATAAAGAGATGGAAATGATGACAGATTGGATTGAAGAACAGACAGAAAAAGTAGAATGGCTAGATACTTCCAGTTTGGAAAGGAAAGAGGGAGGGTACAGAATGGAAAAAAGTGAGGCTATCATCTGGAACCTCCCAGGGAGATGATCAAAGCCTGAACATATATGCCCCAAATACAAGGGCACCCTCATATGTAAAAGAAACACTTCTAAATCTTAAATCATACATTAAACTATACACACTAACAGTGGGAGACTTCAACACTCCCCTCTCACCACTGGACAGGTCATTCAGACAAAAAAATTAACAGAGAAATAAGGGATCTAACATATGTTATGACTCAAATGGACTTAACAGCCATCTATAGAATATTCCATCCAAACATAAACAAATATACCTTCTTCTCAGCACCTCAAGGAACCTTCTCAAAAATTGACCACATACTCGGTAACAAAACAAAGCTCAACAGATACAAAAAAATTGGAATAAGCCCATGTATCTTATCAGATCACCATGGCTTAAAACTAGAATTCAACAGCAATACTAATTCCAGATAGCCCAGAAACACATGGAAATTGAACAATGCTCACCTGAAGCAACAATGGGTCAAGTAAGAAAGAAAGGAAAAAGTTAAAGACTTCCTAAAATTCAATGAAAATGACCACACAACATGCCCAAAATTATGGGACACAATGAAAACAGTGCTAAGAGGAAGGTTCATAGCACTAAATGCCTACCTAAAGAAGCTGGCAAAATCCCACACTAGTCAAATTAACAGAACATTTGAAAACTTTAGAACAAAAAGAAGTAAATTCACCCAAGAGAACTAGATGACAGGAAATAATCAACTTGAGAGCTGATATCAACAAAATAGAAACAAAGAAAACAATACAAAGAATCAATGAGACAAAGAGTTGGTTCTTTGAAAAAATAAACAAAATAGACAAACCTTTATCCACACTAACCAAAAGGCAGAGCGAGAATATCCAAATTAACAAAATCAGAAATGAAAAGGGGGACATAACAACAGACACGGAGGAAACACAGAGGATCATCAGGTCATATTTCAAAAACCTGTACTCCACAAAATTGGAAAACTTAAAGGAAATGGACAACATTCTGGATAAATATCACTTACCAAAATTAAATCAAGACCAGATAAGCAAATTAAACAGACCAATAACTGTTGGAGAAATAGAAACAGTCATAAAAAGTATCCCAACCAAAAAAAGCCCAGGACCAGATGGTTTCAGCTCAGAATTCTACAAGATTTTCAAAGAACTAATACCAATACTCCTCAAATTGTTCCACACAATAGAAACAGAAGGAACATAGCCAAACTCTATTTATGAGGCTACAATTACCCTGATACCCAAACCGCATAGAGACATTGCTAAGAAAGAGAATTACAGAACAATTTCACTCATGAACCTTGATGCAAAAATACTCAAAAAAATACTGGCAGATTGAATCCAAGAATGCATCAGAACCATTATCTACCATGATCAAGTTGGCTTCATTCCAGAGATGCAGGGATGGTTAAACATACAAAAATCTGTCAATGTAATCCACCATATAAACAAACTGAAAAATAAAATAACACATGATCATCTCATAAGATGCTGAAAAAACTTTTGACAAAATACAACATCTCTTCATAATAAAGGTCTTAGAGAGAGCAGGGATACAAGGAACACACCTAAACATAATTAAGGCAATATACAATAAGACAACAGACAACATCAAACTAAATGGAGAGAAACTCACAGCAATCCCACTAAAATCAGGAACAAGACAAGGCTGTCCACTCTCTCCATATCTATGCAATATAGTTCTTGAGGTCCTAACTAGAGCAATAAGACACCAAAAGGAGATCAAGGAGATACAAATCAGAAAAAAAAGTCAAACTCTCACTATTTGCTGATGATATAGTTTACATAAGTGACCCCAAAAATTTCACCAAGGAACTTCTACAACTCATAAACACTTTCAGTAATGTATCAGGACACAAGATTAACTCAAAAAATTAGTAGCCCTCCTGTACACAGATGATAAATGAGCTGAGAAAGAAATCAGAGAAACATCACTGACCCTTCACAGTAGCCACAAATAGCATAAAATATTTTGGAGTAACTCTAACCAAACAAGTGGAAGACTTTTATGACAAAACTTTGAGTCTTTGAAGAAAGAAATCGAAGGAGACACGAGAAAGTGGAAAGATCTTCCATTCTCTTAGGTGGGCAGAATTAACATAGTAAAAAGGTAATCTTACCAAAAGTAATCTACAGATTCAATGCAATGACCATCAAAATCCCATCAAAATTCTTCACAGATGCCGAAAAACAGTACTCAATTTCATATAGAAAACAAAAAAAAACCCCAGGATAGCCAAAAAAAATCCTATAAAATAAAATAATTTCTGGAGGCATCATAATCCCTGACTTCAAACTCAACTACAGAGCTACAGTATTGAAAATAGCCTTGTATTGGCATAAGAACAGACAGGGAAACCAATGGAACCAAATCGAAGACTCAGCTATTAATTCACACACCGTCAAACACCTGATTTTTAACAAAATATCAAATAAAAAAAGCATATTTAAGAAATGGTGCTGGCATAACTGGATATCAACATAGAATGAATGTAGAAGAATGAAAATAGATCCATATTTATGGCCATCACAAAACTCAAGTCCAAATGGATCGAAGACCTCAACATGAAGCCAGCCATACTGAACCTTATAGAGGAAAAAGTGGGAAGTACACTTGAATGCATTGGCACAGGAGACCACTTCCTAAATATAATCCAGTAGTATAGACACTGAGAGAAATAATTAATAAATAGGACCTCCTGAAACTGAAAAACTTCTGTGAAGCAAAAGACATGGTCAATAACAACCTATGGAATGGGAAAAGATCTTTCCAACCCCACATCAGACAAAATATACAAAGAACTCAAGAAATTGGCCATCAAAAGAACAAATAATCCAATAAAAAATGGAATACAGACCTAAACAGATAACTCTCAACAGAGGAATTTAAAATGGCTGAAAGACACTTAAGGAAATGTTCAACATCCTTAGTCATCAGGGAAATGCAAATCAAAACAACTCTGAGATTCCATCTTACACTTGTCAGAATGGCCAAGATCAAAAACACTGATGACAACTTCTGCTGGAGAGGTTGTGGGGTAAAGGGAATTCTCCTCCATTGCTGGTGGGAGTGAGTGCAAACTGGTACAGCCCCTTTGAATATCAGTTTGACGAGTTCTCAGAAAATTAGAAAACAACCTTCCTCAGGAGCCAGCAATACTACTTTTGGGTATATATCCAAAGGATGCTCAATCATGCCACAAGGACATGTGCTCAACTATGTTCACAGCAGCTTTGTTTGTTCATAGCCAGAACCTGGAAACAACCTAAATGCCCTTTGGCCGAAGAATGGATAAGGAAAATGTGGTACATTTACACAATGGAGTACTACACAGCAGAAAAAAAAATAACGACATTTTGAAATTTGCAGGCAAATGGATGGAGCTAGAAAGCATCATTTTGAGGGAGGTAACCCAGACCTAGAAAGACAATTATCATATGTACTCACTCGTAAGTGATTTTTAAAAATAAAGCAAATAAAACCAACCTACAAATCACAATCCCAGAGAACCTAGACAACAATGAGGACTCTAAGAGAGACGTACATGGATCTAATCTTCACAGAAAGTAGAAAAAGACAAGATCTTCTGAGTAAATTGGGAGCATGGGGAACTTGAGAGAGGTTAGAAGGGGAGGGGTGGTACGTAGCAGGGACGGGAGCAGAGAAAAATGTAGAGCTCAATAAAATCAATTAAAAAAAAAAAACTCCCCATACAACTTTCTTCTTGTAGTCTGGCTTCAGAAACTACAACATAGATTCATGATGGGGCAGGCAGATTGCCTGGTTCCCTAACTCTGTCAGGCAGATTCCACTTCCCCCTGCCCCTGTCCCATAACATTGTCATTTCAGGAGACATGTGCCCGCAATTTACCAACTCATTAATCAGCACCAGAAGCCCCACCTGCTCCTAAGAGGAACCTGTATGAAGTCAATTTGTAGTCACTCGAATTTGCTGTCTTATTTTATAGGTGACAAGATTTTTTATTTAATGTCTGATTCAGTGGGAACAACTTCAGAACAAAAGGGGTGAAATCAAATGGTGAGAATTAAATAGATAATAAGAAAATTGTAAGAAGCCCACTTTAGAGTGACATAACGTAATACTTAACAACACTGCTAACTAGGACTAAAGGGGGTGTTCAATATATCTGGAATAAGAAAATTACAAAATGAGGGGGGAAAGTATGGTGGAAAATGGACGTCTGAAAGGCAGGGGAAAAAAAGATATTTGGAATCCATGAGATACCGCCCTGGGAAGCTGTTGGCAAACGGCTGATATGAAGGAGGTTAGCTATGCTCCCCAAATCTTTGGAGAAACTGAATCACCTTACTTTATATTTATTTTTCGAAGTGTTGAAACACTTACAGACTTAGCCAGAAGAGCACAAAGTAAAGATGTTAAATGCTTTCCCAAGCCAAACTGTAAAATTTCATCAAAGGCAAATGGAATTTTTTGGTTACTTTTTTATTGTTTACAGTTTCAAAATAACTGTATCAAGGAATAATTCATTTTCCCTGGAAGCCCAATGGTATGCTTCAGGATTTCTAAGCCCCCACCCGAGACTGCGGATCTAATACCACCCCCCCCCGCCCCTTTATGAGGTGTGTGACCAACGTTTCCATAACTTCTCCAAAGTGTCGCTGGCCCCGAAGAAGTTGAAGTTCACCACACTCTGCCTTCTGGAGTCCTTCCCAGCTCGCACCGCTCAGCACAGCTTGCACGCGCTTTGTTTCTCAAAGCTGAAGGGGGCGTGTGGCCAGGCTTTTGGACCAGCCAGGGACGTTTGTCGGGCGGCAGCGCCGGGGATGCTCTGAGGAGGACGGGTCTGGAGGTGGTTGGGGCCGCTCCAGGCGCCGGGCCGCGTAATCCCTGCGCTAAGTGCTTGGCTCGCAGTCTGCAGTCACTAGTGGGAGCTGGAGAGGGAGAGTGAGAAAAATTCCAGCGGCGGCGGCGGAGCGGGAGGAGGGAAAAGAGCTGCGGCCACTGCGACTGCGGCGGCGGGGGCAGAAGTTGCCGGCGTGGTGCGCGGAGTCCCGGCACGGAGGACTCGAGCCCCGGGCGCGGCGACGGGTAAGGTGTGCTCCGGGGGTGTTGGGGGCAGGCTGTGGAGTCCTCGGGGCAGCCCGCGCTTTGTGCGGCGATCGGGGCGGGACACGTGCTCCTCCAGGAGCGGGGCACCCGGACAGCGGGACTCGTCAGGGGCAGTGAGCGCTAGGGACACCGCAGGGCGCCCAGCTTCGGAGCAGCCACCTGCCTTGCCCGCTCCCGCGACCCGCCCGGAGAGCCACCCAGTTCAGGGGACATCCGCAGCCTCCAGTCCCCTTGCGTTCTTCCTAGCCAGCGGTCACTCCATCCCCTCTGTCCTCCCGGCTCCCCTTCTCCTCCAGAGTCTCTCCAACGCGGTCCCTCACTCAGCCGCTGACTTTCCTCCCTTGCCCGGGCACTCCTTTCCTCCAGTCCCGAGTCGCTCCACGCTATTCCCATCGGTCCCCTGCAGGGTAAGGGCTTCTGACATTGGAGAAAGACCCTCCGGAAGTTGTGGGGGGCGGCAGGTATCTTGTTTCTTTGAGCCTCTCCAAGGAGACGGAGTGCCCTGTGTTCTGAATGGGGACCTTGTCGCTCCCTTGAGTTATTAGGGACTGCTCTTTTCTTAGTCACCTTCCACCAAGGTGAGGTCAGTGAGCAGCCACAAAGGTGCCAGTGAAACAAAACAGAAGAAGAGAGTGGAGTAACAGAAGGTTCCAGACATATCTGCAGGGAAGCGGAACCACCTGAGAGAAGGTTTCTGAATTCTGGAAAAACAAAAGGCTGCACCAGTTAGGAGGGAGTTCAGCTGAGGAGCATTTGAAAATAATTTGAAAAAGCACTTGGTGTGGAAACCTCTTGCTGTCTTGAGACCAGGTCTTCAGTTTTCTTATGCACGTTTTCGGGAGCTTGGTCACAACTTCTCTAATTCTTGTTTTGAGGAAGTTAAGGGAAATGCTGTATGTCAACAGGGACATTTATATTAAAAAAATAATTTCACCTTTGTACTTTTATACCTCTTTCCACTCTGCTGATCAAGGAGAATTATGTCCAACTGCAAAGAAAATAGGAAAGGACTTGTCAGTAATTTAAAAAATATGAGACATTCCAGGGATCAATAATTTCTTTGGAGACTTCTCATTACAAGGATGTTGTCGAGGATATTACATGTTAGTGAAATATGCGAGTTGTGACACACTTGGATCATTGTGTGACACCAAAAAAAAAAAAAAAAGCCTGTGTTGCAAGCAAATCATAGCAGTGATGCTTTTTATGGAAAAGTTAGCTTGGAGCTAATTGCTCCCATTCTCAGTGTTCTTTAGTCCTGCATAGTGTACCTTTGTTTGTAACAAAAATATGGCCCAGGGCTACAGAACTGGGTACAGTGTGTTATTTGTCCAATCTGAATTACCATTTAGAAAACCACCTTTTCCTTTTGCTCACAGGAGGCAAGTTGATATGATCTCATTACACGTGTGTGAGGGGCCGCTGGTGAAGTTTAGTAGCACGGAGTTGCGAACTGAAATCAAAATGTTGGTGTTTGGCGAGTTAAAAATCTTGATTTATGTCATGCTCGTGAGTCATCACTGTTTATAGCGCCTTTGCCACCTTGTTCTCCAGGTGCGGCCAGTGTGTAGTCAGGCCGGGTTGTCAGAAGCCCCGTTAGATCATGATTGTCCCCGAGTAACGTTTTACCTCCATTTGAGCAGCTCATGGCCTGCTCAAAACTTCTCTCAAACGTTCCAGCTGTTGAACATTGTTTATTAAAAGGAATTAACTTTAAGATTTCCCCATAAACTCTGAACACTATGAGACAACCTGCTGAAGTATTTTCATTATAGCAAATGTTGGTTTTGTTATTTGCTTGAAAGCAGGGGCAGTTTGCAATCATACTTATCGCTTGGTAGGCACAGGACGTCCCACCACGCTCTTCCTAAGCACTGGATTAATATTTACCTTCCGAATTTTGTGTTACCCACTCAAACTCAGCAAAAGCTTTCCTGCTTTTCTTCTTTCTCGGGTTTCTTGCTGCATCTCCCCTAATGGCCACTTCTCTGCTGTAACTGCTTGCTTAGCTTTCCCTTGCAATGCCGCTATTTCATTGTGGGATTTTCGGGATTTTTAGATGAGTAGGTTAGGGTAGAACAGCAGATCATCGATTTATGAAAAAGTGGTTTTGGAGAATCTCATCATCATATATTAGTATTAAAGAGGAAGACGATGAGACCCGGGGATCTTGACAAGCAGTTAGTGAACCCTATTGTCTGGGGAGGGGACTCCATGTAGTGTTGGAGCTATGCCATAGTCATTTTCATCAAACTCACCTTGATTCCTTGCTCAGACAGGTTTATCAGTCTGAAATTGTAAGGGTTTCTTTTCATGGCAACTAATTAAAGTCATAAGTGAAAGTTAACAAGTTGTAATAATTGAGGATCATTTGTGCTATAGAACATTGGCTTCTCAGTTGATTTTATGTGCTATGCATTGTTCTGCATGCTGCTAACAGGGCCATATTGGGCAGGAGAGTTATTGTTTTTTTTTCCCTGTAAAGAATATTTAAACTTGCAGGATGTGCGTTTTATTATCCCTCCCATGGTTACATTTTTTTCTTCTGTATATGCGGATAGGGTGACGTGGGTGAAGTGGGAGAATAAAGGGTTGGTTCATTTTAGTGACCACTTTTGAGGTTTGTTTTTTCAACCAGAGGCCATCAATTTGACTCCCATAAAATTCATCTGTTTCACATATAACTTACTTGGGAAATTATGGTTGATAAACAGGTATCCCAGCTGGGGGTGGTGGTGCATGCCTATACTCCAGCACTCAGGAAGCAGAGGCAGGAGGATTTGAGACCGCCCTGATCTACATAATGAATTTCAGGCTACCCAGGGTTACACAGCCAGATCCTGTCTCAACAACAACAAACCCAAACAACCCTCCAAATAATTGGAACAAAGTATACGGAAACTCAGGAGTGGATAGAGGGCTATTTATGATGTTACTTTGAGGATTTTTCTATTCATCTATAGTGAGATGAAAAGTATTATGTATAATTTGCACAAGGCAGATTGTTATTTACATTTTATAGTATCTTTCTATTTATATGCTTATATCTTTTTTCATATATATACATATATATATATACATATATACATATGTGTATATGTGGGGGGTACCAATGTCTTGATTGCCTTTGTTTTCACATAGATATCTATG
This sequence comes from Microtus ochrogaster, assembly GCF_000317375.1. NCBI lineage: Eukaryota > Metazoa > Chordata > Mammalia > Rodentia > Cricetidae > Microtus > Microtus ochrogaster. The sequence continues at coordinate 35,776,760 of NC_022022.1, read as the reverse complement.
TGCCTGCTCTGGATGTCTCCCCATTACACCGCAGAGACATCGTAGGTGTAAGATAAACACAGTCCTTGTCATTGAACTTGTACTCTAGAGATGGAAGAGAGTGGATTACATATGTACAACTCATTTCCAGTAGTGAAAGCTGCCTTGAGGAAAGTCCAGAACATGTAACAAAAATGTGGGGTGGGGGAGGCAACCTAGAATCAGGTGGTCCAAGTGCATTTCTGGTCACAATAAAGCCAACCGTGAGGATTCAGGAGAAACATGTGGTCACACCCTGGTTAGAATGATAGGAAACAAAGGGCTTGAGTTCAGAGGGCGGTTGTTAAAAAGCTGGGAAAATAGGACATAGCATATCTGTCTAGTGCGAAGAAGAGCATCTGCAGTGAGGCTATGTTGTGATATAGCCCAGAGTCTGGCAAACGATGGACCCAGGAGCCATTGATCCAGCACTCTTGTCACTGAATAGGAGGATCATTGGGCTAATTCATCATTGCTCGTTCATTTTTCTTCTAGTGTTGGGGAAGGAACCTATTACCTTAAGGACATTAGGCAGTGCCAAGTACTAAGCACCACCCCCCAGCCAGACATGACTTTCAAAGGTCAGACTTCAGTTCCTTCTCACAATCTCCAGACATAACCACCTTATCTTCCTCCAGATGACTCTTGGTTGCACGCTTGGTGTTTGGGGAACCACGGTGCACCCTGGGAAGTATGATGTGTTCTCAGAGCTATGGATGATGCCAGGACAGTTACCAGGCCATGCTCTTCTGAGAAGGGATACAGGGGAAGAAATCTTTACATGTTCACTTCATTTTTGGTAAGGTTGGCTGCAGAGGAAGGAAAGCAAGGCAGAAGTCCCTCAGTTGGATCTGAGAGGCATTGCTTTCTGGCAACTTTGAAAATATGGGATGCTTTTGAAGGATTGCTTGAGCTGTGAGATTTGGACTTCAGCCACCATTGAATCTCAGCCCTTTGCGGAGCTCTGATACTAAGTAGGCAGGCAGTGACAGTTGAAATAAGGCTGGGGATTTAATTCATCTGATTTTCCTTTCCCTCTTTTTTAAACAGTAAATAAAGGGCTGTATGGGGCTGCAGCTTTAGGAGATACAAAGTAGTGTTGGGATTGTTTTCCCCTTGATGACTCCATTTGCTTGTTGGCTAAAGGAAAAGAAAGATACAATTCAATATATGTATGCCTGTAACATTTCTTGCTTGGCTATATTGAGATAAACATTTTGGTCATTTTTATAACAGTTAGATAGATAGGGATTTGAATAAGTACAGAAACATCTGTCACTAGTTAATTTGATGATTAATGACTCTAGAGTGACTTCAAGGAAGCTAGTAATGATCATGGCTTTGTCTAAATTAATCTCTGAGTAGGAATCAGTGTGTTTTATCTAACTAATACACTTTACAACTGCCTATAAAAGGCACTAAATTGTCGGCTCTTTGGAAGAAGCTGCCCTTTTGCCATTGCCCAACACACTTTAGCCATAGTACAACTGGCTTACCCTGAAGCTATTTCTCTCATTATAGAATGCAGTAGAGGGCTCAATGGCAATTTCAATGGGGTTTTACCTCGTTCTTTTGTGTACGAGCCTCCTCCTTCATTTGGCCATCTGTCCGTTCTGTACCTGTCTCATCTCTTTTCTGTCTTCCCCAGCTTTGCCGAATGTCTTTGTATTTTCCCACTGGCTTCTATGTTATGGGTCCCCTCTGCCTGTCCAGGGTCACTCAACTATTCTACTTTATATTCTTGGCTCAATAAGATAACCTGGCTGAGGCACCCTGATTTTAGGTGACTCAGGTTGTGGGAAGTTCAGCTAGAGAACACAGGACTGGGAAGGGTGGAAATTGAAATCATGTGTTCTCTTGGTTCCTTCTCTGCTCCATTATTTTGGGCTGCCTTACTGAAGTTCTCCTTGGGCTTCAGATTCTGGTCTCCTTGAGCATCTTGCTTTGCTCTGTTGTCCTTGGGTTCTGTCAATCAGTGCTTATTAGGTTGTAGTTTACAAACATATCCTCCTCAGTTTATGAGAAGCTGTATGAAGGAAGGTTGTGTTTTCTGTTCACTTGGGTTCTGCTGCCTCTTTCTCTAGGAATCTTCTTGGATCGAGGAGAGCAGTTGGCCTCCCTTACCACCTGGTGGGCAGCTGCTTTGTCGGGTTATCCTTGCCACACCGGCTCATGAGCATGTTAAAGACAACCATTGACAGAGGTTTCTGTCCCGTCCGGTCCTGCAGTCGTTCAGTCCCAAAGAAATATATACAGATGTCCACATTAATTATAAACTGGTTGGCCTATTAGCTCAGGCTTCTTATTTACTGATTCTTACATCTTACATTATTAGCCCATTATTCTTGTCTGTGTTACCACGTGGCTTGGTACCTTTCATCAGCGAGGCATTCTCATCTTGTTTCCTTTCTGCCTGGGTGATGACTGCAGACTGAGCTTTCCTCTTCCAGGAATTCTCCTGTTCTGGTTGCCCTGCCTCTACTTTCTGCCTGGTTCCTGGCCAATCAGCATTTTATTAAAAAAAAAATACAAGTGACAGGATAAAAGACCATTGTCCCACAGCAGATAACTGTCCATCTTTTTACTGGTTTCAACTTTTGACTTAATAGTCCATGTTCCTTTTATGCATGTATGTTGCTTCTTCTCATTTTTCATTCAGGAATACAGCGCATATTTATAGAGTCATCGCTTAGGGCCAGATGATACTCGGTTAGGCAGTGTGGATACACAAAAGGTAACCTTTGACTCTTGTTCGAATGTACATTGGGGAGAGGGCTGGTGATAAACAACTAGTACAAGGTTTATAAGTTTGGTTTCCTCGTAGGGTCAATGAAACAATGCTACGATGAATGAGAGAAGCGGGGTGGGTGGTGTGGTTTGTATGAGCACAGAAGGAAACCTACAGCAGGGGCGTCCATGAGGCAGACTTGATGTAAGCAGATGGTAGACGCTTTTCCTAATGGCACATAGGATAAGTCTTCTCTGCAGGAAAGTCAGAAGTTACAGATTAGCTTTCTGTGGTGGCTCGCAGTTTTAATCTTGACACTGAGGAAGCAGAGGAAGGCAAATACCTGAGTTCTGGGGCCAGCCATGGCTGTATCGTGAGACCCTGTCTTAAAGAAAGGGAGGACAAAAAAGAAAAGGGAAGAAAGAAAAATAAATTTTTTATTATATTAATACCTAAAATTAAAAGTTTTATTTATGTATATGTTTCCCTTAAGTTTTTTCTAATGCATTGTGCATCTTTAAACAAAGACTATGTAATCATTTTGTTGATTGTATTTCTCTCCTCCTTTCCCTCTTCTTCTGTTTTTTGTTTGTTTTGTTTTGGTTTTGTTTTTCAAGACAAGGTTTCTTTGTGTAGCCCTGGCTATCCTGGAACTTACTTTACAGATCAGGCTGGTCTCGAACTCAGAGATCCTCCTGCCTCTGCTTTCCCAGTGCTGGGATTAAAGGTGTGTTCCACCATGCCAGACCATGTGTTTTTGCTTGTGTTTTTACATTAAGTGTACGTTGGCAACACCATTCTATATTGATATAGGTGTTCTGAAACATACTTAATATATAATCTGAAAATTAAGTCACAATATTGTTCATTTACCTGGTGTTTTTTTTAATGAGGATTTTTTTGAAAATCTTAATATGTATGGAAAAGAAAATTAAAGTAGGTGATGATGCCACCACATAGAAACTTCTGGAAATGCAGAGATTCTTGCATGTGAGAGTGCAGGAATTAATTATATAAATCATATAGATCTTTTATTTTATCAAAATTCCTTTGAATCATGTCTTTTGCTGTACAGAAAGAGCCACTCTTAACATTTTGGGCCTTTACAGAATTGGGAGTCTAATGGACTTTTGTTTCTTCCCCATCTTTTCTCACTTGGATCTGTTTATACATTTCCATCTCAAGATGAGGGCTTTCTGGATTCAATGTGCCTGGGAATCTACATTTCAAAAGAGCTCTTTTCCTTCCTTCCTTCCTTCCTTCCTTCCTTCCTTCCTTCCTTCCTTCCTTCCTTCCTTCCTTCCTTCCTTCCTTCCTTCCCCAGTTCTGAAACCAGAGACAATATGGATTAGGACGGTGTATCTAGAGTAAGTTTCTCCCTCATTTTAAGTGTTCTCGGAAACTGGAACCACCCTGTGAAGAGTTGGCTGCTCTGTTTAAAGGACCTGGCGTAGGTGACCTCAGGTTGCTTCATCTTTTTGTGAGTCATTTCGCTGTTGAAGCCAAAAGCCAGATGGACTAGAAAGAACCCATGGCCAGACTGCTACGAAGGCATTGCTTACTCATCCTGAGTGTCTGCTAGTCAACTTATATAACGAGATTAGCGAAGACAAGTTAGTAGGGAACCTCATTCCAAAATAAATGTCCCTGCTTCTTTGTGTGTGTGTGTGTGTGTATGTATGTGTGCTTGTAAGCATGTGGATGTTCACGTATGTTTGTGCACAAAATGTGGAGGTTAGAGGTTGACATCAAATATTTTCCTTAATTGCTCTACACATTATTAGTATTATTGTTATTACTACTATGAGACATGGTATTTTACATAACTTGGGAGCTGGCCTGTTTGACTAGACTGGCTGGCCAGCAAGCCCCACGGTTCCTCTTGTCTCTGCCAGCACTGAAATTACAGGCACGAGCTGCCACACCCAACAATTTTTTCTTCTTTTTTACATGGGTTTCTGAGGATCAGGCTCAGGACCTCTACTTGCATTTAATTTTTAGATGATAAATCTGTTCTCTTTGGTACATATTTGAGGGAGAATTCTACTAACATAAACCTTTGAGCTTATCCTATAATCTTAGGAAATAATACAGGATTTATAAATAATACTGAATTTACTTATATGGCAGTTCATAATAAAAGCCCTCCATATATGAAACAATAAGGTTTTTACTTTGCACAGCTAACAAATGATGGATTTTGTAACAGCTGAAACATACCTGCTAACTAAACCGTTTTCGGTCGCAGGTCCTCAGTCAGCATCTTCCAACCTCCATCTCTCTCGATTAAATCAGTCACTCCTTTAAATACTTATCTTTAACATCTGTACCACATAAAAATATTTGAACTCTCTCTGCAGAGAAAAAGCATGCTACATTGTTTAATTGAATTAAATTAGCTTTTCAGGGACATTTACCTAGGAGTTGTTTTCTGGAATCAATTTGGAAAATGATCTTTATTCTGTAGCATTTAAGTTTGATTATGTTTTTCTTAGTAATTCTCCATGGACCTGATTCACTCTTTGACTCAGCCATCAAACCCTAGAGAATTTTGTAGGCAAATTAGGCATTTCCTACATCACGATTATGCATATTTATGAAATAATATGCACGTCCTCCTTAAATGTAGGGGTTTAAGGCATTCTTAATTCTAAAACAGACTGAATTTTATCATTTGAGCACCCTGTGCAAGATGTTAGAGCTCAGAGGACCATATATCCAACTTAACTTCCCTCAAACCTGCTTTACATATGTAAATTCTGGAGAAAAGCAAGAGATTTTTATTTATAAAAAAAGGCAGCTAATCTAAAACTTCCTGTAGATATATTGCCTTAAGACAATGCATGTTTCAGGGTTATCAAATATTCGATGTGCTACATTTTTTACATTCTCTTTTAATTACTATTTTATAAAACCATGAAAAAAATTGAAAATTGATTTTAAACCCTAGATTTCCACTTTCTTTTCTTGTCAAGGTTCTTCTCGGTGATACGATATGTTTTGTTTGCCTGGTATAAAGACTCTAGCAATGTCTTCTTCTTGTGACTACTTCAGATTTAGCATCTTAAGAGTAAAATTAACCTTTAAAAACAAAGTATCAGTTTTATGTGCCACAGTTGGAATTTTGGAATGACAGTCTTTTTCCTAAATACTAGAATATATGAGCCGTACTTTTTTTTCCTGTGCACAGCCCTCAGTTTGACTCTTTTCTTCCTTTCCCCGTGTCTTTGTCTTGCTTTTGTGCTTAAGAGCACAATTTTCCATCAAAACCTTTTCTCCTAGTTATAGAAATTAAACCACTAACTTTTATTCAGAATACTTGGATATTTTTGCCTTGCTACACCACTCTTTAACTGATCAGTGTTTTGATATTTAGTAGGCATATTCTTAATACCATAATGATATGAACTAATAATGAATGATATATTTTCTTTTTTTATTAAATCACTTGATTATGAATTTTACTCAGAATTTTCAAATGAAATATCTGTATTTTAAACATTCACAGAAACTTGTTCTCAGGTCAGGGGCTAGTAATGAGAAATGCATTCATTGTATTTTGTAAAGAACTAAATATACTCTTTTCTCTTGCATAAGCTTGTTGGTATATAAATATCTACATAAATTTTGTCATAAAAATTTCATTAAATCTTCTCAATCTCCCATTTTATTTGAAATTTCAAGCATTTAAACTTGTGATATGAAAGCTATGATTATGCATTCTTACACATTTTCTTTAAACTTACTAGCATTTACCCTGGCTTAGCATTAGTCTATAAATTTCTTTTTTGGCTCACTTCTTCAAAACCTGGAAGGTATAATGCAGTTTAACAATAATATTTTATATCTTCTGTTTGTGAATAATGCCTTCATCACAAATTGAATTAAATATTTATGCAATATGAATGAACTTGCTGTCATGTATTATAAATCAAAGAGTGTGAAAGAGGATTGAGTCTTGCTTTGAACAGAAGATATGTTTAAATTTTCAGATTATAGATTACCAAAAAATTGCACAGAAAATAGACTATATGGAAGGCAAAATGAGACTGTTGAGAACACCACTGAAGTGTAAAATTGATTTAATTCATTATTCCATCTTTAGGTGACGCTGTCAGGGGATATGTTAGGATTGATGTTTTGCAAAAAACAATCTTTGTGCAGGTGTGTGTGTGTGTCGTGAGTGTTGTGGTGTAATATGATGCACATATGCAAGTCAATAGACAACCCTGAATGTCTTAACCTTCCACCTCATTTGAGACAAGATCTTTTGTTCACAGCTGTGTATGGGAGGCTAGCTGGCTCTCGAGATTCTATGGATTCTCCCATTCTGGGATTATAGATTTGTGTTACCTCATCAGGCTTTTTGTGGACTCTGGGCATCCAAACACAGAGCCTTATGTATGTGGTAAACACTGCCCACTGAGTCATCTGAAATAGGGTTTTATGTAACCCAGGTGGCCTTGAACTCCAGATCCTCTTTTATCCATTTCCCTGTTCTGTAGTTATAGGTGTGTTCTCCTATGCCCAGCTTTCGTAGTCACAGGTGTGAGCCACCATGCTCAGCTTCCATGATTTCACTTTTGAACATTAATATTGTCTACAAATGTCTTAGTTTCCCTCAACCTAAAAGACTGTGGTCTAGTGTTAGAGAAACCAAGTGTGTGCTCTTGGAAGTGGTTGGAACTGTTCACCTTATCTCATTTCCTAGATTTGCATTTTAGTCTTCAATCAAAATAGACAGTCTGGTAAGTCTTCTGAAGGGGGCAATGATTCCTTAGCTTTCACTTTGCCTTGTTCTGACATTGATCATCCTACACTTTGTGTCTTCAATCTACTGTGTTTCCTTGTAGCCTCTACCTCTATAGACGTAAAGATCTTTCTTGTTTTATTTCTTATGGCTCTCCTTTGGTCTAGTGAATTATTTCATTCATCTGCTTTGTTTTTTCTGTTTCTGGATACATTTTTTTCATTCGGCTAAGTTTGGAGTAGGAGGCTGTGCTAGAATAGAGCTGCATTCAGCATTGCTAGCTGACCAAATTTCCGTCTTGCTAACTGCTTGGTGTGACTTGGTGTGTAGGAGAGGAAATCCAGAGTGTCCCGCATGCTAGTCAAATGTTCTACCATAATGCTATGACTTGGACTGGAACTCTGTCTTTATGTAAAAGGGGAACCATGTTTGTGCTGTGAAGGGTTATCCATGTGCTTAGGGGGATATGAGATCATAGAACTACAGCATCTCAGAAGTTACTTTTAGGTTGCTCTTTTATGGCAACCAAGCTTTATTATCCTGGAAAGTACAACCACAGTATAGTGTAGTGTTCCAGTTTGAGCCTGGAAAGTACAATCACACTATACTGCTCCAGTTTGTCCCAAGGAAGTACAGTCACACTATAGCATTCCAGTTTGTGCCAAGAAAGTACAACCACACTATAATGGTTCAGTTTGAGCCTAGAAAGTACAGTCACACTATAGCGGTCCAGTTTGAGCCTGGAAAGTACAATCACATTGTAGTGTTCCAGTTTGAGTCTTGGCATCTTCCCCCTAGTATCCTTGAAATATTTGGAAATCTTATTGGTTGTCCCACTGACTTGGCACTTCACCTGCTGGAAAACCTTAGCGTTTTTTTTTTTTTTTTTTTTTTGCAGAGCTGGAAAATTTAATCTATATTTCCTCTTGTACATCATTTGCTAAGATCTTGACTTAAGACCACTTCCAGCCCCTTCCCTGCTTGCAGTTCCCATGTCCAAGTAATCCATTCTCTCAGTCTTTCTTTTCCACTGGATGTTCATTGAATACTTGATGACTAAGTTCTTTTAATAACTTTTGTGGTAGAACTTTGGGATTTTAAAAATATATTGAGTGGATGATATCGATTCATTTTTCCATTTGTGCACTACATGATTTTTAATTTGCTAGAAATGATTTCTCCATAACAGAATCAAAGCCAGTCTTCCCCCATGATGTTGACCACATTCTTCAGTGACCTTATGCATTAGCATATACGATCTCACAGGCTCGCCAGATTGACGAGGAAGTAATTCTAACTTGGAGTAGCAAGACCTGAAGAACTTTGGTTGAGAGAGGTGAAATTCAACACTAGATGGTCAAAATGAAGTTGTACCCGGGTAGGAAAAAAGAATATCACCATAGTCATTGTGCCCATCTCATTGAAGACGGGGTTGCTAGCTTCTCAGTCAACCGAAGAACTGATCTCTGCAGTTCCTTTCAGCAGGTGGCGGCTCTGGATTCTTAAGTCAGTCTCTGCTGCTAAAGTCAGACTCACATGGAGCCCACATGTTGCTTAGTTTGATGACACAATGATTACTGGCACTTGGGGGCTTGGAAGCTTAATCTAAAAAGGCCCGGGAGGTGAATTAGAGATTTTGTTTCACAGTGCACCAAGTGGTAACTGCATGTGGAAGGCACTGATACAGTACAATGGCAGGTGAGTATTTAAAGAATGTTTAAGAAGGGTTTGGGTTAGTAATTCCATTCTGAGAACAATGATGGAGGCGAGAATACTGTGCTGTTGATGAAGCTCAGTAGTAGAGTTCCCACCTAGTTTGTGGGAAGCCCAGGGTTTGATTCCGAATACCACAAATAGTAAAGGGAAATGCTCGAAATGTTTAAAGGAACATTGAAATTGAATGGTGCAACCCCTTTTCCTTTTTGTGACATTTCTTGGTGCCATCAGTAGCTGCTCTCTAGAGTGAAGGCATCACTTCTTTTTTTTAATGCTTTTATTTCTTTTTTTTTATTTATTAAAGATTTCTGCCCCCTTCCCGCCACCGCCTCCCATTTCCCTCCCCCTCTCCCAATCAAGTCTCCCTCCCTCGTCAGCCCGAAGAGCAATCAGAGTTCCCTGCCCTGTGGGAAGTCCAAGGACCACCCACTTCCATCCAGGTCTAGTGGGGTGAGCATCCAAACTGCCTAGGCTCCCACAAAGCCAGTATGTGCAGTAGGATCAAAAACCCATTGCCAAAAAACCAAAACCAAACAAACAAACAAAAAAAAACATTGCATTGTTCTTGAGTTCTCAGGAGTCCTCATTGACCGGCACTGAAAGACATCACTTCTTTTTTTTTTTAAAAATATTTATTTATTTATTATGTATACAATATTCTGTCTGTGTATATGCCTGCAGGCCAGAAGAGGGCACCAGACCCCATTACAGATGTTTGTGAGCCACCATGTGGTTGCTGGGAATTGAACTCAGGACCTTTGGAAGAGCAGGCAATGCTCTTCTTAACCTCTGAGCCATCTCTCCAGCCCAAGGCATCACTTCTTTATGACAACTCACTCCTATTGCATCCATGTGGTGTGTGAATGCTGTATTTTTGTGGAGGGAGGTAGGCAGTCAGTGTGGATTCAGCATAATAACGTTTAAGTTTGGAAACCTGACAGTTCAGGTAACTTGTTTATAAAAGGGCATTACAGAAAGGGACAAAATCATTTAAAAATTGGCCAGTTTATATGAAATGCCATTTTAAACTTAAATTTGGAGGAGATACTCTAAATATACCCAATTTCTTGCCTTGAAAAGGAGCTCACATTGAATTTTGAGAAATAGAAAACGTGCATTAAAAATGTAACAAGACCGATAAAAACAGTTTTTCACCCCAAACCTTATAAACACATTTTCTCTCTTTGCAGATAATGGTGAGTTTTCCTTTGTGATCTGCTCCCAGAATGCCTCAAAGGCATGGGATTAAACAAGACAACATGCTTAGCTGATTGTTCACTGCCTGAACTATTATCTGTCCTTCTCCTTTGCTTCATAGCTATCTTCACAGGATTTTTCCAGAAAGAAACCTCCTCTTTGATTTAAACACAACACTGTTATTTTATTGGCATATTGACTATGGCAGTGGAATCCACGTTTTAAAAATCTTTAGATTCCAAAATAATCAGATTAAATGTGTTGTCTTGCTATATGAAAAAAAGGGTTAAAATAAATTCCAGGTTTAAAATAAAATGGTGATTTTGCTTTATTATGCATAGCATTTAAAATATTAAAGGATATCTGTCAAATCAGAACATTTTTCTAGTTAAATAATCACCATTTGACTTTACAAAGAGGTATAGATATCATAAAAACGTATGAAGTTGCGATGTAATTTCCAACAGATAGGGACCTTCCTTGCTGACTCCTTAGATTCCAAAATACAATTTTTCCATTATGGAAAATCACTTTATGTTGAGCATAAATAATCTGATATTTGCTTTGCTAATGATCCAGCTTATGCTAAAATCACGTTACTGGATTTAACGATGTAACCTCTGCTCTGCGACCTTGTGGATTCTGGAGGCTTGTATTGCTTGTCAAGGGCATTTCCTTTTATTTATTTTAATTTTACCTGCCATTTAAAGCCTTGAGTGACCCTTCATAATTTTATTATGAAACCATAAAATAAGGAAGGACTAGTTGATTATTTTTTACTTTAACTTTTGTAATCTCATATAATTTCAAGTCTTCTTTGTCTTCTCATTTTTCAGGTCAAATAATGAGCTTTTTCAATTTCTCCCCACAGTAACAGATGAGGGAGCATCATATGTTTCTATATTTATTGTTCTTATTTTAGCTTTTCACTTCTGCTCTCTCTTTCAGGGAGGGAGCCAAGGATCATGTTGAAAGGGAACTTGACTGGGAGGCAGGCAAAGCAGGGATTGGCTCTGGGCTCTCAGGTTGATGGATTAAGATGAGATCTGGCCATCTCAGTGGGTCTGAAATGCTCTTGTTCTATCACCTTGACTAAATATTATGGATCGGCAGTTTCCTTGGTGCAAACCGTTATTAAACAATTTAGCTTGTCTTTGTCTTTCTGGAGTGTTTTGAAATTTCAGAGACCAAAGTGAGCTAGTGTTTATTGTTTAAATCCTTCTATCAGAGTTACGATTTTACACTTATTGTATGAGCAAACTTAGCATTCTGTCATTTTCCTATTATGTTCTTAGGAGCATTTTACTTGAGGGTAGCAAATGATTTTGGTCAGGGGATAATAATTTTGCCATAATTAATTCTATGGAGTTATTTTTTTAAAAGAATTTTAAAGCAATTGTTCAGATTTGTTTAGGTCCAAATTTATCTTTGTGTTTGGTTATAATATATAACATTATAATGGCTAATTTGCAAGGCAAAATACAAAGAACTTGCTAGGATTTACAATAAATTAATTTCTTTGATCATTATTTTAATCACTAACATGGAATTCCTCCACAGCCTTCTTGATTAATTTTAGTTTTATGGCTTTTAATAATGTTTTCTCTTTCAAAACTCTTTTTAAAGAATTATGAATGTTTAACTAGATTTGAATGTTATATAGCTAAATTATTTCCTTTTTTTTTTTAAAAAAAGTAGCTCCCATTGTATTATTTTCCTAAAATTCTAACTATTTGTATTGTTCTGGGATTGATAAATAGACTTCTTTAACTGTTCAGGACACTTGATACATTGTTATATTCAAGTTGATCAGCAATTTCCTTTTAAGAGACTATATTTTTATTTAGCAAACTCTACTATTTGATACGGGTTACATTTCAGTGGTGTTTCCTATATTCACCATATTAAATTTTTAATCCCAGCATGCCTCCATGCTTTTATAGAATGTCAACTTGTGCTAACAGGAAAATTACACTTATCAGTCTAACTGAAATGTAATTGAGGAGACAAATTACCAAAGTCCCTCACAGTTCATCATGTTGCATTTGCTGTTAATACGGAAAAGGGATGCTCCACCCAAGCCTATGGACTTACTTGTTTTGCATTTTTTTTTTTGTCTGAATAAGATAAGGGAGAAATCGGAGTTCTGAAGAAATGGTAAGAATATTTTTTTCCCCCCATGGCAAATGGATTAAGGTTCATGATACTGAAACCCTTGGATCAGAAATGAGGAAGAATGTGAAATGAGTAAGCTAATTCCCTCTGTATATTCACTCATTTCTTAGAAGATGGATTACAAATGGACAAAATCATCGCCATATGTATGCCCCTTATGTATAGTTTTATTCATGAGTTTCCATATTGCTACTGTTCTTGCCTGGCTCATGATTCACTGTAGAAATACCAGCGTTACACTCCTGGTAGAATGACTGATGTCACAGAGACATTCTCTTTCAAGCATGCCCGTTTCTGTCCCCATCCACCCCTCTCTCGGTCCTGTCTCCTTGCTTACTCTCACGTAGTCTTTGTCTTTCCCTCAACTTGTCCTTTTATGTTGTCATGCCTTCTAGGTTCCCTATATGTGAGAAGATGTGATGTCTATCTGTGGGCCTGGCTTATTTCACCTAATAGGATTACTTCCAGTTCCATCCGTTTTCCTACAGATGATATAATTTCATTCTTTATGACTGAGACTGAGCTGTGTGTGGATGTATATACATAGCATGTTCACCTCATCGTAACCCACTCTTGGAAAACACTACATGGATCACACCACAATCGACTCAGCATCTCCCTTTTTGTTTGTTGTAGCTTTGCCTCTTTGATTTTTATTACTTTGAGTGATACTAACTTGTATTTTCTAATTTTTGGAATTGATAATGTGTTTCTAGTCTTACAGTTTTGGAGGTGGATCTCTGGGTTGGTAGACAGGCTCTTCTACTCTGTGCTCTGTCCTATGAAATAGGAATAAGAAAATCACTTCAGACAAGGTCTCAGCGCGGAGAGAGCAAAGCAGACATAGTCCCACGCCTAACCAAGAAACTATTTGTAATTGATTCCTGCAGGGAGAGAGAACATCAATTTTCTCCAGTGGAGCAACACGGGGTATATCCATCACACTGCAGGGCAGTCCACACGTGCAGGAGTAGTTGGCCAGCAGCATTGGGTATAACAGTCACACTGCAGGGCAGTCCACATATGCAGGAGTAGCTGGCCAATACAAAACAGGCTCCCTAGTGTTTTTTTTTTTTTGTTATTTGTTTGTTGTTTATATCTTCTGTTTTGTTTGTTGTTGGGGAGGTTGGAGGGAGGGAGAAAATATGAAGTTGGGTGTTTAGGGAAGGGGGGAAATCTGGGAGGAATTTGGGAAGGGAAAGAATATGATCAAAATATATTGCATGAAGAAAGATAAATGCACAATTTATAAAGAGAAAATCACTTTCTTTTATGCCAATATTATATTTCCTCAAAATCTTGAGGAAATATATTCCTAATAAAATAAATATTGAAGTAAAAAATAAAACCGGAGAGTGTTTGTTGACTGAGGAGGCTGGGGAAGCTAGATGCCACACAGCTTTTTCCTTGCATCTACCGAGTGTCTAATAAATGTGTGCTTTTGCCCTTTATTTCAACTCTTTATGGGACATTCGATAGCCGGCCTTTCTGGTGACTGTATGCCATTGCCTTTATAAAATAGAATGAGGTAAATTTGCAAAGCTAGTTTTAATGAGAAAGTATTTTCTTATAAAATGTTTCCAGCTGCAGATATCTTTAGGTCAAAATATTCATATTAAAAATGTAAGTGTTTAATTAGAAATAAAAACCTTGCAGAGACAAACTTAGATTCTTCCCTTATTACTCAGTTTGGGATCCTTCCATTTTAATTTCAAATGCTTACTTCTAAACAATCACATCAATTGTATATTTTTTTGTGTGTGAATGACATTTTCTCTTTGGTGAGTTATGGAAAGTCTGGTTAACCTTAGCATCACTGAAGCTTGAAGAGACATTAATATTAAACAAGTGTTTAGTTGCAGGACATGATCAAGTTTACATTGTTGCAGAGCCTTAATTAAACTTTTATTAAACTGTGTAAACCATGATCCAGTTTGGAAGTAGATAGACATCTGTTTCAAATATTATTACTACAGCTAGAAATTAATAGCCCTTTGGAGTCTGAGCATTTCCCTTTGGAAGCCTTCATTTGCCTTTTCTTATGCTTCCTTCTCTTGTTGAGGCATAGATTATTAAAAAATCATTTTTAGTAATTTATATAATTATATAAAATAAAAGCAGGGCAGTCTTTGGGAATATTTTATTTAAGAATAATAAAGCAAGACTTCTTCATTTTATGTTCAAACCAAGTCTATAGTAAAGCACCAAAATTACTGTGGCTGTTTCATGTTGGGGGCCACTGTGCCTTCTGTCTTCAGGCTCACCCCTTCTTGTCTTTTCCTCCTTTCCTTCTGTGAGTGGTGACAAACTCTAGGTAAAATGTCTTCATTATTCTGCTCGCTTAATAAACATGGTCACATCGTTTTCCTTTGTGTCAGTGATACTAAAACATTCCTTAGTGAATGTAGCTTTTCATTCTGAAAAGAAACCTCATAGTTTACTCAGAATTATTTATGCTGTCTAGATCACAAAATATTGGCATTTATGATTGTATTACACCATGCTTATGTAAATGGTTGAAAGCATACACTTTGATTCTGTCAAATGCAGAATTTGCCACTTTTTGCTATGTTGCTATGTCTTAGTTCTTCAGTGCCAGATTACTAGTGAATGTATAGTCTATGGAAACCATATAAAAAAGTAGGGAAGAGATTCATTTCCTTACAGTTTGTGTTCTTGCACCTTCTTTAAGTAATCTTTGCTCACATCATGGTCATAAAAAATTTGCTTCTGTTCTAAATCCATTTGCAGTTGGATTTTGGTTGTGAAGTGTGAGTGAAGGGTCATTCTCTGTTTCTCTATGTAACCTACTCTCCAAATGAAACTTCTGAATATGCCTTTCCCCAGTGCTTATCTGATCAACACTACTCTGTTGTGTTGTTTTTTTCCCCCCATTCTCCACGGGAGACTCAGATTGGTCTGCTTTCTATTACTCACTGTCTCTATAAGTTAGAGAACTGCTCCTTGGCTGGGCGGATCTTTCATCTCTTTGTCGTTTTGTTTTGTTTTGAAGTCTGTGCTGCTGACCCTTTCTTCTTTCTAGTAAGTTCCCTAATAAGTTTTACAAATTTCTGTTGTTAAAATTACATTGACCTTAAACATGACTTTTGGGACAATTGTCATCTTTATGGTGTCAGGTTTTTTTTTTTGACTAAGACATGTGGCATATTTTGTAACTTTTGATATGCTCAAAAAATTTCACTTCTTATGAAATATTCTTCAAAGAAACTTGGCACATACGGTGTTGTAATTGTGCCTAGATATTTTTATCTTTTTGTTCTTGTGGATAATATAACTTTAAACAGTTTTCTAATTTTTTTGAATAAAAAATCATTTGTCCCTTATGTGGCCCTGCGTCCTGCCAGTGGTGGGATTTTGGTTACAGCTTTTAGCTTTAGAGATACTTTCTATGAAAGCATTTGTTATTTGTGACTCTCACTTTTATGTCTTTTTGAGTCCTTAAAATTTCTTTTCCTTACCCTAGGATGTGGACTTTAACCATAAGATAATTCAGGGTAGAAATAGTAGATGTGCTCGTAGTTTTTATTTCTTATTGAGGCAAATTTTAACGTGTGAATAAATGAACATTTGTTACAGATTTTGAGACAGAGTCTCACGATGCCTCTGTTTTGAACATTTCTGATGTTAAGTATTTTCCTTCTGTTAATAGTATATTATTTTATTTTGGACTCATCATACGTGGGTGTTTTACTCAATTAGTGTTGGTATCTTTGAGATCTTTACAATTTTCCTTCTTATCTCTTTTTGTGGTAGGATATTTGTTCTCTGTGTTGAACTGCTGGCGTGTTCCTGGGGTAGTTTTATTTCATCACAGTCTGCAGTTAGCCGTACACTGCTACAATTGGGTTTGTTAATCTCATTTAAGATTTTTACCTGTAAAAGATTAGTGCTTTTACTAATCTTATTTTTGAACATACATGTAAAAATCCTGTTTTAAAAATAATTTTTTATTGTCTACAACCACTAATCAACAATCTAATTTTTTTATTTGTCTGTCTTAGGTGGTCTGTATAAATGGAATCAAGTAATGTATTATCTCTTGTAAACTGGCTTTTTTTTTCACTTAGTTTAATGTTTGTATTATAGCATGAGCTAGTACTTAATTTTCATGGTCAAAACAATTTTTATTTTGTAATTCCATTGTGCAGATAGACAGCATGTTTATCCGTTCATTAGTAGGTGGACGTTTGTACGTTTGTTTATACTTAGGGTGATGGTGTTGTTATTCATGTGTATGCCCAAACGATTATGCACACATGTGTTTTCCTGTTTCCTGGGAGTATACCTAGAAGTGACCCTTCTGAGCCATGTGGTCATTCTGTGTTTAATACCATGAAGAACAATTGCAGTATTTGCTAAATTGGTTACAGCAGTTTACATCTCCACCAGCCATATACAAGGTTTCCAATTAATCCGTGTCTTACCAACTTTTTCCGAGGACAATGGCCCCTTGTGCTTGCATCTTCCACATCATCAGAATCTACCAATAGAAGAGTGAAAATGTTTTTTAAATCACATATCTTGTGTATTTACATTCTTTTTTCTTGTAATTCCCTATCTGTAGAAAATTAACTATAT
>NC_022022.1:35742799-35759477 GCF_000317375.1 Microtus ochrogaster | reverse complement strand
TATATAAAACACTTACATTCTGCTAGGAACTAAAGTAATCTGGAAGTCACTGAAAGTCTACAGAAATACAAACACTTAGCCCTTTATAAAATCAGTGGAGCACTGGCCTCATTTGGGAGTGCAGAGAGTGTCCTGGAACCAGTTCCTCGCAGACACAGTGAGACAGCTGTGTTTTGATGGCAGCCATGCTAGTAAATGGAAAGTGGTTTCTTTTGATAATTGATTTATATTTTCCTGGTGAATAATTATGGCAGGTATCTGTTGGTGTGCTATTGGTTATTACAAATGACCTACATTCTGAGTCAAAGGAATACCTATTCAGATCTTCCTGCCTATAAAAAAGTGTGTTATTTTTACTTGGCAATTGTGTATTTCATGGATGGTGAATACACACCCGTGTCAGACACATGAGTTGGAAATATTTTCTCCCATATTGGGGTTGGGGGCTCTCACTCACCCATCCTCTCTTCTTTCCTTTTCTCTTTCTCCTTGAGATGAGCTCTCACTCTAGCTCTGGATAACCTGGAGCTCCACTGTATAGTCCCCAATTGCTTCAAACTCTTGACAGTCCTCCTGGCTTGGTCTTCCAAGTGCTGGGATTGCAGATGTTAGCTGGAGAAGACACATTTTCAGTTCTCTTGGTGTTGGTCTTCAACATGTCTATTTTTATACTACACATTGATATTATATTAATATGACTAACATAGTTCTCTGGCCAGAGAACTAATAGAAAATATACACATGGATTTATTAGATTGCCTCACAGGATCAGGGACGGAATGGCTTCCCAGTGGACACCTGTAGGTTGGAGAGCTGAGGAAACTCAGTCCAAAAGTGCTGCTGGCCTCATTTCAGTGACAGGACCAGCTCAAGGCTGAAGGACTGCAAGCCTCCTGGAGAGCTGCAAGTTGAAAGAATGAATCTGGAGTCTGATGTTCGTGGGCGGTTGCAGTGGTTAAAAAATAGTCACTCATGAAGGGCCATGAACTTTCTGCTTCCTTTCCTTCAGCTGTGTTGGGGTCGCTAGCCTATGAGATAGTGCCGCTCATGTTCACGGTAGGTCTTTTTCACTCAGTTCACTGACTTATATGCCTTCATCCTGAAGCACCATTAGAGACACACCTAGAAGTGTGTTTTACTGGTCTCCTAGATAACTCTCTGTTCAGTCATATTGACAGCTAAATTGAGTCTTCACATAGCATACGAACAGTCCATTGCTTAACACAAGGTAATTAATATTTATACCTATGTTTCACTTTTATTTTTGAAACACAGCTTTGATGGACATGAGATTTATGATCAAACATTTGTTTTTTCTTCCCCTTTGACAATTGCAAACTCAATGCCTTCTAGCCCAAATTGTTTCTCCTGAGAAGTTAACTGTTAATGACATTTCCTCATATGTGACAAGTCATTCTTGTTTTTCCACTTTTTAAAATGCTCTCTTTCTTGTCTTTCAGTGTTTTTAGCGTGATGTGTCTGGCTGTATATTCTCTCTCTGTTTATTTTGCTTGGAGTTTGCTGAGCGTCTGGATGACTGCTTTTTAATTAGTATTTCATCAAATTGGACGTGTATCAGTTCTTCCTTATTCCAGAAACTGGTCTTGCTCTTTTGCATTCCCTGTTCTGGGGGTCCAGTTTGGTATGTGTGCCCAGTTGTCTCTCATGTTCCTCCGAAGCCCTGCTTATTTTCTCTATTTATTATAACGTACATTTTCTATTATGTAACCTGTATTGATGCAGTTTGTTCATCCTTCTGCCAGTTCACAAGCGTAGTCAATCCCTTCCATTCAATTTTAATGCTGGTTATTTTACCCTCTGTATGTAGGTTCTCTAACAAAATGCTTTCTCTGTATTTGTTGATCTTTCCTGTACGATGAAGTGTTCCTCTCAAAGATTCCTTATTTTTCTGAGTTTGGTTTCCCTCATTTCTCTGAGCATATTTATAGTTGTTGCGCTGTAGCTGGGTCCCTGCTTTTCTGCTTTGTATGCAGGACCTTTTGTACTCAGCCTTTCTTGAACCTGGTGAGAACTAAACATTTTAGGTAACAGCAATTCTGGAGGCAACTTCTTCCTACTTTCTGATAAACATTTCTGTTGCTTGCTTCTTTAGTTACTTGGTAGGACTATATTTCTTCTTTTCTGTTTTTTTTTTTAAAGTAAAACTACCATTTTACATACCAATCCCAGTTCCCACTCCCTCCCATCCTCCCAGTCCCTCTCCCTACCCATTCCATCCACTCCTCAGAGCGGGTAAGGCACATTGCTTTAGGGACGGTCCAAGGCCCTCCCTACTCTGTCTAGGCTGAGAAAGGTATCCATCCAAAGAAAGAGGTCCCAAATCTGCCAGTACAAGAAGGACTGATAAATCCTGGTGCCATTACCAGTGGTCCTTCAGTCTGTTCCAGCCATGCAACGATCACCCCCATTCAGAGGGACTAGTTCGGACCTATGCTGATTCCTTTCATGTCTGGCTGGAGTTGGTGAGCTCCCATTAGCTCAGGTAAACTATTTTGGTGGGTGTGCCCATCATGGTGTTGACTTTTTTGCTCATATTCTCATTCTTCCCACTCTTCAACTGGACTTTGGGAGCTCAGTCCAGTGCCTGATGTGGTTTCTGCCTCTGCTTCCATCAGTTGCTAGATGAAAATTCTATGGTGACATTTAAGATAATCATCAATCTGACTACAGGGCAAGGCTAGCCCGGCCGCCCTCTCCTCTGTTGTTAGGTCTTAGCTGAAGTCATCTTTGTGGATTCCTGGAAATTTCTCTCGTGCCAGGTTTCTTGCTAGCCCCATAATGGCTCCCTCAATCAAAATATCTCTTTCCTTGCTCTCATCTCTGTCCTTTCCCCATCTTGACCATCCCGTTCCCTCAAGTTCTCTTCCCCATCCCCTTCTCTTTTCCTCTTCCCCTTCTGCCCTCCCTTCTCCCCCCATGCTCCCAATTTTGTCAGACGATCTTGTCTATTTCCCCTTTCCTAGTAGATCTATGTATGCTTTTCTTAGGGTTCTTAGTGGGACTATCTTAATTATTTTCCTTCCGCAACTAATGTCTGTCATTTCTCAGAGATGTCCCCTGGTTACATTGATATGACATAGCTTTGGCTCCCTGGTACTGCAATAACTATTAGGCTCTCCTAATTGCTGGCTTATTATGCTTTGGGACATATATTGCTTCACAGTCTGATTGAAATAGTTTCAGGCCACTGTGTAAGCATAGACTTTGAGGCCAGTGTTTAAGGTTTGATCAAGCCCAAGAAGGGCTGTTAACAACAGCTTTTTTTCCCCTATCTGGTCTATAAGGTGATTGACAGCTTTCTGGTGCTACCAATTACTTTTTCACTTCCATCAACATTACCTTGTTCCTAGGTTGACTTGTCTTTTGTTAGCTACTGAGCCTTGCTCATATGCTGGCTGCTGGCCCTGTCTGGTGATAAGCTTCAGTGCTGGAAGTGTTTCTGATCGCCAACCTTGGCTGTTAATTAAACTGTGCTTTCTTTGTTCATGTGTGTATGGCCCCATGGTCGTTTCAGCACGGATGTTCTTCCCTTTACTACCTATGGACAGTTAATTCCTGCCTCCTTATGTTCATTTCCACACACTTCAAAATTTCAACACTCAATTTAGACTATGATGGTGGTTTTGGCTGTAGATCTGTAGGGCTTCTGCTCTTTGAAGAAATGGAATCTATGAGATCAGCTTTCAGTTTTCTTCTTTCTTACTATCCCTGAGAGAATTAGGGATCAAGACATACAAACCAAATGGAATGTATAGAAATGTAATTTACTTTTTTGGGTTTTGAATATGTTTCTATAAGATTAGAATATCCTTGGAGGTTTTGGGAGGACTTTTTTTTTTCCTGGTTTTTCAAGACAGGGTTTCTCTGTGGTTTTGGAGCCTGTCCTGGAACTAGCTCTTGTAGACCAGGCTGGTCTCGAACTCACAGATATCCGCCTGCCTCTGCCTCCCAAGTGCTGGGATTAAAGGCGTGCGCCACCACCGCCCGGCTTGGGAGGACTTTTTTAAATTATCCAAGTCTTTGGGTTTAATTGGAACCTATTGATTGGATCTGTTACTGTAATTTTCAGATCTCTCTTTCAAATTTGCTTTTTTTTTTTTTCAAGAATTCTTCTTATAAGGCATGCATGTACACTGGGCCCACTTGTCCCCCTCCCATGATGCATTTAGCTTCACGCTCAGCCTTGATGGCATGCTTTCAGTTTTTAGAGTCATTCAGGGCCTTGTGGTGCTTAAGCGCTTTGCATTCTCAGTGGGGCCTCATTTTTAGTGCGGTAAGTCACCTTAATCTCCTCATGCTTATTTTGGAACAGCCTTCATGTGATCTCTGGTGGAGAAGCCACAACAAATCCATGGGAATGTTTTGTTCCACTGGACTTTTCAGGGCCTTAACTTTCCCAAACAACAGCTTACTGAGGTCACGTAATGGATCCTCAGAAGACCACAGGTAATCTGACCAATGAGTAGGGAGACAGGAGTGAGTAGGACAACAATCACTTCCATTTAGTCTCTGCTGAGGTGACTCGTAGCCAACCAAGGTTCTATGTGAGGTGTCGTCAGTTTGTTTTCTCTCCCACCCTGCCCCACCCCCTCTTTACCCTCACTCTTCCTGGTAGTTAAGCTGCGTCCTTTCCATAGAAAAACCTTGCTAAACCTGGATGGAGGTGGGCGGTCCTTGGACTTCCCACAGGTCAGGGAACCCTGATTGCTCTTCGAGCTGATGAGGGAGAGGGACTTGATCGGGGGAGGGGGAGGGAGGTGGGGAACCCTGATTGCTCTTCGAGCTGATGAGGGAGAGGGACTTGATCCGGGGGAGGGGGAGGGAAATCGGAGGCGGTGGAGGGGAGGAGGCAGAAATCCTTAATAAATAAAATTTAAAAAATAAATAAATAAATAAAAATTAAAAAAAAAATCCTTGATGTATCAGATTTTCCTCAGACTGATTTCAAGCAAACTGAAGCAAAACTAGTCTTAACTAGCGACATGTCTAGAAAACACGTTTCGGATGGGGTCTTCTATATGTGGGTTGTTTTTCCTTTAAAGCCAGTAGGGATCACTGGTTGTATGTTCTCTGGTATGACAATAGCACCTGGTATGCATTGAAATCACAGTGACTACAGCTTTGATTGCTGGTGAGCTGGTGTGATATATGGGTGATAGGCAAAGTTTGTAGCAGCTTCGCCTGTATGATTAATACAGGCAGAGGTAGCTGTAAAGATTTTTGGGTTTGGCAGCATCTTGGACTCTAACGTGAAAAAGAGATACTTCCAGGGCAGTTACTAGACAACTTAAGGCATTCTGTGAAAGTCAGGGGGGCTCTCTGTAATTATTTTCAGAGAGATTTCATTTCTACATCCACAGGAAAGATAGGACTAAGATAAAACCAATGGTTAAACTAAAAAATTTGATTCAGAATTTTGGTAAGCCACTTACGTCAAAAACAGAGTTTTATAGAGTAAGGGTAGGGCTCTGAGACCTGGACATTTTGTTGGATGGACTTGAAGAACCAAGCATCCAAATCCCTTCATTTATTTTAGCCAAAGAGAAAACAGATTAACAAACAGAACCAAAGACCTCCCTTCTTTGGATTTTATGCAGTGACTTCACCTGGAGTTTGCACGTTGTAGGATGACGCTGCTTCTTCTCCTCCTGGTCTCTATCTTGCTTCTCATTTTTTTCCCATTGGTGATTAAACTGAATAGGGTTCCTGTTGCGGGATATTACTTAAAGATGTGTTACATTTGTTTATGCCGTGGAACATTTGTTTAATGATGCAAAGATGTGTTACATTCCTTCACGTTGCATTTGTTTAACTCTGTGAAGCTGTGTTACTTTGTCTGAAATACCTGATTGGTCTAATAAAGAGCTGAATGGCCAATAGCAAGGCAGGAGAAAGGATAGGCGGGCCTGACAGGCAGAGAGAACAAATAGGAGGAGAATTCTGGGAACAGAGGATCTAGTAGCAAAAGGAGGAGGAGGAGGACTCCAGCTGCCAGTCATCCAGCTACAGAGCCAGCCAGCCACAGGGTAAGTTGTAAAGAAAGGTATGTAAGATAAAGATAAAAGCCCAGAGACAAAATGTAGACGGGATAATTTAAGTTAACAAAGCTGGCTAGAAATAAGCCAAGCTAAGGTCAGGCATTCACAAGAAAGAATAAGTCTCCATGTGTAATTATTTCGGAGCTTGGTGGTTGGACCCCAAAGGAGCAAGGAGCCAAAAGTGTAAAGGCAAAGAGTAAAAACAATCAAATACAGGTTTTAGCATGGACTAACTAGTAATCTATAGTACCAATTATAAGAAGAAGAAATAAATTTCATAGTTGTGATATTGTGTGTGGGGGCTGTCCATGTTTTTTGTTTCCTTTTGACTGAAGGGAAGGCTATGTGATATTTGGTATATTTTATAGTGAACAAGTTTAGTTACTACTATTGTAATACTGTTGGGTTAATTTGATTAGTTAATTGCCTTTCAAAGAGACGTTTCTGTTAAATGTTCAGTTCTTTTGAGTGCTGGCTAGGGTTTTAAATTCCTGGAAGTAGAAGACCAATTAGACGCCTGACTTTTTAAGACCGTGCATCTTCAGTGTGTTCTCCGATTTTCTCTGCCCTCACAGGCCTGGGACTTTCTGCAATGCAGTTTATAAAGAGGAGTCTGGGCAAGCTGTGGTTTTCTGCTTTCCTCATGCAGGTTCCTGCCTTCTGTAGTTAGCTAGAGTTTGTGGTCTATCTTCCTACAGTTTGCCAAGGAACAAGACATTTTTCTTTTCATTTTCCCAAATTATGAATTACCTCGGTTCTGTTTTGGGTAAATCTGGGGTTTTTATTTTCAAGAGTCCAAGACGGCTACTACTTCATGTGCTGGCAGCGTGTCTTTTTTTTTTTTTTTTCGAGACAGGGTTTCTCTGTAGCTTTTTTTTTGGTTCCTGCCCTGGAACTAGCTCTTGTAGACCAGGCTGGTCTCGAACTCACAGAGATCCGCCTGCTTCTGCCTCCCGAGTGCTGGGATTAAAGGCGTGGGCCACCACTGCCCGGCCCCTGGCAGCATGTTTTTACTTTCTACAAACAAACACAAAATATATCTGCGCTATTTAGACATGTAAAAAAAAAGTTCTGTTTCTCAGGAAGTTGTAATATCTTTTTATGAATTCTTTGATTTTTCTAACATGCAAAATTATTGGCTACTTTAAACTTTTTATTTATTTCACTCAAAATGTGCAGTGGTACACAGTCAAGTATATGAAAATTAAATGGACTCAATTATGACCCTGTCTTTAAATATGAGGTGGAGAGCAATGGAAGACACTCAACATTGACCTCTGTCCTCTCTCTATATAGACTCATGTCTAAACACATACATATATGTGTGTGCGTGAGTGTATGTATTTCTGATTTGTTCTGTGAGCTGAAGTGGTGTGATAACAGCTGTGTTGTACAAAGGAAACAATTTCATTAAATGTTCAGAAGTTATTTGGATACTGGTTTAAAAACCATGACCATATTTGGGCTTGAAAATTAAGAGTACAATGGATTCAATGTCTGGGACTGGGACTCTGCGGTCCTTTTCTGAATTTTCCCAGTGGCAATGTCTCTAAGGAGTGGCATGTACAAATATCTTCCTGTGCCCACACGAGTCTCTAAGATACACTTCTAGGTCTCTTCTGAAAAGTAGGATTGTGTGGAACTCACGCATTTGTATTTGTCTTGCATGCTGTGAATGTTTACTAAAAGGCACGTTTGGCCAACATTCAGATGTGTTAAATAGTCTGATTGGCAAGTAGCATCAGATGGCAAAAATATCAGCTGCACCTGTCAACGAGCCCTTGTGACGTTGGATGCAGGCCATTTGCCACCACCGCTACCTGGGTTTGTAATAATGATGCGGGGAAATAGTTCATATGTAATTGCATGGTATCTTCACTGCAGTAGTTAGCATTTAGTGTTTAATATCTGCCAGGCATTGCACTTATCACATAGCACTGTTGCCTTACAAACTTATCCCAATTTTAATCTTTCGTAGAGATGGGGAATCCAAATTGTGATTTAGCAAGATTGAATTTAATGAATGCTGGAGGTCATATTTAAATATAGGCATTGTTTTGTAGAGTGAATGTGTGCATGCATGCCTGCGTGCATGTGTGTGTTTGTGTGTGCGTGTGTGTGTGCGCATGCGTGTGCAGCTAGTAGACCAGAAGCTGATGTCAGATTCCTTCCTCTATCATTCTCTGCCTTATTATTTCTATGACTGGATTTTTCACCAAATCTGTAGCTTTTCATTTCAGCTATACAGACTGTCAGGTAAGCAAACCTTGGGATCTGTTTGTCTCTGTCCCCCACTTCTAGTGCTGGGATTACAGAGGCATGCTACTGACCCCAGCTTTCATGTGGGCTCTGTTAATCTAAGCTCAGATTCTCATGCTTGTGTAGCAAGCACTTGACCCATTGAACCATCTTCCCCACCTCAAGTAAATATTACTAACGAAAATGTATGCTTTGGTTCATCTTCTTTGAGAGTTTATAATCCCAAGGTTATTTGATATAAAGATCCCTGTTGTTGCTGTTTTAAATATTTCGCAGTAGAAAGCAGTTATGGTACAAAGGTGTTAGTGGTTTCATGAAGGGATTGCTACCATTTCATACTAAATGGGTCCCCCAGTGCTCAAAGAATGTTAGTATAACAAAAGGAGTCTGCACTGTCTTTTTAAGTTATGGATTCCCAGAAATATAGTTAATAGTTGCATTCTAAACAATTCTATCATCACCACCCAAAATGTTTAATTCTATCACTTCTCTGACCGTTTCTTGTTGCTCTGAAGACATGAAGCATCACCCTCGCCCACGTCTTTACTCACCACAGACCTTTGGCAGGTTCTGACACCTTGGTCCTAAGTGATAACTTTTCTGGTGACGTGTGTCAGTCAGTCAAGGCCTTGGAGTGTTTAGTTGAGGAGCTGATAACCTAAGGTGTCAACTGTGGGGGAGTTTAAGAGCTGCAGAGCAAGATAATGCTCTTGAGCCCTTATGACTGAAGAGACCAAAGCAAATCTATTCACACCGTGTGTTTGAAAGTAGATTAATGAATCTCCGTCTTGAGAACCGGCATCCACATTACTCCCTAGCAAGCACCGTGCAAGGAGCAAGCCAGAGGAGCTGTGTCTCTCAGAGATGCTCTACTCACGTAAGTCCTCGTGGTACTGAAGTGACAACACTTTGGCCCTGGGGATATTTAGTGTCTTTCTCTGACAACTTATCTTCCTTCTCTCCATGTTTAATGGAGAACATATGGAGAATGCAGTTCTCTAGTGCAGACGGCCTTTCGTTCACACAGGTGAGGAGTGGCCGCTTGCTTCTCCTGATGGCTAAAACACCATTCCATCTGATTCGTGGTGTTGAAAAGAGGGACAAGGACGGTGTTGGATCCCAGTGCCAACTCATGCCTCAATCTCTGAAGGAGAAAATCAAGAAATTCCAGAAGAGAATGTAGGCATCAGTGTTTTAAAGAAAATTTCCAGAAAAAAAATGATTTTCCTGCAAGTGAAACTGATTTTAGACTTTAAATTTCTGGGTCCCTTCTTGTTCTCTGTGCATTTCATTGACTTCAGGATTGCACTCTAAAGTGGAATTTGGTTGGACTGATCTGGGTTAGGTTGAAACGACAGAGTGGCCCTGGGCTTTTCTCCTGTTCTTCAATGCTGTCTTCTGTGGAAGTCGTCCTTTCGTGGCTGTGTCTAGCAGACTGTTTACAGGGCCTCATTGGCTAGACTAAGCTCTTTTGTAGATTCACAGATTTAGAGTCAGAAATCATTTTGCAGGCAGAACTTTTTGATTCAGACATGAAGTTTTGTTTTGAAGAGTATATAGGAGATGTTTTATGCTGTTTCAGGCCTGGTAAATAATCCAATCACAGAAGTTTACTTTAAGGATTATTTAGATATTTACTTGTGGTGGGAACCAAATCTATTTTAAGGTCTTTCCCTTGTTTTATTATTTTCTTTGGTTAGCAAATGGCTGGTAGGTGACTAAGACAGAGTCTATTAAGCCCTTCATTTGAGCCAACTACTCTTGTAAAGTAAGTGGCTAGTAGTGGCGGAGAGGAGTTGGATGCCAGCACTGTCTGGCTTACCTCTTCATTTATTATTGGTGACTTCACTCTAGTTCTTCAGCACCTTTGGCCTTGAGCAGACTCTCTGTAAAAGGAGAATCTCTAATGTTTTACCTTTTTGGGGTGGTTTTGAGATCGAAAAGCCTAGAGTTAGTTGATTGTAATATTCCTCTTTTTTTCTGAAAATAATTCCTATCCTTTAAGGATTTGCACTTTATGAAATGGAGAAGCTTTATAGGAAAACATATTTAATGAGCAGTGAAAACTAGGATGCAACCAAGGGCAGCTCTTCTCCAAAAGTCACTGCTAGGAGCTCAGGAAAAGGAGAGGTGGAGTTAGGCACCTTTTCAGAGGCACCTGGAGGAGCTGCAGGATTTGACCTTGAGGTGTGTATGGGAGAGCAGAGAAACTGAGGACCACTGTGCCATTAAGCCTATGGTCCTCTTGCTAGAGTGTCCTTGCTTATTACACTTAGCAGTGAGTACTGCTAGAGATAGTGTTATGTGATTTAAGTGTATTGTTTCTTTAATTTTAAAAACATTTGTATGTGTGTTTGTGTGCATGTGAGGGAACATGTGTTTGTCCGTGCGCTCATGAAGATGTTATGGAGCATGCACAGAGGTCAGAGGATAGCTTTTGCATGGGATCATTCCCCTTCTTCTACCATATGGATCCCAAAGATCGGACCCAGGTGGTTGTGTCTGGGTTTCACTTGAGACGTCTACAAGGTCTGTGTGTCATTTCTTTTTATGAATGAAACAGATTCATGAATTAGATCACCCCCCCTTTTCTGTAGGCAATGCCATTTTCTTTCCTGAGACATTGAAAATTTAATTTGTTCAAGGACTGTTAGCCTTAATTAGTGTTTGGATTTGGACTAAATTTCTGCAATTGCTTTTCTAAATAATAGAGATGTGGAAGATAAAACTTAGATTATTGATTTGAAGTTTTGATTTTCATATAAATATGAAAGAGAAAATAAAAAATAATGTGGAAACGGGCACCATTGCTTCTCCCCTGGCATTGTGCTGGGGTTTGTAAACCAAGGGTCATTATGTTGGCAGGAGCTGTGAGTTGAATGTTAATGGGGTAAGGTTATTAAGAATTCTTGTTTCATTTTTAGACTTTGTACTGAGTCAAATTCTTTTATTTTTATTATATCACTCTATGATTTCATTTAATGTTTGTTTAAAAATGAATTACATATATAGCCAAGCAAACTGGTAAATTACTATGAAATTATTTTATTTGGGAGGTATGCTTTCCTTATAGGCATAGTATTTGCCCACCATGAGAGTGGCTGCCAATGTTAAACTTACTGGATTTTTGGCTTGCTGCTTTCTTAGGTCATTGCTTCTTCCTTAACCCTAAGCATTTGTGGCCTAGGGCTGTGACCACAGCAAGCAGTGAGAGGCAGCCTGCTGCAGAGAGGTCCGGGGGAGATTGGCTCTATCCCAGAATTAAGTAAAACTGTTGGGCCTCTTAAAAACTGCATGGTAGCTCTATTTTGTTATTTTCATCCCTAATAGTTTAGCCTAAAGTTATCTTTGTTCGTGGAGGTCAATGAAGCCAGAGGTGAATGGGGCAACATAGAGCTGGCATTGTGTTGTACTGTGAGTGCCTGTAGGGTTTACTTAATTTGCAGCAGAGGAACTGGGAAAGACTGAGAGCTGATACCATAGGGAGGGGTTTAATGGAAGTTTGGGTAGGACTAGAGGAGAATGTTTTGTGGGATCACAAAATTCACTTATGTAATAAGTTGGATACATGGAGAAATGTATATGGGATTTTATATATATAATTGATCCAAGATTTCAATGTTTTGTTGGATTGCTTTTTGAAACATGATCTTGGAATGCAGGTCTGGCTGGCTTTGCCCCTTGACTTAACTGCCTGTGTGTGATTGCAGGTGTGTAGCACCATGCGCAGCACGCTGGGCTGCCTAATAAGGCTTCATTACTCATTGCTTAGCAAAGGAAAAAGTAATCCACCAGTAAGACAACTTGGATTAAGAGGTGATTGACTCTTGTTGTCTTGAAAACATTACTCATTCCTCAGGTACCTCACCTGGGCCTCTCACTGCTCCAAGATAGGGAGATGTATGGGGGTCTGATGGAGGAGGCAGTCCTCTGTCCCTTGTCTTTGTACTGGGGAAATGTATCTTTCCTCTAGTTGCTGTCTGCTGTGTTGAGCTTTAGTGCTTATGTTGGCCACTGATGAACTCAGCAGTCTCTTTTCAGTTCTCTGAGTCTCCCTTGGCTGCTTGTAGGCTCCTCTTTTATTCTTGCTAGACCCTTGGCCCCTTGGACATTTGGTTGTGAACCACCCTGGAGACCACAGTATAGAGTCTTAATATTAGTGATCTCTTTCTCAGAGGTGTTGTGGCCTTATTGGTAAATCTAAGTTCAGTTTGTCCTATGGAGCACAGTAGCATAGTCAGAAGAGCTGGACTTTGGTGCCTCCATCACTTTGATATAACTCTCCTAGACGGACTGAGGTAGCCTCAGAGTCTTTCAGGGGAGAGGAGTTTGTGAACAGAATGGGTCAGTGGAGCATGTCAGTTCATCTACTTATCCTAATCTTTTCCCTCCCTCCCTCCCTCCCTTCCTTCCTTCCTTCCTTCCTTCCTTCCTTCCTTCCTTCCTTCCTTCCTTCCTTCTTTCCTTCCTTCTTTCCTTCCTCCCTCCCTCCCTCTCTTTCTCTCCCTTTCTTGCGCTATTGGACATAGACAGAACTTCTTTTCTTTTTAAAATTACATCTTATAAATTCTTTTAGTATTTCATTCATGTATATAGAGTATTTTAATCCTAGTATTCCCCCCCCCACACACACACTTTTACTCCTAATTCATCCCAGATTCACCTCCTGTTCTTCCCTTGC
The DNA here is from genome assembly GCF_000317375.1 of Microtus ochrogaster. Taxonomy (NCBI): domain Eukaryota; kingdom Metazoa; phylum Chordata; class Mammalia; order Rodentia; family Cricetidae; genus Microtus; species Microtus ochrogaster. The sequence continues at coordinate 35,746,478 of NC_022022.1, read as the reverse complement.
CTCTCAACTTCATGCCCTCTTTTCCCTCATAGAGTGGAGTCCGTTTACAAGACAGGACTCCCAAGTTCATCTAAGGCAGGAGAATAAAGGACTTTATGTAATCCGAAGATAATAATTTGATTTGCAAAACTCTTGCCTTGCATTTTGAGTGTCAGAAGTTGAATATTTATTTATTTTTCTTGCTTAGTGTCTCTTCTCTGATAAATATTAGTTGTTCCAAGATGGAAGCTTGGGCCAGGTGTGGGAAGAGGCCATGTGCTTAACAAGCTACCAGGTAAAGCCCACGATAGCAGCCCATGATTCCTTCTGGAGTAAAAAAGTGACTCTCACAATTGAACCGGATTTTTCCAAACTGTTTTCTGTTAAGTGTGGCTGAGGGGAAGTTTAAACCAATTCCTTCCAAATGAATTTATGGCCAGAGAGTTTATCGGTCTTTAGAGAGTCACAACAATATTGATTAACTAAAGGTCTGAAAAGTCCTGCAGTAAAATTTAAAATGTGTTAAATCTTTACCAGAAAGCTTTCCTTAAAAACAGAAATTACATATCTATGGATTATGATTGGAAAATAGTTTTGTAGCTTTAGCCATATTTAACATTCATGGTGGGGTCATGGCTGGGCCAGTTAGAGCCTAAAACTAAGGAGAAATCAAAGATTTGAAAGATTACATAATATATATTATAATTTATCTATGTTTCTGTATGTATATCATGTGTGTATATCTCCAAGGAATGTTACCAGACCATATGAAATTACTTTCAAAGTATAGTTCAAATGCATTCACTGATGTTTACTTTGAACTGAACTCAAGGCAGAAATCATTTTCTTTGGGAACTATGTTTTGGTAATGTGGTTTATGTGATGGGGAAAGTATTTTGTGGAACACACACCTAAGCGGTGAACCTTTTGTTGGATCCAGCTAGCATTTTCTCTTCCGATTAAATGTGAGAGAAAAATGTTTCCCTTGGCTTCAGGCAAATGGATTTACTTAGGACCTCTTTTGTGTCAGCTCTCTGCAGATGAGAGTAAAATATTAATATTTATATTTGAATAATTATAAACTTAATTATGTACAAAAAGAGCCATGATATGTACACTTCTGAAGTAATTCATTATTAGTACTGGTTAGTGGATTTGTGGTTCTTCTGTGATTTACTAAATGAAATGTTTTGTGTCTATAAAAGGGATATAGGAAAACTTAGAAGTGTAATTAAATAGAAAATATTTATTTCTAGAAGAAATTGAGACTTGGCCTCTATATGTCATATGGGAGCAGAAAATGGGACCAAAGAAATTAACTCATCACTTAGTCCTCCTTAATGAGCAGTAAAATAAATATCACTTAGTCTTTATTGGTAAACTGAACATAGCATTTAGGTAACTTTTCTCTGGGATAAAATATAACACTGACATTTAAGGAATTCAGTTTTTTAAGAAAAAAATCTTAAACATTGTTTTCATGAAATTGTTCGTTGCCTCTAATGAGATATAGTTTGGTCACTGAAAGAAAGGCATTTGCAAATACCTGAGGGAGGAACAGCCTTGCCTTCTCACCTGCTGTGAAATAAGAATTTACTTTGTTAACTGAAAATATCTGCGAGGTGGAGCTTGGGTGTGGGTGACCCTTCCTCCCAATAGCAGGGGCTGAAGTCTACCAGCCGTAGGGAAACAAGTCTTTATTACAGTTATCACTCATACTATACTGCTCTTTGCCAAGGCTGACATGGGCTGTAGCTCTGACCATCAGTCTGATCGAGACTGGAGAAGAACTCAAGGAGAGCAGGGGGCATATAGCTGAAGGGTGTGAGAAGTCCTGACTTTTAACCCAGGTGTGGATCACTCTTTTCTCCTTTGTGCCAGGCTTGTTAAGTTTTGAAATATCCACATCCTCACACACACCAGCTGCTAAGGGTTATATGTAGAATGAGGAAAATGAATAGATAAATACATATCTAAAAAGCTTTAGCCATAATAATAGTGGAACAGGAGCCCTAGAAGCTCCCACTACTCATATAGCACAATTTGTCTGATAGTCTCATAGCCTAGATATTAATAGTTAGTCCTTTATTTTGGAATCTATTGCAAGTCAACAAATAATTTTCCAAACAGTGCATGTTGTGAAATGACTTGTAAGTATAGTTCAGTTTACTTTGATTACAGAAAACCAATCTCTTTTTATTAAATCTAACCAGGGTATTGTTCTTCATTACTGTGTCAAGTTGGCGGTGAAACCATGTGTGTTAACTTTAGACTGAGACAGAGCAGGGCAGGGCCTGTGTCATTTTCAGTGTATTCTGGTGGTATTGACAGGGAGTTTCTCTATAGTGTGTCCGGAATGTGGGGTTTGCATTCTGTTTGCTGAGTGGCTGCTTTAGTGTCAGGCACAAAGTGAGGAAGTAATTGATTAGTTGGATTGGATTAATATGCTATGATTCATTTTTGTTTGTTGATTGCTTTTGTGTATGTATGTGTGGTAGCTATGAATGTGTTTATGAATGCTCACATGTGTGTGGGTATGTGTGTGTACATATCTGTGTATGTGTGTATAGAGGCCAATAGTTGATACTCAGTGTCTTTGATGGTTCTCTATCTTATATATCAAAACAGGTTCTCTTGCTGAAGCTGAAACTTACTGACTTGGCTAGTTTTGCTGGCCAATTTGTCCCAGGGATTTCTGATCCCTGTTTTTCTGAACCCTGGGATAGGTCTACCTGGCGTTTGTGTGGGTGCTGAGTGTCCAAATTCAGTTTTTCATACATGCACAGGAAACAGTTTACAGTTTACCCATGGAGCCATTGCTTTAGCCCCTTAGTTTGGAATGATGATTTAAATCTGTTGTCAATTATCTTCAATAGTTCTATATAATGTACATATGCCCACATAATTGTATATGTGGTATATTGCAATGCACTGTTAGAGAAGTTCCTGGTTATAAGGAAAATTCCAGTTCCTATGAAATATAATGGAGTAAAACATAATTCAATCATGCAAAAGACAGTGCAATGAATAATAACAATTTTCAAGTTACTACCTCTCAGAATCAATGAGTGTATTTATCATAATGCAGCCTGTTGCAGAACAAGGATGTCTCAAAATAGCAATGTTCAACCATTAGGCTAAAGAAGAAATTTAATTCTATTTCACATACATTACCGAGCAGGTTTTCAGCAACTGGTCCTCTGGTTAGTGTGTGAGTCAGGGATGAAGGTCAATCACACATCAAGTTTCAATAATCCTTGGTGTATATCTGTGGTAGATATGGTGTGCATTTATCTTTATTTCCTTAAGGGGAAGGCAAGGACACTGGGCAATTCCAGATCACATAGTCTTAAGCCTGAAGATGCTTTTTTCTTCCTTTTTTTTTTTTTTTTTTTTTTTTTTTACATCTCATGGGCTGGAACCCAGACAGAGGTCCTTGATAAACTCCAAAGAATGAGAACTTCAGGCTCGCTGAATGCCAGACTGTAGATAACCAGTGTTCTCCCAGTTAGTAGCCACTCTCTGTGGATAAAGCAGTCTTAATATGTGTCCTAGTTAGCTGTAAAGGTCAACTTGACACAGCATGGAGTCATCTGAGAAGGCAGGCTCTGTTGCAGGATTGCACAGATCAGATTGGCCTGGGAGCGTGTCTGTGGAGGAGTTCTTTTTTTTTTTTTTTTTTTTTTTTTTTTTTTTTTTT
>NC_022022.1:35713037-35742699 GCF_000317375.1 Microtus ochrogaster | reverse complement strand
CTGTAGACCAGGCTGGTCTCGAACTCACAGAGATCCGCCTGCCTCTGCCTCCCGAGTGCTGGGATTAAAGGCGTGCGCCACCATCGCCTGGCCTGTGGAGGAGTTCTTGATAGCTATCCATTAGGGCCCAGCTTTCCTCTGGGAAGGTGGTCCTGGGCTATATGATAAAGCTTGGCAAGCATGAACCTGGGAGGGAGCCCCAGACAGGCTTTGTCTGTGGTTTATTCTGCTTGTGTTCCTGCCTAGGCTTCCCTTGGTGGTGGACCTTAGAAATAAAGCCAAATAAATTCTTTCATCTCCTCGTTGCTTTGGGTCATGGTATCTGTCACAGCAATAGAGTGATAACTAGAAGAAAGTGATCATCGCACTGGGATCTAAACTGAAAACTAGAATTAATGGCTCTTTTTAAAAAAAATTAGGCTTATACTGAATGCTTCATATAAATCTCCAAGCTTGAAACTGTGAGCTTCTGTATCTTGGTCATGCCATGTGGCTAGGAGGAAGCCTTAGAGTCCAATATTTTCTTTATATAAAGGCCCACACACACCAATATTAATATGTAGAAGGCAATGATTTATTATGCTCTGTGAGCAAGTGCCAGAAAGAGTTTTCTCCTAAATTATGGTGTCACTGTTTCCATATAAACAGAATTTTACCATATTCAGAAGCGTGAATATTTATTTCATTCATATAATTTATAGGTTCTGAGATGTAAAGGGTCTTCATAAAGTCTTTCTTCTATTTAAACACTTGAAAATATTTAACTTTGATAGTTCAAAGATTTATGATGTGGAAGTGCTAGAAATTTTATCTAAGTGACTTCCTAACTTTTCATTTTCCAGGTGATAAGAATGTCTAAAGACCTTGCTTTATTTTCTCATTGTTGGGCACCAGCTATACACTGTGTGAGTCACTCACACTTAGTCCCAGCTCCCCTAGAACATCAGCCAGTGAGGACTCAGAAGCCCCTGGGCTGAGACTGTAACACATAGCTCCTGCTTACAGGGAGAAAGCAGCAAAAGGAGAGACCAATGCTTGGAAGCCACAAAGTTGTCAGGAAGAAAGGCAGCATCTCTTGACCAATAGGACTTTGCTCTTACTGTGAACTGATTGAGAATACACAAAGCAAAGAAGAGCAGCACCCAGATAGCAAAAGCTATGAGGAAGACGTGGAACACTGTTAGGTACTTTGGGGGCATATTATGAGAGCCTTGGCAGAGAATTGAAAGATAGCAAGATGTACAATTGGGTAATATATTTTACCCAAGCTATGATTTTGCTTTAAATGTAATCTACCTATTGCATCATCAAGGAAACAAATTAAATTAAAATGTATAAGAATACTAACAAAACTTTTGCTGTTTTTTACTCTGAGAGCATTTGATACTTCACTTTTAAGAATTTACTTCATATAAGAATTTTATCCACTATTTTCTAATTCTATTAATTAAATTGTTAATTGAAATATTTATAAGGCATCAAGGTATGTTTGCAAATGATCTAGGTTATAGAGCAAGAGGAAAATCACTATTAGCGTGGAGTTGCCACTCTGTCCAGGATGATGGACAGCTTATCAGATAAATGAGAAAATGTCCATGGTGGCAGGATGTGCTAAGAGTTATGGAGACATGCACAGAAAGGGATATGTTCTAGGTGAGGGATATGCTGGTTTAGAGAGAGAGCGATTGAAGTATGTCACTCAGTAAAGGTAACCTCTGAAGAGAGCCTTGAAAGTAGTGAGCAGAAACTGTGTGAACTTGTCCCAGAGGTATTGAATACCAAGGGTCAAGACCAATGAGTACTGGACATGGTGGTGTGTCTGGACAAGAATGACACGGGGGTTGTGGAAGGAGATAATGCCTCTGAGGGAAATGGAGGACACAACAATGGAGTCCTGCCATCATCAAGATCTTGGCATTTTCTGTGGATTAAATAGGTTGAAGAGTTTTAAGTAGAGATGTGACATCGTCTCGAATTAGCAGTGACAGTTTTAGCGCACATGTCAAAAGTCGACTGCAGTGATCTATGGTGGGAGGCAATGAAGAGGTTACCTTAGCAATGAATGCGGTTAAGAGAGAGAGAATGGTGGAGAAGACAGGCTGATAGTGGAGGTGATGAGCAGATCCTACTCTCTATTTGACAGCTCTGACGTGGTGTGAGGGATTGGAGATGACACTGGGCTCTTGTTTTCTAGACAAAAGAATAGTCTTAACATGTCAAGATAGGGAATGCAAGAATGTGTTTGGAGGCATAGGCAATCAATTCTGGCCATCTTAAATTGCTGTGTCTATAAGCTATGTGGGTAGAGTTGCCAAGTAGGCAGCTGTATATGCAAGACTGGAGGTCAAGGGAGAAATCTGAATATGTTGTGATTGTATTTGGAGAATAGCATTAATGAAAAGCTGATAGCAGGAAATTTCAAATTACTCAAACACTTAAAGAATTATAGCATTAAACACAGACTGCGGTACAAGGACAAGAAAAGTAGATTTCTTGTGCCAGTGTGTATTTCTCAGAGACTTTCATGTTTTATTCATAGTCTCTTAAAATTGTTTACAGACTGCTATTTTTATAAATGGCAAGGAGTATTTAAGAGATGGCTCTTGTTTAATTTGAGTTTAGGAAGTAAGCTTTCCTAAGTCCGTGGTGTGACTGCAATTGTAATAAACATCACACTTAGGATGTTTACTGCTAAGTGTGAGTTTTTGACAGGGCCACATATGAATGCCAAAGAGCCAAATTGCTTAGTTGTTAGTGTAGGCTGTTGAATGCGTAGTAGATAGACCCCTCGGTTTATCAGTTGGATGAACTTATACAAATAACTTTCTATTCCTCTGTCTTGTCTTCTAATTAGTAAACCAGAGACAATGCCTAGTACACAAAAGTTGTAAGAATTAAGTGAGTTAAAGAATTTAAAATGCCTGGCGTCACGCTGGGTACAGAGTAAGGATATAAATGTTAGCTGTTACTATCTGTTGTTTACAGTACGTCAAAACAGTCAAGGCGCTTTGCAGATGTTATTGTATTGGAAGATTTTAAACTTCATTTTCAGGGTAAAATGAATTTGTCACACAAAATAATGGCACAAATGGGAAAAGTGAATTTAACAGTCAGCTATGTGAACTCGGCCACCTCAAATTAATGGGTTTTCTCCTTTATTTCTGTACCCTTCTTGGTCCTGCTCGCCCGAATAGTTATCCTGTTGTCATCTATTCTACAGTATGGTGATAGTGATTTTATAAATTTTTTTTTTTCGAGACACGGTTTCTTTGTGGTTTTGGAGCCTGTCCTGGACTAGCTCTTATAGACCAGGCTGGTCTCGAACTCACAGAGATCCGCCTGCCTCTGCCTCCCGAGTGCTGGGATTAAAGGCGTGCGCCACCACCGCCCGGCTGTGATTTTATAATTTTTAAGGTGACAGAAATGACTCTGACATATGTCTGTTGAAGGGCCTTGGAAGTATTTTAACTGTCGGTTGTGATGTTGTGAATGACGCACATTTTCCAGCAAGTACCCTTCCCTTTGTACTTATTTTCCCATGTCATACTCACTCAATGGTGGGACTGCCGGGCAGGTTCTGTGTGCTGCTTCATCAGCATCATTTTATCACAGTTCTTTGAAAATAGCAGCCTACCCTCTTAGCATTGGTGATACTTTAACTTTGCTAATGGTAAGAGTCTTGGGGATATCAATAGTCATACTAGTTTTTGTTTCACTGGTTTGAGACAGTGTGAGGAACACGGATGCTGGAATTTGGTTGACTGAATCATACCCATTTGATGCCAGCATCTTGGGAGATTGTCTTGGTTACTCTAAGCACTGACTTCTTCATCTGGTCCAGAGACTGTGACTCATCACAGGCGGGTGCGTGCAGTTGTAAGGAATGAGTGAGGGCTAGGCCTGTGGCTCATCTCTAGAACTCTAGTCTCACATGTGTAACCCCTGGGTTCTGTCCCCAGAACTTAAATGGGAAAACTAAAATCAGAGGAGAAAAGAGATGAGTAAAAATAGCACAGTTCCTCATATTTTATAAGAGCAGCTTCCATCGGCACTTCAATGTTTTAGCAAGCTGGAGTTACATTTTTTTTAAAATCAAGTTTGATGTTTTCTTGTGCTTTTATTTCTTCTGTTTGAGCCACCTTCACTTCTTCACATATTTGACAAAACATTGGGCTTTGTGCTAGTATATGTATGGAGTGAATTGTCATCATGAATCAAAATATGAATTGAGAATACATGTGAGGCCTCTCTCCTGAAAACCCAATACTTTAAAGCTAGTAATCTGTATAGATTGTTGGCTCTTGATGACTGTGTGGCTGACCATAATCTGTGGCTGAACGGAAGCTGCTCTCTAGAATTATAAGCCGTACCTTCTTTATGTTACTACTTTGGGAAAAGATGACAGTATTGCTTATACCTAGTTCTTTATCATTCTTACACCATTCTTGACCGCTATTGTTGAATGCATTGTATACCAGAGACTGTATTTTTTAAATGCATCAACTTTATTGCACTGATTTGTTTTTAGTTCCTATGGATTCCTACGAAAACAAAGATACTATTTATAATGTTTATGAAATTTTCTGAGACAGGTTCCAGACTGGCTTTGAACTTACTACTTAGTCAAGGCTGGCCTCGAACTCATGTTCCACTTGCCTGTCCCTTCTGAGTATAAGGATTACAGCCATGTGCCATCATGCCTAGATGAGATGGTTCTAGAAATTGCATTATTGATACTCATTTAACTTCCTAAAATGTTAACTCTATAGAGGTTATACAACTTAGTACAACTAATATTACGAAGACAAGTAAGCAATTCGATTCTTAATGTCTTTATCTGGAAAACAAAAAGACAAAGGTATTTTCCTTATGTTGCCTGTTTGAAGACAGAGCTATGGTTTAACTCTGTGCCCTCAGGTTTGTATGCTCACACCAAATGGCCAGTGTGAGGTGGTTAAGTCATGCAGGCAAGAGGCTCTCAAAGCCGTTGAGAATGCTGCTCCTTCTGCGCTCCTGCTCTAGTGTTCCCCTTGTTTGGTAAGTCACCAACAAGGTGCTGGAAGTGGAGAGTAGCCTTTCCTAGACACTGCCTTGTTGTTCCCTCTGGCTTGAGTCCCCCACATCTAGAAATGAGTGAAACAAGTCTCCATTGTTGTATTAGTTACTTTTGCATAATTGTCATCAAATATCTGGCAGAGATGAGGCAAAAAAAGACATATTCCAGCTGTTGTAGAACCTATGAGTTCATCGTTTTGGGGAACTTCTGGTGGAACAGGTACATTCTTATTAAGGTTTGGCAAATGCTTTTGACATTATGAAGACAAGTGAGTCTTGCATCAAATAGAAAAGGGGCAAGGACAACATACTGCCAGTGACCTAAAATGCTATCTTAATACATGTTTTAGTCTTTTGAGAACAGCTCCTTACTTAGTTGTCATAATCACTATACGGGCTAGGTTTTATCAACTCCCCATTTTACTCATAAGGAAACTGAAATACTCTTGCTGAAGGCTAGGCAGGAATATGAGGTGGAGCTGTGCCTTGCTGGTGTACACTCAGTTTTTAGCTTCCAGGTCACACTGCTTAGCCAAGGAGCACCTGCTGTGCCAGAGGCTGTTCCAGGTACTGGCAATAAGGAAGTCCCCAGAGGAAAGAGGAGAGAGGATCTCTTGAAGATTGTACATCCTCATACAACTTCTAAGAACTTTAAAATGCTCTCGGATCTTAGTCAAGATCACATGTCTTCATAAATATCTTATCACTGAGCCATTGTTTATCCTGTGTCATGGCTTAGAATTGTGAACAGTTAAAATATCCTTCTTTGAGAAAATGCTCATCTGTACTGATTTTGTGTAAAGTTAAATCAGTAGGTCTTCGCAGAAAAGAATTCCATACTCATTATCTAGATTTTCTCAAGCCTATTTAGTCTGATCTAGCTTTAGCTTTGATTCAGACTACGGTCTTATAGTCAGAACTTCCTTAGTCTTAGGGCGACAGGATCAAATGCGTTTCCTCTTCTATTTTTCCTAATGTAGAAAAAAACTCAAGTTCTCGGATGGTTTTTCTCTACGTCCACGCCTGCAGTTTCTTTTCTTGGCATCCTTTTCTGAGAGACCTGCTAAGCCAATGCACTAAGCTATTAAGATTTGAGCGTAAACTATTCCTAATAGCATAGCGAGCTACCCACTCAGATGCCAGGTGTGTCGTAGCAGGAGTGTCAGCGTGCACTCCAAATGAGGAGTCTTTGGACGTTTTAGGCGCCAGGTAACAGCCAGTAGAAGTATTTTTAGCCCTGGGTCCTTTCAGCACCCTTTCCAGTCACACCACTTGAACAGCTGTCTACTCTGACTGTGTGTAAACAAGCTCCTCCCCTCCCCCCCTGAGGACTTGGATTGGAGACCCTTATTCGGCCCTTCACAAATATAGCACTGGCTGTGACCTTTCCCTCTAATCTGGACCCTCTTGAGATTTTTCAAGCACGTGCTGACAGGGATTGTGTGAGACTATGTAAGTATCTGCTTGAGGACAAGGAGCCAACCTTTTAGCAATGGCTCGCCAGGGCTCTTGGACACCCTTGGCAGTCCCTTCAGAGTGGAAGAAATTCGCCTAACATGTTAAAAAAAAATGTTGGTCTGAAGTGTTTTACTCAGTTCCTCTTAGAAGGGAACGGTTGCTGCCAAAATGAACCGTTCCTAAAACCCTGCCATTCTGCATTTACCATGCTTGTTAGCCCTTAACCTCCTGATTAGGGAGCATCTTCTATGCATCTGTTTGTGCAGATTTACTATCAGTTTTAGCCACTAAACCAAGACCCTTGAAGCTTGGGAGTGCATCTTCTTCAGTGAGTTCTTCCTAAACTCCCCTCCATGAGGGTCATCCAAACTCCCATTTTATGCTGACGGAAAGGGCATCATGATTGTCCAAGGGTACTATGTCTTGACTGTGGGGATGAGGAATTCCGATTCGGTGGTCAGATTTCAAAGGCTGTGGTTTATCCCCATCCCAATCAGTTGTTATTAGATATATTTTAAAAGTAAGAACAAGTCATCCACAAAATCCCTGTTTCCTTGGAAAACCTGCACCCAGCTCCAAATTCCCAGAAATTGGGCACTTGAATGACTGGCCCCTTGCTGTGTGTCTCTCTTTGGATCCCACTTGCTACTTGGCTCTAAGATCACCAAGGGAGGATTATTTTATTTACTTTGTTGATTGTTTACTCTCAGAACCATGCTGTGTGTTCCATGAAAAAGGGTTTTTTCTCTTTTTTTTATTGATTTTTATTGAGCTCTGCATTTTTCTCTGCTCCCCTCCCTGTGTCCCTCCTCCCCTTTAGCCCTCTCTCAAGGTCCCCATGCTCCCAATTTTTCAGGAGATCTTGCCTTTTTCTACTACGCATGTAGATTAAATCCATGTATGTCTCTCTTAGTTTGTTGTCTAGGTTCTCTGGGATTGTGATTTGTAGGCTTGTTTTTTTTTTTTTTGATTTATGTTTAAAAACCACTTATGAGTGAGTATATGTGATAATTGTCTTTCTGGGTCTGGATTACTTCCCTCAAAATGATGTTTTCTAGCTCTATCCATTTCCCTACAAAATTCAAGTTGTCATTTTTTCTTTTTACTGCTGGTGTAGTACTCCATTGTGTAAATGTACCACATTTTCCTTATTCATTCTTTGGTCGAAGGACATTTAGGTTGTTTCCAGATTCTGTCCATGACAAAAAATACTGCTGTGAACATAGTTGAGCACATGTCCTTGAGGCATGATTGAGCATCCTTTGGATATATACCCAAAAGTAGTATTGCTGGCTCCTGAGGAAGGTTGTTTTCTAATTTTCTGAAAACTCGTCAAACTGATATTCAAAGGGGCTGTACCAGTTTGCACTCACTCCCACCAGCAATGGAGGAGAATTCCCTTTACCCCACAACCTCTCCAGCAGAAGTTGTCATCAGTGTTTTTGATCTTGGCCATTCTGACAAGTATAAGATGGAATCTCAGAGTTGTTTTGATTTGCATTTCCCTGATGACTAAGGATGTTGAACATTTCCTTAAGTGTCTTTCAGCCATTTTAGATTCCTCTGTTGAGAGTTCTCTGTTTAGGTCTGTACTCCATTTTTTTTTATTGGATTGTTTTTTTTTTTGTTTTTTTTTTTTTTGGTGATCAATTTCTTGAGTTCTTTGTATATTTTAGAGATCAGATCTCTGTCTGTTGTGGGGTTAGTGAAGATGTTTTCCTATTCTGTAGGCTGTCATTTTGTCTTGTTGACCGTGTCCTTTGCTTTACAGAAGCTTTTCAGTTTCAGGAGGTCCCATTTATTAATTGTTTCTCTCAGTGTCTGTGCTATTGAGGTTATATTTAGGAAGTAGTCTCCTGTGCTAATTCGTTCAAGTGTACTTCTCACTTTTTCTCCTATGAGGTTCAGTGTGGGTGGCTTTATATTGAGGTCTTTGACCATTTGTACTTGAGTTTTGTGCATGGTGATAGATATGGGTATATTTTCATTCTTCTACATGTTGATATCCAGTTATGCAAGCACCATTTCTTAAATATGCTTTCTTTTTTCCATTTGATATTTTTTGCTTTTTTGTCAAAATCAGGTGTGTGAAGGTGTGTGGATTAATATTCAGGTCTTTGATATTGTTCCATTGGTCCTCCTGTCTGTTTTTATGCCAATACCAGGCTGTTTTCAGTACTGTAGCTCTGTAGTAGAGTTTGAAGTCAGGGATTGTGATGCCTCCAGCAGTTCTTTTATTGTACAGGGGTCTTTGAGAAAATCAACAAAATAGACAAAACTTTATCCAAACTAACCAAAAGGCAGAGAGAGAATATCCAAATTAATAAAATCAGAAATGAAAAGGGAGGCATAACAATAGCTATGGAGGAAATACAGAGAATCATCAGGTCATATTTCCAAAACCTATACTCCACAAAATTAGAAAACTTAAAGGAAATGGACAACTCTCTGGATAATTATCACTTGCCAAAATTAAAACAAGACCAGATAAGCAAATTAAACAGACCTATAACTGCTGAAGAAATAGAAACAGTCATCAAAAGTCTCCCAACCAAAAATAGCCCAGGATCAGATGATTTCAGCTCAGAATTCTATAAGATTTTCAAAGAAGATCGAATACCAATACTTCTCAAATTGTTCCACACAATAGAAACAGAAGGAACATTGCCAAACTCTATTTATGAGGCTACAATTACCCTGATACCCAAATCATAGAAAGACATTACTAAGAAAGAGAATTATAGACCAATCTCACTCATGAACATTGATGCAAAAATACTCAATAAAATACTGGCAAATCAAATCCAAGAACACATCAGAACCATCATCTACCATGATCAAGTTAGCTTCATCCCAGAGATGCAAGAATTGGTCAACTTACAAAAATCTGTCACGTAATCCACCATATAGACAAACTGAAAAATAAAAACTACAAAACCATCTCATTAGATGCTGAAAAAGCTTTTGACAAAATACAACATCCCTTCATGATAAAGGTGTTGGAGAGAGCAGGGATACAAGAAACATACCTAAACATACTAAAGGCAATATACAGCAATACAACAGCCAATATCAAATAGAAACTCCCAGCGATTCCACTGAAATCATAAACAAGACAAGGCTGTCCACTCTCTCCATATCTATTCAATGTAGTTCTTGAGGTCCTAGCTAGAGCAATAAGACAACAAAAGAATATCAAAGGGATACAAATCAGAAAAGAAGTCAAATTCTCACTATTTGCTGATATGATAGTTTACTTAAGCTACCCCAAAAATTCCACCAAGGAACTTCTATAACTCATAAACACTTTCAGTAATACAGTAATATAGCAGGATACAAGATTATTTAACTCAAAAAATTCAGTAGCCCTCCTGTACACAAATGATAAAAGGGCTGAGAAAGAAATCAGAGAACTATCACCCTTCACAATAGCCACAAATAACATAAAATATCTCGGAGTAACTCTAACCAAACAAGTGGAAGACTTGTATGACAAGAACTTTGAATCTTTGAGGAAAGAAATTGAAGAAGACACCAAAAAGTGGACAGATCTCCCATGCTCTTGGGTAGGTAGAATTAACATAGTAAAAATGGCAATCTTACCAAAAGCAATCTACAGATTCAATGCAATGCCCATCAAAGTCCCAGCAAAATTCTTCACAGACTTCAGAAGAACAATACTCAACTTCATATGGGAAAAAGAAAAAAAAAAACAGGATAGCCAAAACAATCCTGAGTTAGGGTTTAAACTACTCCGCCTTATGACTGAACACACTTTGCTCATAGAAATATGGTAACAATTTATAACAGAAGCCTGTTAGCCAAGGTCTTAATGAGATAACTCTTAAGGTCACTTGTCTTAAAGGGAAATTGTACTTCAGGTTATAAAATAACAAATGTGGGCTACACAGACACGTTTTCAGTTCTCCCGTGTAGGTGTTAGTCAGATCACATAGATAGCAAATTGACTGGCTATTCAGAAACTCATGAATTAAAAACTCATTTTAGTTTTAGCACTAACTTCAACAACATAACATGTGTTGCTACAATTCCACTTCTCAGAAATAAGGAAACTCACAATAATTAGAATAATAGAGTCTAAGAGAGGTCATTAGCCTTCACAATGTGTTTTAACTCTTACCAGCTGTGACAGGGCACGCCACAATGGTTCCTTCCATTTTCTAGAAGCTTTCAAAGCCTCTGTTTATAAACTGGAGCCCATACTTACGTGTGGCTGGATTAGCACTTCAGAATTTCATGTTTACTCATGTATTTCACAACTCTCTTTAATATGCTCTCAAGCTTCCTTAGACTTATTTATGTGGCATACAGTTGCCCTCAACTACATAATCTACGCTGACTTTCTTTTGAAATTAAGTTTATTGCCACTGAAAACTGTTGCAAAAATAAAGCCAAAAGGTGTTACAATTTACTAATTGAAAACATGTATTCTGAAGCTCATACCTATTAGTAAACACTTCAGAGGTAAGTTTTATTTAGTTGTTTTGAAGTTTAAGAAAAAAAAAGATTTAATAACTTCAAACTTTTTCAGAAAGCAATTTTAGTTAAAACTTACCTAGGATAAATGTGAATGTTTTTCTTATAAATTATTTTTTCTTTTGTAATATAAAGCATAATACATACAAATGAGTTAAAAGTTTGACTTGAGATACTGTTCCAAGTGGTTACTACAGTTAGAAGATCTTAAAAAAACTACTAGGAGTGGTGAGGAGGCTTTCACACTCCTTCCTTGATAATGAGATAGTTCTGGGTTCTGGCCTGTAGCTGCTGGGTCACACTTACTATGGGGTCCTTGCTTATTGTCTTAACTCTGATTATGCTACAGTAGCCAGCTAGGTAATTTATCAAGAACATGGATTTGATGGCCTACAGTTCTGGAGGATGGGACGTGCCCACAACTGTTGGGGGCTTTCTGGCGTTGTCACCACATAGCAGAAGGCCAAATTTATATGAGACAGAAGGTTGCTGAGTCATCCTTTTGTTGCATTAAGCAACTTCCAAATGACCCATCTTCCAACATCATTGTAATGGCAACCAAATTCAAGCATGCATGATGGAGGGGAAAGCTATTCAAAGTGATAGCACTCTTTAAACTATTATTTTACTTGGATCAAGAACTCCTAAAAAAGCAGAAAGCACTTTTATTTTTGCAATACAAAGTTCCTAACACATCAGGCACAGGTAAATGTGGTTGGATTTCTATAGATTGATAACATTATAGGAAAAGGGGCATGTGGAAATCAGAAGAAAGAACGGGGAGGAGGACAGATAGGGGTGAAGAGAAAGGGTGGCGTGGAAAAGACCAGCTGCCCCTCTTCCCACTCTTCTTCATGTGAGATAGGACATCAGTTCCTTGGCCTTCCGGGGATGTCATCTTTTACTCTCATCTGCATGTATCTAGCAGTGATGTCTGTGAAAATGATTGCTTTGGCCTGATATGGGTTTGCAAGGCTAGTCAAATATCACCGCCATAACCTCAGTTCCTTAGCATCCAGTCTTCCTATGGTTCTGTTCTACACGGTCTCTACAGAAACATGCCTTCCTCATGGCTGCTGAGTGCAAAGGTCACGGAGTGCAAAGTTGCTTTAGTATTCAAACTCCTGGTCTTCCATAGTGTAACATTTTTGCTGACTGAGCTATAAATGATGATTATGCTTGAATAGGAAGTGATATTTCTAAAGCGTGTTTTAGAAAGAGTTATATTTTTGATTCATGGTTACAAGCTAATTTTTGGTACCAATGCTAGGCAAACATTTCCACAGGCAACCATTGTTTATGCCAAAGTACAAGTCTTCCTCTTAAGCAGAAATTTCTTAAAATGCTTTGTTGAAATACTTTCAAAACAATTTATTATTGAGACTATGGTGTTCTTTCTGAGTTCCCATCCCAAATTAGCAACCCCAAAGAACAGCAGAAGTGCTTAAGGAATTCTGAGATGCAGCTGGTTAGTTTTCAAAAGTTTACTTAACCCTGTGGTTGACGAGCCCAAGGGACAGGATCCTTTGGTTGTTGGGGATTAGTAAAAGAACTGGTTTAATGGAAAATTAGATTTGGTTCTCTTCCCATCCCCACTCCTCTCCTGGTGGGCTTTCAGATGCCATGCATTGGCAGGTTTAGTTGGAGGAAAGTCTGGTGTTTGGAACTGTGCTTTGGGGAGCCCCTCATTCCAATCTGAACAACTCTTGACTAGGAAGTGTTTCTTAGAGACAAGTAACCAAGGAAGAAGAGTTAATGATCAGAGTTTATGAATTAAGTAAGAGTATACACTGCTGGCAACGCCCTCTTTCTAACAAAGCACCTGTGTTGTATTTACTTCTCAGGTGTTTTCTAAGATTTAATAGAGCAAAGATTACATGTGTCTATCTGAGCAACCCATAGGTTGAATAGATTCCCTTAATCTTGTAGTCCTTTCATTTCAAACTCCACTGGGGTCACAGCTCAGTTAGTAGAGTGCTTATCTAACCTGCTGGAAGGCTTTGATCCTTCTGACCACATGCAAGCAAGTGTGCAAGCGCACACTTGGAATTTCAGCACTCAAGAGGTAGAGGCAGGGGGACCAGAAGTTCAGGGCTATTTTCTGCAACATAGCAAGCTTAAGACTAGCCTGACCTATGAGTTTCTCTCTCAGAAGAGAAACCAAAAACAGAAGCTGGCAAGTTGACACAATGGGTAAAGATGTTTGTCATTAAGATTGATGACCCAAATTCAATCCCTGGTGAAACGAGAGTAGTTTTCTTTTGATCTCCATACACGTATTCACACACGCGCGCACACATAGACACACACACACACAACACACACACACACACACACACACACACAATGTATCTAAAAATTTAAAAAGGAAACAAACAACAAAAACCTTGCCTCATTTGGCATTTAAATTACCTTCAAAGTTACAGTGATGTAGATGTTAAAGGGTTTGATTGGGCTGCTCATTCAGTAGTCAAAAACTTAAGCTGATTTGTTCAAATTTTGCTGTTCTGTTTTAGTGCGTTCCTAGCCTTTTCATTTCTTCACTGGACCTTGTTTGAACAGAAACAGTGTCTTAGCTGACGATTAAGCACTATAACTAACAACCTCACTGTTTAGCCTAAAGTGCAGACAATAAAGTAGTAGATCCTCCAACACTATTCAAACTGACATGTTTTAAAACATGCTAGTTACTTAGAGTTTTAATGGAATAACTAAATTATAAAATAATTTTACTGTATGTATAGCATGTATCAATTAGTTCTGATTTATAAATTGAGAACTTTTAATTATGAAATGAGGTAGAACCTTAATTAGAATATAGAATAGACATGCACACATATGGGCAGACACACACACACACACTGCAAACTAAAAAAAAGAAAACAGAAAATGATAATAAACAGAAACAAAACTGTTATATTTTTGTTAAATGTGAAAGTTGGCATTATTTTCAGTTAAATAATTTTTGTTAGTAATTTTTTTATTTTGATTTGTGAATATAATAAAATTACACATGGTATTCACATTTATCTTCCAGTTTCTATTTCGTATCAATTTCAGTAATTGAAAGTTGTACTTTTGGATGTAACTGGAAAGCCTTCAGTCGGGTGTTTTATATTGTATCAGGTAGGGTGATTTGGACACAAGAGGTATAGCATCTCCTTTTGAGTGGTATAATATCTCCTTTGAGTGGCTGTCCAAGTTGTATGGTGCCAGAGAGGCTCAGAATATCATTGCAGACTCTGGAACTATGCCCATCCCAAATTAGCAACCCCAAAATGGCTTGTGGATAGGGAAGAGAGGGAAGGGAACAGTTTATATCTAATCTCTGCCATTCTGTGTTGGCTCCATCTTGTGGCGTCAGTGCCAGACACACACACACACAGACACATACACACAGACACATACAACACACACACACACACACACACACACACACACACACACACACACACACACACATTGGCTGAGACCTGAGAACTTTCCATAGGGGCCCCACAGTGGACTTACCTTTCCTTCTGCAAGACTTGGGCCAGTTTTCCTCAATACATCATTAAGAAAGAAAAAGAAGAATGATTGACTTAGTTTTTTTTTTTGTTTTGTTTTTTTGTTTTGTTTGGAAATAGTAAGCAAGAGATGCTGGCAGACCCAGCAAGTCTACACCATGGTTGTTAAGGTGTGGTAACAAAATGAATCTCATTGCATATGAATCAAAACACTTTCACAAGAAAGAAAAAAAAACCCTCCATAAATGCGTTTTACAATTGTAAAGAATTAAAAATACTCCATAAATGCCCTTTACAATTGTAAAGAATTAAAAATACTCAACAAGGAATCTATTTTTTTCAAGGTATCTAAGTGCTGGGCCCAGGTATTCAATACATTTTTTTTTCAGGCTTTTGTATTCAGGATAGTAATTCTTTCCTCATGGCATGGAATATTGGAATAGGATATGGAAGTTCATTTTTTACTGTAAAAAAAGAATTTTACAGGAAGAATATGAATTTGTCTTTTTCTTTCTTTAATAATTTCTATCCAAAAGATAAATGAATTGATGGAACATTACCAAATTCAGGATTTTGGCCTTTGAAGGCCTATTTGTGAAGCATAAGCGGACATTATTTCCTTGAATATGGCCTTGTGTGGTGCTTGGCTGTCGTGCCTTGGTGGAGAGCTGATGGCCACTCACGCTCAGGTTCAGTGAGGCCTGAAGGGACACTGCTGAAGTCATTTTCCTGTCTGATACAGTCTTTGCCCCCACAGCCATGAGGTCATCCTGTCACCTCCAGGGTAGGGACTGGGGACCTGACTACTTTGGGTGTCGCCCCTTCCTCTATGCTAGGCCTTCCCACCACATCCTTGCCCTCACTGCTTAGAGTCTAGGTTGTTTGTTCCAAATGTTCTCTTTATAAAAATATGGGATCATTGTGGTTCTGATAAACATCCCTTTATGTTATATTATTTGTTGCCATTCTGTAGTGATTATAAAAGGAATGCAGTAGGTGTATTATCTGGGGAATACCAGTAGATGAAATACCTCTGGAAACTTCTGCATAATAATAAAAAATGGAACCAGATACATAATTGCTGTCCTACCTCCTGTCCAAAATCTGATATTAGTGATTTAGGAAAACTTGCGTTCTGCCTTTACACAAGAAAGATAGATATATACTTATAATATTAAATAGTTGACGTTGAAATCAGTAGTTTTCCTCTGGTCATAATGACTTAAAAATCTTATATTTCAAAGAGTAACAATTTTACCTATAAAATATAGGAATTAAAGCCACTGCCAACAAGATGTATATTTCTTAATTAAAATATCTATGATTAAAATTGTATACTATTACTTTAAAAATGATTCATTATGTAGAGCTCAATAAAAATCAATTAAAAAATGATTCATTAACAAAATAAACTCCCAAATACTGAATTCTAAAACAAAAAAAACCAAAAGCAACCCCCCCTATAAGTTAACAGGAAGTCTTTTTGTTTTTTTTCAGTATAAAATGTGATTTAACTTGGCTTATTAAAGCTAACTGTGCTGTGTAACAGGCCTCCCTCGGATATTTCTCACTATCCCTGTGCCTCTCTGGTTTAATTAGCCGAGGCTTGACCAGCCAAGCACCTTCCTTTGCAGGGTGTGAGTTTAAGGTGGTCATTCCTCTGTCTGTACATTATTTATAATTGTAAAAAAAAAAAAAGGTCAGTTTGCTCTTTGGATATCTAAAATAATCCTGTAAGAATAAGGTGTATGTGAAGGACAAAGCTCTCCTTTTCGCACACATCTGCATTTCTATTTACAAATTATTGCATTCCTTCTTCCCAGATCCAACAGGAAAGAGATGAGTTAGTGTCTTCCAGGCACGAGGTTAGGCACTTGAATTTACAAATCTTCTCTCAGATAACTTTTTGGCTAAGGTCCCTTAACTGCTTGCTAGTGTCTTTGCTCCCACTCACCCCGCCTTTTCTCCCCTCTGTAATATTATTATGGAAGCCTGTAACAGTCAGCTTCTGATGGAGCACTACTTGAAAAGGTTTTACCGTGGAAGAGTTTTGCACGAAAGTTTTGCTTGTGAAAAGAGGAAAAAGAGCCTTGCTAAAAAATGCACCCTGTGAGGACAGAGTTGTGATCCAGGCAGTCCTTGACAAGGAGACTGGAATGTGAGCTAGAGACGTGCCTCCTCTGGGTTCCAGGTAGCTGGTGACTCAGTCTGCCGTTAGAGAAATGCTTGCCTCTCTGCTTCAGAGCGGGCGTTTGTAGACCTCAGATAAGATCTTTTGTCAGGAAACGCTTGGCCTGAACACACTATGTATTTCATTCCATGGCCTGCCAGCAAATAAAAGGGATTTGAAGCTTCCAGAAACAGATGAAAATGATGTAAAATTATGCACAATTTCGAATTAATCATGTTATTAATTAGAATGTTGTGTGATCTTGATATTTATGTTGCACCTACCCCACCCCCATACGAGAGAGAGAGAGAGAGAGAGAGAGAGAGAGAGAGAGAGAGAGATTTAATGCATCATAATTATACATGATTAGATGAAAAGCCTGATCTAAAGTTGAGTTTCTATTGTTTAATTTGGACAGGAGTCATATGTGCTAAGAACTTGGATGTATTTCCAATGATGGAATCACTTTCTGCTGAAATATGTTTTAAGGCAAACAGTTAAGTATAGACTTTTTCCCCTCTCCCTTCAAAATATATTCTACAGGGCACGGCCAGAAGGTGTTTGCTGCTCTTTGATCTGAGCATTCCAAGGTCAAATAATTTTGGTTGGTAAACAATGTAAAACAGGTTAATTTACTGCAGAACTTTACAAAGTTTCTAAAACGTCAATGGGTACAGTAAAGTTGTAAAGAGGGCATACAGAACATGTGGTCTTTTCAAACACTGAGAGTAAATTTCTTCTCTCCCCCACAGCATGTATTCTCACCACAGTAGGTATGCCCTCTGGAGCAAAGCCACCACTTGGGCCCTGCCCCAGGTACTGAATTAGAGCCTCAGAGGGTTTAGCCCCTAGACTATGTTTGCTCAAGCCTCCAGGTGAGTGACTCTGATATGTGTGGGAACGAATGCACAGGGTTTCCTGGAACATAGTTTTGAAAATGAAGATATAACATGTTTAAAATAGATGTCTTTAAAGGAAGTCACTCTGTCCCGAGTAGTGATACTTTAAGTACAGTTTTTATGCTTGAGGTATGGGGTGTGTGCGAACTGTCAAAGAACAAGAAAATGCACCTTGCCAAGCAGAATAGGCGTGGGAGGATGAAAAAGGTGTTGAAAGCTTATGCTTCAGGATTTATAGAAGTGGAATTGCGTTAGTTTGCAATTATGTATCTGACCGCATAGACCACATCCTGACTGAACTTCAGATTTATACTTACCTATCTTAAAGAAGAGATACTGGCACATGATGGGTTTTAGATAGTAAAATTCCTCAGGAGGCGAAATTTTATAGAAATACACACTTAGGTCTTTGAAGATCCTTGACATCCTAAATTTATTTCTTTGACACTGCTCTCATTTGTTGGTGCTTAGCAGGGGTTGCTAGGTCCTGGTAGGTGCTGAACAAGTAATGATAAATATAAGAGCATGTGTGCATGTACACACACACACACACACACACACACACACACACACACACTTGAGCAACACCGTGTGTTGGAAAATAGAGACCAGGAAATAGGCATTTCCTGAAGGGGGCACTCAGGAAAGGAACTCCAGCATCTAGGGTTTTGAAAAGGAATGTACCTATGTAGATCTTGGGTTCTAGAAGATTTCTCGTAGGAAATCTAGAATAAAACAAAGAGACAGTTTATTATATTGTAAAACGACCGGCTTGCCAAATAGTGTAAGAATTATTAGATTTGCACATTGGAGAAGGAAAACTAGTGCTTAGTTGGAAAGCATCTCTGATTTGTGGGAGTTTGGAGTTTCCTGCATCAATCTCTTAAAGATAGGGTTTAAGAAAAATTAAACATTTCTGCATTTAAACATTTGGAAATGTAATTTAATAAATAAATACATGATACTAGGGCTAGCCATTCAGTTCAATTCTGACAGCTAGTGCATTTGCACCATTGTAGGAAGGAATGGTAATACTAAATAACTGAATATACTTGTCATGTATAGGAAGTTAAGGCCTCCCAGGCCAAGAGGGGCCAAACTGGAGTCTGCCAGGTACTGTCAGAGGTCCTGATGGTGCCTCGCCAATGAGGGGTAACCATGAGATGCGTCTTGAGGGTCTAGCAGCAGGCACTGTCAGAAGCTCTGACTGCGCCTAATCAATGAGGGTCGACCATGTGATGGAACCACATATTGGGACACCTGGGTGATGGGAGGGTATATAAGTTTCTCTCCTCACCCTTGTTGTTAAATTAATGAGTTTGCTGCTTGCCTTCTACCTGACTCCCAGTGTCTGGGCCGCTGATACCATTCCAGGAAAACATTAGGGCCCAGCTATAGTCATAGTGACTATCAACAGGATCTTATTTATTTAAACAGACTCAAAAGTTTTTAAATAGAAAAAATAATAGAAGTTGTTAGTGTTAAATTTTCTTATTTCAAAATTATCAGTATGTGAAATTACAGAACTCTGTCCGTATCTGTGTTTACATTCAGTGCTTTCCTATTTTTATTCTTTTAAATAAGAGTTCTGTGAGATAAATACACCAATTTTTCTTTCTTAAAATTGAATTTTGTCTCATACAGTACATTCTGATCACAGTTTCCCCAACCTCACTCTTCCCACTACCCCTGCTCCCCCAGACATGCTCCTCCTCTGTTTCCCTTCAGAAAGGAACAGGTCTCCCAGGGATATCAGCTGAATGTGCCATGACAAGTTACAATAACACTAACCACAAACTCTTGTATCAGGGCTGGGTGAGGCAACCCAGTAGGAGAAAAAGCTTCCCAAGGCCAGGTGAAAGAGTCAAGAGATAACCCCCCCCCCCGCCTTAGGCTCTTGGGGGTCCACAGAAACTCTCAAGCTCAAAACTCTAACATATATACAGAGGGCCTGGTGGAAACCCAGGCAGGCTCCTTGATTGCTGCTTTGGTCTTTGTGAGCCCACGTGAGCCCTGCTTAGTTGATTCTGTGGGCCACATTCTTCTGGTGTCATCAACCCCTCTGGCTCCTACAATAAATATTGTTGATGGAGACTGCTCATTCATTCCCGGCTGCTCAGACCCAAAATAATTACACCACAATCGTATTAATTGCACCACTGCTTGGCCTATTAGCTTGTGCATATTTCTAGCTAGCTCTTACATCTAAAATAAACCAATTTTTATTAATCTGTGTGTCACCATGAGGTTGTGGCCTACTGAAAAGGTTCCAGCACCTGTCTTCCTCCTGTGGCTAAATTGCTTCTCACTGACTCGGCCTTCTTTCTCCCAGCATTCAGTTTAGTTTTCCCGCCTAGCTCTATTCTGCCCTACCACAGGCCAAAGCAAGTTCTTTATTCATTAACCAATAAGGCATCACATATACAGAAATATGTCATTTATATTATATCAGTAAAATTAATCTTTATTTTTTTACTTTCAATGCTTAAGGTGTTTTCATTAATTTCCTGTCAGCTACCAACATTATAAGTAGAATAATTTTAGTGAATAAGTAGGTTCTTCTTTCCTTCACCCCTATAAGCTCTTTAAGGCATTGTATTACTGGGTTGCCTTTGGAAATTTTTTCTACTACGTATTTCTGTAGTTTCTGAAATAGAGGTATCTGTAATTAAAATATATGAAACAATTATGCATCCATTACTTGCAATGGATGAAGTAAAGGTATATTATCTAGTATTCCAGGACTATGATTACTGATTTACCTGGAGTCCCCAGGGTTGATGTTTGCAGCACAGAACAGCTCATTTCCTTAGACTGCCATGTTGGTCTCTGAGAGGAGGTTAATTTGCATAGGCTTGAGAAGGGATTCTAAAATCCATACTGCTTGGGGCAAATCCTGAGCTTTGGTAAACTCAGCAAGTATTTGAAGTTTTCTGTACATTTTAGTTTCATCTATAAAATTCAATTTTAAATATTACCTACTTTGTAAAGCTGTCGTGAGGATTAAGAGGATCAGGTTTTGCAAAGTGCCTCGCGTAATCTTTTGGCATGTAACAGATGATGTCTACAAATTAATAATCATTTTTTTATTTGACCATCATCTGCAATCTCCTCAATAGGGCCTTTGGAAAAGCCCCATCATCTGGCCAGTACTCAGTCTTTGTGTCTCCTTTTTCCTAAACTTAAAGGATGCTTCAGTCTTTGGAGGCTTTAACCCACTCCTCGCCATCTCTCCTACTGTACTGTTTGCCTCATGGCTTGACTGCCAGATCATTTGTTCAGGCTTCATACTCAAGCTTGAATTCAGATCCTTAATCTAACTTTTCCTGCTCTTATCAGATCTTAACAGTCTCCCCCTACTCTAGATGCTTTTCCTCTGTCATCAGATGTGTTCATTGCAATATTTGGCATGTAATTATTAGATTATTTGTCTTTGACACCAGGGGGCTTATGGACCAAGACTGTCCTTAGCTTATAGTAGGTGCAGAATAAATGTATGCTGTGTAAAGGAGAGAGAGAATTATGAATGAACAAGTACCCAATGCACACCTGGGTATTATTCATATTTAGGAATTTGAAACACAGGTGCCAGATAATCCTGCCACACAAGAATAGACATTTTTCTTGTTGTTCTTGAAAGCTGAGAAGGTAAATGCCCCACTGTATTGAGGAGTGCTGGGGAACTACTCAGGTGTAATGTTTAGTTTTGTTGATTCAATGCCTTATTTTCTTTGTATTTGTAAATACTGCTAAACAGATTAGCAGATTTATTGTGCTTGAAGTATGCTAATCACAGTGTGAACCTTGCTAGCTATTTCTCATTGTGCCTGAGGATTTACATAGCTTCAGCATGAACAGCTTTCCCAGGCTGCTTTGGGGCCCTAGGAAGCCCAGTTGTCCTCCAAGAACCCACCAGCAAGAGGACACTCTGAGGTTGTTGTCTATAGGAAATCAAAGATTAGTTCCAGAAGGTTCTATTTTCATGATGTACTAACAGTCATTTCTTTTCTTTCTCATGTGTATTTTCTTGTATTTATTCCACTTTTCAAATCTCTGTCCTTCTCTTCCAGATTTGCACACTTGAAATGTTTTATTCCCCCCCCATAACTCCTGTTTAGTTTTAAAAGCTTGGGGAGGTATATTTTTGATATAAACTCTAATAGTTTTTGCTTCTTTGTTTGAAGACTTCCATATCTTTGACATAGGGAGCAAAAGCCAATTTCAAATCCTGAAACCCATTCACAGGAATTAAGCTCTGTTCCAATAGATTATTAAGGCTTGGCATAGAAAATAAAACTCTATAGTTAGATTCTTATGAAGCAGAACCAATAAAATGCTTCACAAGAATGGGAGTGTTTTACACGTTCCGGATGGCTGGTCGTCCAGCAAAGCAGGTTCTGCACCACCAACCTGTACAGCAGTAACTCTCCGGTATCTTACGGAGGGAAACAGAACCCAAATCTCCAACCATATACATTCATTTCTTATATAGCTCACCATTTTCTGAAAAATTTCTTTTTATTGATTTTATTGAGCTCTACATTTTTCTTTGCTCCCTTCCCTGCCTCTCCCCTCCCCTTCAACCCTCTCCCATGGTCTCCATGCTTTCAATTTACTCAAGAGATCTTGTCTTTTTCTACTTCCCATGTAGATTAGATCTACGTACGTCTCTCTTTTTTCATATAGTATGAATTCAGTTGTGTATTTGTATGGGTGAGTGCCTATTTGTAAGTATGTGTGGAAGTCAGAACAACTTCAGGCATTTTTCCTCAGATGCTTTTTATAATTTGTTTGAGACAGGGTGTCTCATTAGCCTGGGACTTCACCAACTAGACAGCCATCTAGTGGGCTCCAGGGGTCTGTCCAATTCCACCCCTCCGTCACTATCATTGGGATTATAGTGTTCAAGGCATTAGGACTTAGTTCCCCATGCTTGTGTTCGTCAGTTCCTTTATTGACTGGACCATTTCCAGGGTTTGAAACATCTTTAAGGGAATTACTTTTTTTTTAATTGACAGTATGGTAAGACTATATTATCACATAATTATATATTTCCATATAATACCAATTGCTATAGATTGTACTAGTTGGCAAAACATTTCATACAATTGAAGTGATAATCTCTTCGACAATAGACAAATGTCACTTGAAATACAGTAATGTATTTTAGGTAAAAATCAGAGTATGGTTCTCAGTGGTAGAAAGTTTTAAAAATAGTAGAAGTTTATAAAATGTATACCAAATAATTTAAAGCCTTTGATGCATGTACCACCTCTTTGCATCACCTGTGAAATCCATGAGGGGGCATCAAATCCCCTGGACCTAGAGTTATGGATAGTTATGAACTGTCATGTGGATGCTGGCAATTGAATCCCATGCTCTTATAGCAGCCAGTGATCTTAATCACTGAGCATCTCTTCAGCCCCCTTAGCTTAAACTTTACTTAGGAGTCACCAAGTTTCCTAATGGCAATGAGGGAACTATTAGTCCATGGCGGTTTTCAGTAATAGTTTTGACATGTATTTTAATCTTATAGAAAGACTTCCCTTGTGAACTGCTTAAAGACAATGAATGCTGGACAAACCAAGGAGTCTTATTTTAATAACTCACCTTCATTGGGCTCTTAAGTATGAAACATGATACGTGATGCTCTTTATCCAACAGAATAAAAAGTGGTTATGTTTTTGTTTTGTTTTGTTTTTGGTGGTGAGGGTGTTTTGAGATAGGGTTTCTTTGTGTAGCTTTAGAGCCTGTCCTGGAACTAGCTCTTTAGATCAGACTGGTCTCAACTCAGAGAGAGAGAGAGAGAGAGAGAGAGAGAGAGAGAGAGATCTGCCTGCTTTTGCCTCCCAAATGCTGGGATTAAAGCTATGCACCCCCTCCCCCACCCCATGTAAATGGTTAGGTTTTTAAAAATCAAACTAGTTTCCTTTCAAATATTTGAATAAAGTGAATGATTTAAAGCTAATGTTGAATCTGAGCTTCATGACATCCCTTGGTGTACCAGGAGGAAAGAGGGGGTAATTAAATTATATTCATCTAGTTGATTCTTTCATATATTTGGAGTTTTGATGTGTAAAGTAAATAGGACATAACCAGCTGTCATGCGATGTGTCTGTATTTTTGTCTGTACTTCTGGTACTGGGAGGAGAGGCTGGGGCTGCTGCACTCAGGGCTACAAGATAAGACTGATTCTATCTCAAAATGACAAAATTAAACAAAAAAGTAAATAGAAATAGGAAAATATTTTATAAATACAACATCTTAGTTTTAGTTTCTTGAAAAAAATCATGATTATTTTTATAAAACAGCATCCATTTTTAGGATTGATCATCCTCAACTTATTTTTATTTACATGTCATCTTTGCAGCTAGCTAGTTCTTAGATATTAATAGTCATAGTAAAAACATCTGAGGATACTTTTTTTTTTAAAAAAAACATGCTTTGTACCAAGGTCATTAAGTTTGGTCTGCAAATGTGTTTAGCAACCATAATTGTGCTGCAGGATAATTTAAAAACTAGAGTTGAACTCTTAACCCCAGGTTTCTTCTGAGGTAATTACAGGATGAAAAACAGCTAAGAGAAAATAAGTCAATTTATCTTCATTGGTAAATATTTTTCACAGTCATATTTAGTAGTACCCTTTGAATGTAGTGGTCCATCTCACACAGCACATGCATGCATGTATATGTATTTCTTTTTAGGAGATAGCTTTTCATTTGTTTCCATATTCAGTGGTCATGTGACACATCCATTTTAAATAGTTATTTTCGAGTAGAACTTGGGATTACTACCATCCATCTATTGTTTTAATATTTAAGTATAATCACGTTTAATCTCTATGTTAGTCCTAAGAAGAATTCAAGATCCAGAATGATTAAATAGCGCGCACAAGGCCGTGAGGCTGAGAAGTCTGCCGGAGGATTGGAGCAGCCTGACTCCAAGCCCTGTGATTCACTTCATAACTGTGGGAACCACATTGGTCAGAATAGTAAAATGTAACATTGTCAGGTGAGTCTGTGGACGTTTGCTGTCAGCAGACCTGGTGGTGACACTGTTCATGGACCTTCCAAATGGTAGGTGGCTGTTGAGGCCACCACAGTTGAGTCTGGCATCGGCAGGCTGTTTCCCAGAAACCACTGTTCATGCTGTACCTTTTGAAGTCATGCTTCACTGGCTGGACCTTTGATGTGCTTCCTCTGAGGTTCCATTCAGGTATCCAACTTCAAATGAATGGTAATGGCTCCATTCCTCAGCAATAACATAATGGAATCGTGTTCTCTAATCCTTGTTATGTGGGCCATGAAGTGCTGCTTTTTAGGGTAGTTCAATTTTAGCTCATTGGGATAGTGAGTTTCTAAGACAGACTTTTGGTTATTTTGTATGTAAATATGCAATGACTGCTTAAATGGACAGCTTCAAGAAATGTTGCCCAAAACGCAACTGCCCTTTAAGGTTGAGGTGTGACAGGTGGATTTGTTCAGGTCTCGGCGAGCAACAGCAGGTGAGTCTTTAGAGACATCTCTCCCATCACTTTTAGGAAGAATGAAACATATTGATGGCTTCTGCCCTAAACCCGAAACTTGGAAGAGAAAGAGATGTTAAGTGTAAACTTAACTTTTTTAAAATGAACCTTAGAGAAATAAAGAACGCTAGTTGTCGAAACGGGTCGCTGTTGGTCAAAGGGAACAGTCTTAACTGAGTTCTTCAGATCTAATGAATAGCATGATGACTATAGTCAATCTCTGTATTTGAAATTTGTTGTGTAAATATTAAGAGTTTTGTTATCCTGCTCTTGTTAAATAACTCAAACATAACCTTTTTTGCATCTTGCTTTGCGTACAGATCATCTACAAGGGCTCTTTGTGACTTGCTCTTTCTGTCCTCCCCAGTTCTAGTTCATGCTGAAAAAAACTAATCTTAAGGGAAGTGGCCTCTCTGGGAGGATTCAGTGTTTCAAAGGGGAAGTTGGGCAAAGAGGCTTAAGGACTCGAGCCAGTTGCCTGCTCAGCAAGCTTGTGTGGTCTGTCCTGGGAGATGTGTGGGAGAGCTGGTGTCAGTGTCCACCGGACCTCCTCTGTGGTGTGTTGGAGTTCAGGTGAGGTAAGCAGCGGGCATCCCCCTGCTGTGTCTCTCTCTGAGTTTCCTATAGATCTTGGGACACTGGTGATTTAATTTGATTTAGGTTTTGCTCTGGGGAAGAAAGACATGCTTTTAAAAAAAAGTGGTGGTGGTTCTGGTTTCAGAGCAGGTTTGCAGTGCTGTCTGGGGAACGCTCCGGATTCTGCTTCGCAATAATCAGTAGCAGGAATGAATGAGCTTCAGTGACTGAGAGAGTGATGCTGGGTCTGAGCACAGCCGCCTTGTGTCTTTCAGCAAGCTCCAAGAACCAAGAGGAAGGGTGGGTCAGCTTCTCCTAAGAGGTCTCTGATGTCAGCAAAAGTGGAGGAAAACAGAAAGATAGCACAAAGATGAGAAGAGACTCCCAGGATGCTGGGGACTGGAATGTTATGAAGGAATATACAACCGACAACATAGTCTGTCATGAACTTGATTTATGCTTTAAAGAGTAATTGGGGAAGACATGAGAGGACTTTTTTTTTTCTTGGTTAAGCTTATAATACTTCAATTAATTTCGTTTCAGTGTGAGGGTTGTTGAATTTTCAGACAGTTCAGAATAAATGGTTAGCTTGGAGAAGGTGAGATGAAAGAAATTCCTAAGAAGGTTCACATGCCAGAAGTGGTCGTGCCAGCTACAGTCCCAGAACTTGGGATTGAAGCTGGAGGATTGACTGACTGTATGAGCCCAAGTAAGCAAAACGAAAATAAAAAAATAGAAAGTGTCCCCATCAAAACAAACACCCAACTCTGACCCCAAAATCAAACCACACCAAAGAGCAAGCAAAGTTATGGTTTTGTTTAAACTGTAGTGGGGGTTGGGGTATCAAGAACTCAGTATTTACTCAGAAAATTTCTGGTTCATGTATGAGCATAGACATCATGCTATTCCTTAGTGATCTTGGATTTATCTTCCTTCTCCAAAATTCTAGCCACTGATAACTACTAGTCTGTTGCTACTGGGTCTCCTCATGTGACTCTCAGTCACAATAGGAAGTTTTCCCCTGAGCATTCTTTAAAACTTTGCAAAGGTAGTTGAATGAAAAGATCCATTTATTTTTGTGTATGAATGTTTTATCATGAGTTATATAATGTGTACCACATATACACCTGTTCCCGTAGATGTCAGAAGAAGGTGTCATGTCCCCAGAAGTGGAGTTACAGAGAATTGTGAACCTCCACTTGGGTGCTGAATGTTGAACCAGGGTTCTCTGGAAGAGCAGCTGTCACTCTTAACTGCTGAGCCAACTTTTAATCCCAGAAAAAGAAGCTTTAAAGAAAGTTCTGAATACATATAAATATTAGTATATAGGTTGCTTTAATCCTTTACAAACAAACAAGTAAGTGTGGCTATGATTAGGATGAGGATATATAAAAGGGACAAATTCAGAGGAATCGCCATCCCAGGATACTACATTAATCTTTGTTACCTTATCAGAAACATTCAAGTGTCTAGCAAGGGACCGGAGAGATTTCTCAGTGCTTAGCAATGAAAATGCCCGCTGCCAAGCGTGAGGACTAAAGGCTGGATTCCCAGAACCCGTGCACATAGTGGGTGTGCATGCTGGGCAGCCTATAACTCTAGCCTTAGGTAACAGAGACAGGGCATCCCCAGAGCAGGCTGGCAAGCAACACTAGCTATACCACCCAGACTGTGGATTTTACTGAGAGACCTTGACTCAACCAGTAAGATGAGCCTATACATGTGTGTCCATATGTATGCGCATGCATACCACAAACAGAAAAAAGAGGAAAATAAAGAATAATTTTAAAAAGTGTCTTGCAAGTAGAGTAAGCATTAAAAAATATTTGTTTTTGCACAGATGAAGCGTTGGTGAGTGAATGCAAGCCCAGACTGTTAAACCCTTAGGTGTCAGGTAGGAAGGTGAAGGAGGAACTACATTTTTGTCACATTGGTTCGTGGACTCTGAAGGCCATGTTTAGGTAGAGAATTAACATTCCTAAGGCTCTCATACGTGGTAGCGCTTCCTAGTTAATTCCCTAGCATGTTCTCTTGGGATCTTTTCTTTCACAGAACAGAGATAAGGAAGAAAGATGATTAAAGAATTCATTATGATAGTGATTATCATGGAATAGGAATGAAGCACAATTTATTTCATATTTTGGAAGACTTTCCTGGGAGATTCAGCGTAGCTTGTGGCTGATATACTTGAGCATAATCAAGGAGGCCAATATTCCTGGAGATGTATATGACTCAGTATGAAAGCAAAAAGAATTCTGAGAGGCAAAAGGTACCTAGATCATGCTTGGTCTTGTAGGCAGTCTGGAGTTCACTTTTATTTTTAGTGATATGGAAAGTTATTGGAATGTTTCCATCAAATGTGTAACATGAGCTGCCATCGGCTTCATAGAGAGGCACATTAGAAGAGCTCTCCTGAAGATTTCTCTTGCACAGTTCTATTTCTTTGGTAATTTCTATTGGAGAAATTCTATTACAGGTGGGATAGGTTGATAAGAAGAGGTAAAATTAAAGATGTATTTTAAGGCAAAGATTTAAATTGTATGTGGAGAACGAATGGGGGGGCATCAAAGAAAAAGTTCCAAGGATTTTTCCAGATCAAAGGATGCAGTTACTATTTATGGGGCCAAAGAGAATGAGATATGAAAATGTAGGTTTGTGTTGGACACATTAAGATGTCTGTTTGCTATGTGAATCTGTTTGCTAGAGTTCAGAGTGGAGTAAAAATGTGGACTTTGTTAATGTTTAGTTTATCTAAAGTTATTAGACTAAACAAAGCCATTCTGGGACTCTTAAGGTTTGAATTTGAAGTGTTCCTCACAGGTTCATGTTTTGAATACTTGACCCATAGCTGGTGATACTCTTTTGGTCAGAAGCTTCATGATGTGGGGCTTCGCTGGCAGAGGTGGGTCACTGAGGATGGGCCACTGAAAGTTACACTAGGTGCCTGCTTCTTGTTCTCCACTTCTTGATCCCCTGTGATGTGAACGGCTTCTACTACGCCCTTCCATTGCTTGGACTTGAACTGTTCCATCACACCTTCCTTGCCATGGTGGACTAAAACTCTTTGAAACTGTGAGCCAGAACAAATCTTTCCTTCATTTATTTTTTTTTTCCTGTCAGGTCTTATACTACATGAATACAGAGGTAATACAGGGGCAGAGTCCAGACAGGAAAGCAATATGAAGACTGAGCCCAGAGTACTCCATGGATTGGACTCAGAAGTTGGAGAAAGGAAAAGGAGTCAGTTAAAGAGAAGGATGAGAGTGAGATAAGAAAGAAATGAGGTGTGTGTGTGTGTGTGAGTGTGTGTGAGTGTGTGTGAGTGAGTGAGTGAGTGAGTGAGTGAGTGAGTGAGTGAGTGTGTGATTGCCTATTCCTACATCCTAGCACCCGCTGGATGAAATTGTTTTAAAGGAGAATAATTGGTAACCTTGGTTAGCTTCTATTTAAAGTGCAGCAATGGAGGCCCACGGGAGACCTTTACACAAACAAGCAGGAGTAGCTGTGTCAAAGCCTGACTGATTTTTGGAGAGGGAGAGAAGGGAAGGGGTTGTAGGGAACAAGTATATGACAGTTTTTCTGGGGAAAAATGAATTGAGAAAAACATGGTAGCTGGATCTTGAAATGAAGTCAAGAGAAAAATCTGGTTTTGACTTTGGTTTTGTTCTCATAAAAGAAAGTAAATATAGCATGGGAGTGATGTAGCAGGGGCAGGGTAGGGGAGCTGCTGTGTGCTGTCCTGTGTTGGGCAGAGGAAATAAGATGTAGAGCAATGGCAAGGTGACGTGTCTGTATAGGAGCAGATGGCTTAGGTAGTGCAGACAGCAAATGAAGCAGATGGCCATACATGTAGACTGGGAATTAGGTGTAGTGGACATATTAAAGTAAGTGTGTGTGTGTGTGTGTGTGTGTGTGTGGTGTGGAGAGAGAGAGAGAGAGAGAGAGAGAGAGAGAGAGAGAGAGAGAGAGAGAGAGA
>NC_022022.1:35637119-35712937 GCF_000317375.1 Microtus ochrogaster | reverse complement strand
GAGGGAGGGAGAGAGAGAGAGAGAGAGAGAGAGAGAGAGAGAGAGAGAACTGTCTTCTAAACAATTGTCTTTTTCATTAAATCAGCTGTGCCTGCTGAAAAGAGAGCAACATGATTAGGCTTGTTGAACCCTGGCCTTCCCTCATGGATGGCAGGAGAGTCAGTCAGGCCTCCCAAGCCATTTGAAAACAATTCTACTGTAATTGCATGTGACCTTGGGGGACTCAGAGAGGCAGGAGTAAAGGTTTGAGGAATCTCATTGAAAGGTGACTCCATCTGTGTGACTCTGAGGAGGTTACCATCCAAGCTGTATGAAGCAGCTTGTTTGGGCTTCCCCATGCTTCTGTAAGTAGTCTTACACCCCTGTTGTGCAGACAGACCAATAAGCTCCCTAGGTTGGACTCTGGTGGAATCATTCTTCAATTTATAGCTGAGGCCATAAAAGAACATGGATGTTGTACATATCTCCCCCGGGGAAGGAATTCTTGCAACAGTGTGCTGTTTTGTTTGTGCGAGCTGTCCCTAGACAGAAGAGTAAAGGGTATGGGAATGAGCTGAAGGGGGAGCAGGGGAGGGAAGGCACTCTTCCAAATAAAGTGAAAGGCTAGTGGCCAGGGGATTTTAAACAGCTGCCGTCTCCTCTCAGACTTATTGTCTTCTCGATTCGTTCCAACCCTTCAGTCAAAACCAATCGCCCAAATCCAACCCACGTATGGCTTTCTTCCCTCCATCTTGATCCTTGTTGATGCTGTTCCTCTGGTTTGTTAGAACGTGCGAACAAAGGGCTCCTGTGCAGTTGACTCTGATCAAGATGGACACAGTGGAAGCAGACTTAAGCATAATCCGTACTCTCTTAGCCTTTCACACCCATCTCTTATACTTCAGAGCATGGGGTCTTCCTCTTTTGTTGATCCCCTTGGCAGCTGAGGAACTCCTGGCGGGGGGGATATTTCTGTGAGATTATTCTTAAGTAAAATTTAAAAAAAAAAGACTTATTACCAAAGAAACCAGTCAATGAAATAAAGCTCTTAAAAATAAGAAGCACAGTTGTAGTGCAATGATAATGTATAAGTCTTTATTGTGTTTTAAAAAATAAGTAGGTATTAGGAATACCTTGATTTTAAAGTAGTTTGTAAACAAGATAGCCAGCAGCTGAGATGAAACATGGAAACATTGGTCAGATCACTGTGATTTGTCTCTATATTCATAAAGGAAATGCTAAGTTTTTCCATATATTTGTCAACACAAAGGCAAATCTTTTCTTTGGCTAAAGTCTGCTCTTCATTTTGTAAATGAATCTATTGGACAATTTTAGCCCATGGTTACTGACCCATTCCAGAGACACTTGTGGGTGCAGAACTGTCTAGGGCTAATCTGATCTCTACCCCAGTCCTAACCCACTTACTCAAAACAAATAGCCCAAAGAGCTTGGATTCCTTAAATCTCCTCAGGAGCCCTTCCTTTCTTTCCTGCACTGTGCCTGCTTTTGCTCTTTCTTATGTTTCCCCCTGAGCACAGTAAATGGCCTTATTGTCTGGTGTGGCCGCTAGAGTGCCTGACAGTGCTCTATAAATGTGTCTTGCTGGCGCAGGGTGCTCACTACATGTTTATTAGATAATAGATGCTTCTTTTTCCAGAGAATGTTTATAGACTTCTGTGTAGTTTACAGGATGCTATGAATGTCTTCCTGCTGGTAAAGGCAAGATCTTCATAGGATTAATGAGCACATGTAAGCCCTGTTTAACCCAGCAGAGCATATATATGTTTCATCAGTCAATTCATGGAGGCTAACACGCTCATAAAGCCAAATTTCTAAATTTCAGTAACTATGATTGGAAAAGTTAAAGTTGACTCT
Source organism: Microtus ochrogaster (assembly GCF_000317375.1). Classification (NCBI taxonomy): domain Eukaryota; kingdom Metazoa; phylum Chordata; class Mammalia; order Rodentia; family Cricetidae; genus Microtus; species Microtus ochrogaster. Next base: position 35,711,083 of record NC_022022.1, on the reverse strand, counting down.
GCCAAACCAAAAATGGAGAAACTAATTTTAATGGTTTATAACTTATTGAAATTGATAATATTAAAATATGACATTGAACTCAAATTTCCTTGTGAAATTTCTAAAATCCTACTCCTGACTTAAATGCTGTAGCACATTAATGCTGACACAGCATACCTTAAATGTATAAGTTCTATGACAATAGCACAGAGTTTGGTGGAATGTTTTTCTTGTTTGTGTTGGAATGTGTTGCTGGAAGATGTCTTCCCAGGAGAGCAGCCATTATATTTTTGTCAGACAAAAGACCGTGTTGATGTTTCATGCAAGAGGGGCTGTTCGGCCATGAGCCCCTCACCTGATGTCTTAACTACACCCTCTGGTCCTCTCTATTAGCTGAATCTAATTCTGCCCCAGCTGCATGTGATATTGTGAACATAGGAGGTGCTAGAGTTCATAGACGCTGGAAAGTTGGCTGAAGGACTCCTCTCTGCATCTGTGGTGAAGCTGTCATCCGTGTTGGTGTGACACTTGTAAGGAATGAGGCCTTTGGGGGGTTCTCCACACTTCTCTACTTCCTTACCTATTCTTTGTAAGCAAGCCCAATAGGGTTGTTGGTTGACCAAGTTGAACCTTGGTAGAATTAGTCAAAGTTGGTCTATTGTAGGTATGCTCTCGGGGTGAGTAGGTATTTGCTCATGTCTTTCCAGGAAACGTTCCTGTACCTCGTGCCTTTATTCTTGGCATAATAGTTAAAACTATTCTTATTCTATCATAGTCCTCAGATTAATTTGTTGTTCTAACAGTCTAGTAACAAGTATTTTTGTGCAAATCATCTGATTTGTTTAGCTAGTCACAATATATACTTACTATTCTTTTCCATTGATCAATTATTGAATGGCCCTTTATTTTTATTTATTTATTTTTTATGGCCCTTTATTTTTACGTGTTTCACACAAATCTAAACGAGTAATGGAAGTAGTTGTAAGTAGTTAAGATTTGTGCTTGAAACACACGAGCACTGTGCGGATAAAACAAGAAGTCAGAAACAAAGCTTGTGCTTTGAGTCTCTTCCATGGGAGTTCACATTTGGTTGTCCTGTGCGTGTCCTTATTCCCACAGTCTGGGATATAATGTGCAGTTTCATGCATATACATGTTAACAAATGAGTGTTGGTTGGATGAAAGCTCCCAAGGAGCAGTGGTTATGGAGAGTACAAACAGATGGAGAAAGACCATGGAGGCCACTCATGCTAAAGATGAGCATCCTGCTTGCTATTACCTATTTTTACTCTGTATGATCAATATTTGGGACAAATATAAAATGCATGTGCTTACAAACTGTTTAGGGCAGAGAGGTGCTTAACTGGTAGACACAGGGATGTCCACCTTGGTTATTATCACCACAGGTCCCAATGGTTGCACAACCATTTCAGTGTAACCTGTGGGTTTAAATGAATATTTGAAAAAAAAACTTAATAAAACTGAATAGGTAAGGAAAAAGTACATATACATGTGGAAAAGTATTGCAAAAATTTAGTTTGTCAAAATCTTTTGGTGTATGATATGTGTATATGTGTATGATGCTTGTATATGTTTCTGGTGTGTGTGTGTGTGTGCACGTGCGTGCGTGCGTGCATGCGTGAGAGAGAGAGAGAGAGAGAGAGAGAGAGAGAGAGAGAGAGAGAGAGAGAGAGAGATGATGCAATAGTGCATGTATGGAAGTCAGAGGATAATCTGTTGCATTGGTCCTCACTTTTCTGCTTTATTTGACACAAGTCTTTTTTATCAGATGTTTATCTTGCATCAACCAGGCTAGCTGGCCCAGGAATGTCTGGGGATTGTTCTGTCCACCTCCCATTTCCTGGTAGGATCAGCAAGAGACACCCAGTTTGCATGGATTCTGAAGAGTCAAACTCCGATTCTCTCAAGTGCTATACCACATCTTCTCAGGCCAGCTAATGCCACTTTTTAATGAGGTAGCATCTATTCAACAAGTGTCATTTATGGATCATATATCTTGTAGACATTTCTGAGCTTATTTTTATATTGCTGAAAGTAGTAAAAGTTTTGTTTGTTTACTTTGTAGTCCTGGACTCAACTAGGTAGAGCAGGCTAGCCTTGAACTCACAGAGAGCTGCTTTCTTTTGCCACCCTAGTGCTAGGACTAACGGTATATGCCATTACACCCAGCTGGAATGTTGCAGTATGGCAACGAAGGCACACTAGTTCTTACATTCATATCCTTGCTGGTTTGGGAGGGGCATTTAGATATTTTATAGGGTCATGAAAACTAATTAGTAGCATTTTTTTGTCGGAATGGCAAGCACCCACATTAGAATGATCACATTTCACGTACCTTATTTTCTGATTATCATTGTCTTCTCCTGTGTAAGAAAAGGCAGAGTAATTACTCGACTATATAGAAAGTAATTTTATACTTGCCAATTGATCTTCCCTTGAGGGCTACTGTAGATGTTATAAATAGCTTGCTGACTTCGAAGAAACATGGTTCTGTTCTCAGGAACTCATCTGGAAAGGGCATTTCTTTAGGGGATATGGAGACCATGTGTGGAATTTCAGCTACAGGAAAAATTCTGGGATTTAGACAAAGAAATATTAGGTGGTTTAAAATTGAAAGTTCATTTGCGAAAAACTGGTTTCCTCTTAATGGGCTTGTTTTATGTTTTCAGAAGCTAATTCAGGGTGGATTTATAGTTCTCAGTTTGGAGGTTCCAGACTCCCCGGGACCCACAGACCCAGGTTGCTATCATTGATTATACAATCGTGGTCAGAAGTCATGATTCGAAGTAGTATGGTTTTGATTATTGCAAATGAACTTTTTTTTTTAACTTGAAAAGGGAGCTTTGTTTTGTTTCCTAAATTTTCATAACAGTTTGAAATCTGAACTGCAGCCTTCAGATAAGGGAGTCTGCCGCTTTTGGAGGTCTGTGTTACTGAACTACTGTTTTCTCTTATAAAGCCAAAGATACAAACCACTGACCCGGAATTTACTTCACAGAGAATATTGAGGCTTGAACTACTTTTTCATATTAAATTATTATTTTTATGTTTTACATAATAATAAACATTTATACATATATATTTGTATATAAATATGTATTATATTGTATATTAAATTTTTTAATGAGAAACGGTTTTATGACATTTCTGTAAAAAAGCTACATTTATTGTGATATTGCATGTATTTGTGTCTGGTACTGGGCGTCAATTTAGGAAGTCTCCTATGCTGACTCTGAGGTTGTAAGAGCGGGAGAGCTGACATCACTGACCCACAGCAACTGCAGCACTCAGGAGAGTGGCCCCTACGCCATGCCTGGGTAACACAGTGGAGCTGACCCTGAAGCTGTAGGTGTGGGAGATCTGACCCCGAGGAAATAAAAATAGAAGAACTGGTCCTGCTCTTTGCTCATCCCTGCAAGGGTAGAGATAGCCAGGGCAGTGCTAAAGAGCCCACCCTGGTTGTAAAAACAAGGGAGAGCTGGCACGCTCACCAACCCTGCAACTACTCAGGCCCAGAGCCAGGCTCATGAGATGACTCACCCCAGCATCCACCCCATCTGTGATCTGCTGGAGCACATGAAGTTCCTTCCTGCAGATCCAAAGCTGTAGGATCTCCAGGACCCAGGACAACAGCAGCATAAGCAAGAGAGTTCCAGTGAGGGCCCAGTATCGACAGTGTAGCAGAAACCAGAGGCCTCAAACCAGACCAATGAATCTGCAATGAACACTTGTGAATAGAGATGCATGGATAAATGGGTTTACATTATGATTCACTGTGTCACACTACAGCTTCCATGATGAGACTGATTTTTCCTTTTCATTTTTTTTCTCTTAAAGTTTATTTTATTTTGGGGGCAAGGTTGCAAGGGTAAAGGGCAGAATACAATGGGACGGGGAAATTATTGGGATGGAGATGCATGATGTGAAAAACACAAAGAATAAATAGAAAGTTAAAAAAATGGGGCTAGAATGATAGCTCACTTGGTACTTGTTGCAAAGCATGATCTGAATTTGATCCTCAAAACACTCATGAAATGCTGGGCATATGGCATATGCTCACAATCCTGGGGAAGCAGAGAGAGGTGGATCATTCGGCTTGCTGTCTCAGCAACTCAGTGACCCAGGTTCAGTGAGAAACCCTGTTTCTCACACAGCATAATAAATAAGCTACATTATTGGAATAGAAAAGCATCTGTGCTTAACAATGAAATAATCAGAAAAAATTTATAACAGAGAGGCCTTACCTGATTGTTCTATATTGTATGTGTATATGAAAACATCATATCATACCCTATCAATAGTTACTATTTTCCATCTAAAATACAATAAAAATAGTATTTTGTTAAGAGTTACTGACATAGCTGCTCATGCTTTATGCCAAAAGATTGACATTCACCATGAAGAAAACCAAACCAAACCACTCATACTCAGGTAATAGGGGATAAAGATCAACACTTACTTAGTTAATACAAACTTTGATGTCTCTCTGCATCTGAGGAGTTGGGCTGGGGAAAATGGACCACCTAAGTCAGTGGTTCGTAATCTGTGGGCTGTGACTCTTTCCCAAGGGCTGCATGTCAGATATGACATTACGATTCACAAAAGTTATGAAGTAGCATCAAAATACTTTTGTGGTTGGGGGTCACCACAGGTATTTACAATGACATTCATGACAGTAGCAAAATTACAGTTATGAAATGGCAGCGAAATAATTTTGTGGTTGGTGGTCCATGAGGAACTGTATTAAAAATTACATTGGGAAGGTTGAGAACCACTGACAAACGGATAGACCGATAGCATTACCTCAGGGGGTTCCATGAAGGAAATGCACTTTTCTTTACAAATGGATACTGTGGATATTTTAAATAGCTGTCATAGAGGTCTGTCTTTCTGAGGAACATCATGGGCTGCTGTTGTTACCTCGCCTCTCTCTGCTGCGTGCATCTAGGAGCTGCACTTTCTAGAGAGCAGCCCACATCTGGCTGGCTGTACAGATGGAACATCTGTTTGCTGTGTCCTGGTAGGAAAAGGCCCAGGCAGGTATAGTGCTCTGGTAGGGACAGAGGACTGAGTGGTGGGCATTTTCGATTTAGGTGATCTTTTTTATTTGAGAGTGGCTTATGTAAGGAGAAGTTCCCTTTGCATTCTAGAAGACAAACAAACTCTTTTACCTCCCAGATCCTGAGAACCTGATTTCATACCAAGTTACATTCCTGCTACAGTGTTCAAAGGGGATCTCTTTATCCAGGGCCGAGTGAATCAGGTTTAATCTTAATGCATGATGGTGGACAGAAAGTCTCCAAACAACTCAGGAACTATTAAAAGCTATTTCAGAGTCGGAGCCTGTCAGCCTGGAGATACAATGCAAGAGAAAAGTACTTTTAGGAATATTAGCAAAATAACTAGTATTTCCCTCAAAAGCCGTTCAACATAGCAGGAGGAAGAAGGGGTGGGATCTGTGTGACTCGAACAGGATCCATGAATGGAAGAGTTCAAACCCTGTCACTGAAGGTCAGAGAAGATGGCCAGGAACATTGAGACCATGGCCTTCAGTCTTGTGTGTGTGTTGCCGGGGAGGTGAGGCAGCTGGGCAAAGAATTCACATTTTTTAGTGGCATGAACACACTTGAGGTAGATTTCCAAGAGGAACCAGTAGATGAAAAGAATGAGCTAAATTAACTAATATTAAATGGAGAGAATGGTAACCCATATTGAGAAAGTGCAGCTTTATCTCTCCCTATAAATTAACTACTTAAAACAGACACTTGCATGTAATCACGGCTTTGAAAATACCTTTGAAAGGGAAATATCCTATAAATATGTGCAGTTTCTGTGAGGCAAATTAATACTAAGCAAATGACAGCATACTTTACATACATTCATTAAAAAATACCTGTTAATTGTATGGTTTTAGATAATCTGGGTAATACTTTTTTTTTAAGAAGACAGTGCTATACCCTAAAAGAATAATTATGCCTATATAATAATATGACCTGCAGAGTTTGGAAAGCATATTAAATTCTAAGACTTTTAAAATGGTTTTGCTAATATTGATAGATGTGAGACTGTCTTCCCAGTATAAATGGTTCCTATGTGTTCAGACTGGATGTTAACGTTTGAAAAGGATGACATTAAGGAGTCAGGGAAGCTGTTTGCTACCTGACTTATCGTGACTTACTTCCCCAGGCATTTATTATTTAAAAATACTGTGAAATGGCAATACAGTAAGGACTCTGGAAAACCCTCAAAATGACATGTGGTCTTCTTGCTTTAACCTTGTTTTATACCTTTTAATATTCTAGAACACAGTTTTAGTAGAACAGATGGTTAGTATGGTACCAATATCTCCCAGATTTGATCAGTTGGAGAAACAATATGTTAACTGAAAAACATAGATAAGAATTGAAGTTCATTCACTAAATAATTTAGAGTTGTCTCTGGATAGTGTTGATTACAGTGTATAACTTGAGTTTTCCAATGAAGAATTTTTAAAGAAGAATGCAGTAGTTCCATGAAACTATTGTAAATGTATGCGTGGTTTGGAGAACTACTGAAATCCGTGCTGTCTTTAGAGGATATAAACATGAGTGTCCTGTTATTGAACTCAATGTCACGAAGCTTTGCTGCTGCGGAATTGTGGGTCAGCTGTTAGTTTTAAAACAGGGTGTTATGCAGATCCAATCTTTGGCAGTAACACATGGAGTTAGTTCTGCTCAACTTCTCGTGAATGACAAACTCAAACTCATGAGCTCGAGACTGATTTTTTCAAAAGTCACAGTCAATTGACAACAGTTTGTTTGTTTCGCACTTGTCAAAGAAACACTTGCACCTTTACTTATCTGCATGGTCCCTCGCCGTAGGAATGGGAGTGCCTCGGCTAACACTGTAGAAGGCTGAGGGCTGTGGGGGTGTGTACACGTTTAATGGGGCTTTGCAGCATCTTCACTTTCTTTGCTTTTTACTACAGCGAAGTGAAAGATAGTGTAACCCTCTCTCAGTTTTTTGCTACGCCTTCCAGATCAATTTAAATTCTTCTAATTATTCACAGATGAGATTAAGTACAAAAGAGGGTTTTGTTCACGTTGTCTTTAAGTTTTCCATTTCTTTGGAGGTGACTCTCTTCTTTTTGCGGCTATGTTAATAACTAAGCGTATCAGCACAGTTTACTGTTGCTGTAATCGCAGTGTTAATGAAAGAATATTAGACTACCAGGCAGATCTGGAAGTAATTTATATCTTTGCCTTTTAGAAGAATTTGAACTAAGGTCCCATCAGACTAACAGCAAGTGAGATTGGAAGGTGAAAATTAAACTTCCAGAAGCTACTTATGCTCTAAAGGGTTGACTGGTTTGCATATTGAAGTAGGGATTGTGTTATAATTAATAATTCCTTTAAAAGAATCTTTCTAGTATTAGAATATTCCAAATATTTAATTTTTTTAAAAATTTAAATGGAAGACCCCAGGCTCACATCATTAATACTCTCAAGGGCTTCTTAGGAGCTCAAGAAGCTGAAGGTTTGGGTTTGGTAATGTTTCTAGATACATGTTTTTGTTTTGCCATTTGTAACATCTGAGATCCTATTTCCTGGCTTTAGTTTTCCCCCTTATTCAGATTCTGGAAAGAGACAAAAAAAAGTTTCTGTTAGTTAAAAAAAAAAATATCTGGATGCAAAATAAGGTAGCAGCCCTATTAATTAAAGCTCTTTTCTTCTGTGGATTTTGGGGCAGTGTTTCAGAGACAGCTCCTCAGAGGAATGTGGCAGAAATGCTTGCTTCCCTTAGTCCAGCGAGAGGGTTTCACTGGGAGGTGGAATTTCAAATTGGATCACTGAGTTTTAATTAGTTACAGATGAAATTCACCAAAATGATTCTGATCACATTGAGAACGATTTGCCAGACTCCTGGAGACGCAGGGGGAAGCAGGCTTTTCACTGGAGTGCAAACGTTTTATCTTTGCAATCCTAACCTCATTACCCCTTTGCCATTGGTACACAATTAAGTAATTTGCTTACAATCATGCCAAATTAAAGAATATTTTACTTCTTACCTTCTGAATTTCACAGGCTTACACTGAGTTATAACTGCACGCGGGTTCCTTTAAGGATGGCTTTGCCAGGGTGCCCTCTTATTTTAAGAAATGCCCATCATCTTTGCACCACCTGGCTGGAGGGTTGGAGATCTGGCTTCAGAGCTGTCACAGTGCACTGATCAAAGCACACAATAAATCAAGAATTCAGGAGTTGCCCATGTGAGGATTCCAGCACTTTCTGTCTTGGACTGTTCTGAGAATAAGTAAGCTTGACAAGGTCTTCTGAGCTGATTGATGTCTTACCTGCTGAGTGATGTCAGGGGAAGGTTGTGTTACTCTGCTGTACACTTGGGGACATGGAGTAAGGCTGGTTTGTTTCTTCAGCGTCAAAGATTTTTTTCTCCCATTCTCTGTAGCTTGGTATATTCTTTTATTATCCTTTAAGGCCCATTTGCTACTTAAAAATATTTTTTTTAAAAAAAGGGATCTTTGAAATTGCTTTACTCCATTAATTAAATAATTACTCTATTAATTTTTTAGTCCATTAATAAATATTGAGATTATCGTACAGAAAATACTGATTTAAAAATGTTTAATTTCCATGTCTTCTTTTTGTGCGTGCACGCAGACGTGTGTGCATGTTTGCATGTGTACCAGGGATTGTGGAAGTCCAAGGCCGATACTACATATGCTCTTTGATCACTCTTCCTCATTATTATTGGAGGCAAGGTCTCTGATTCGAACCCAGATCTCACCAACATGATTAGTGTGCTTAGCCCGCCTGCTCCAGGCTGGATCTCCTGTCTGTACCTTCCCAGGCTAAAGGCTAGAATTACAGGCGAGGTACCACACCCACCTAGCATGAGTTTTCCTGCATTTTAGGATCTGCACTTTGGTCTTCTTCCCTGTGTTTTAAGTGCTGTCGTCATTGCCTTAGCTTCTCTGGCCTCATTACTGCTTTATAGTATAGAATCAAACTCTATGGCAGGGCAGACCTGGGGTGTCTTGATTCTAGGTATTCCTGCTGTCATTCCATCTTTCAAGGAGTTCTTGGGCTGACTTAAAAGTTGGCATTTATGCACCTCAGAATCTCATTTCCTTCAGTTCCATCCCTACTCCTTCAGAGAGATGTTTGTGCCCCTTGCGCTGTTTTGGGAGATGGTAGTAATATGCAACTATGTTGCAGCTAAACAAACAGGATTCAAACTCCAGTTCTATTCAGCGAATGTGAGTGGGAACAAATGGTTAAATCCTGCCATGTCTCCGCTTCTTGAAGTGTGCGATTGGGGTGATAACACAGTTTACTTTTCCGAGTGTCATGAGCCTCACGTGCAGCATTTACGCCAAGTGCTCAGAGCAGAACTGGTGCCTTTGTAAACTCCCCTGTGAGGCTTGCCGGCTGTTGAGACCTGATACTGCCTATTTTCCCCAAGGGGTTTGCTGATCTGGTAAATGTTTGTGTTTCTGTTCTGCCTAGTTATAGACTGTCCCTCGGTATACATTCCTGTACTCTTCAGTGAGTTCCTAGAACACACTGTACTCTGCTTCAGCTGCCAGTCTCTCTATGAGAGTCCAGGCTGAGTCTCCTAGCTTACCCTTTTCTTCTTATCAAAGGAAAGCCGTGGTATTCGGTCACTTTGTACTACCTAGCTAACCATTCTTTCTCACAGAACTAAGGGAAAGATGTGCAAGAAACAGGCTGACTGTAAAGTTACACTTGCTGCTAATTCATTTTCTCCAAAGAAGAAGTTTATGAGTGAGAGGGTGATACAGGTCAGAACAGAATTGTTCCAGCTATAATTCAAAGATTACAAACTTTCAGAGGCAGTGTCACATTGGGTATTCCCTGATCACTGAATAGAAATGGGATCAATCAATCTAAAGTCAGACTGTATCTAGGTGGCGCATGATATGTACTGAGTTGTTTTTAAGTTTATTCAGCAGGAAACTGTCCTTTTCAATGGGAGTAATAATGGCTGGAATTGCACAGTACTTAATATAATCCCAGCAGGATCTGCTTACCAATGCATAATCTTGGATTGGAAGGCCTTAGTAGAGTGGGAAAAGGGATTATAAGAGTTTGGGAAGCTCCTCTCTTCTGGCTCCCTTTCGGAGAGGCAGCTTCGATCTCTCTCTCCTCTCTCTCTCTCTCTCCCTCTCTCTCTCCCTCTCCCTCTCCCTCTCTCCCTCTCTCCCTCTCTCTCTGACTCTCTGTTCTTCTCCACTTCTCCCTTCCCTTCCATAACCACTAAATAAATATCCAACATCAAAAAAAAAAAAAGAGTTTGGGAAGCTCAAATATAATTGTGGAAGTGCTTTTCTTATTTAATGATTTTAATTTTTAGAGTTTGTATTTGATATATGAGTGCTTCTGCAGTGTTCCGCAGACCCTGTGTGGATCATGAGGACACTAGTTAGGAGTGCTCAGATATGACCCTGGCAGCTCAGAGAGGTTAGAACAGAAATGGAAGCTTGTTCTAGGCTCAAGGTCTCTGTGAGACCTCCAGGCTGTTCCGAGTAAAAGGTGGACAAAAATCATGGCTCTCTGTGTTTAGCTGGCAGTTGTGCTTTGGTTTCTAATTTTGGTTGCATATTTTTCTCTAATGTTTCATTTTGACACCGTATGTTTTAGAAAGGACTTTTCTTGTGGATAACATTTTATGATATGCCTTTTCCTAAGTTCTAGGCGACAATGTGGCTGTGTTTTATTTACTTGAATCATTTGTGATGGGAACCAGACTCAAAACTATTCAGAAATAGTGTTAATTATACAAATAGAAGAGGCGCATATCTTCTTGATTCATCTGTGTGTTTCAAGAGTTGCTCCTGGGTTTATTCCTCAAACCGTATATAAATAATCACATCATATTCTAATGCAGTACATTTTTTTATTTAATTAAATATAGCTTCATACAGGTCTGTATGGCTTCCTACTAAAACTGCATGAGTAAATAGTGTCTGGTCATGAGATTAAAGGCAATGGAAGACCGAACACAACACACATGGTAAAATAAATACTTATTTCTTTAATAACTAGAGTTTAGATTTTGTAGGCTTTAGTGATTTCTCATTGGTATTTACAGAGCAAAATGGAAAAAAAAAAGGATGCCCCTCAAGGCTGTAATCCCAGCTGTCAGGATTTTTAATAAGAAGGATTTGTGGACTCTGAAGGCAGAGAAGTGGTGTGGTCTGTAGCTTGAGCACCCACTACTGTGAACTGCTGCGCTCTAGTCTTCAAAGACCAAGCCTATGCTGGGGCGCCAGTGAATCTTAACCACTCAGATTTATGTATGTCTCCCATGGCAAATGGTGTGATTGGTGGCACGAGGAGGGATGGCAGGCTAAAGATCAGGACAAAAACTTCCACTCCAAGTATTAATCAGTTAGTACCTATGTAATGTTTGTAGGACTGAGGTGGGGGAGGGCAGGACTAACAGAGGACGTTGAGCTTAGCTTGAGTGTCAAGGTGACCTGAATCCCATGGTTAGGATGTTTGCCATTTTTCTATTTTTTTTAAATAAATATCTCCTTTGATAAGGTCCAGTGCTATATGAAGGGCCTTGGAATTTGTATTTACGGAGGTCATTTTCTAGGACTTTATGAGTGGAGATTAATGTGACTTAACATAGGTCATCATGACTGATAAAGGGTAAAGCTCAAGGTGCCTGCTGGGTGTGGAACTATTAGGTTTAGAGGCTGAAAGTCAACAAAGTGGCAGACTCATATTTGCTTTTCAGTTAGGTTTAATCAGGTTTCAGAGGGCAAATGAGGCCTGCATGGAGGATATCTTCAACTCGTTCTTTTCTGTAAGAGATATATGCATCATACACATGGGTAGAAGGTTTTGGTGTTTAGAGGTAGAAAGCTTCTTTTATACTTTCAAATGTCCATTAAAATGCAGTCGTTTTGGATTCTTATCACTTTCAAACTTTATGGACTTATTCTAGATTAATTAAGAAAAGTAACAAATTTAGTTATTTGTTAAAAAAATGAACGCAATGCTATAGTACAGAGGCCTGAATGTGAACTTGTTCCTTATATTTTCTGTTTAAGAGACTTCAGTTACCTTCAAGGAGAGGTGGACAATGCCAGTCCAGCTTCCTTGTCTTTTTTATTTATTTCCCCATTGGGAATACGCACTATATGATAGACTATTGCAAACTTTTAGGGGCAGTCACCAGAGTTGGGTAATTGTCTTATTAAGCATGTGGTTCTTTTTTTTTTCTGATTTCTGTTAGGAGTCTTGAAATGCTTACTATGATTTTAAAGGACGATTTGTTGGATACATCACATTACTACCTATATCCTCAATTTCTCTACAGTAGCATTTCCATGTCTATTTTCAGAGGATAGACATTTCCTTCTCTAACTAGGAAGATGTGGGCTATGAGCCTTCTGACTGCGGAAGGAGTCCCTGAATTCTCATGTATTCTCATGCCTTCCTGTCTTCTAAGGCTGGGTAAGGTCCACCTTACTTGGATCATACTTAGCATTCAGTCATGCCTCTTTTCACCCTGTCTTCAGAATTCCTCACCCCTCCCTTGTTTTTTTTGCTAACTCCTTGAAAACTATCTCTGTTAGCAAAATCGTTTCCTGGCCCAATATCAGCCTTTAGATAGACTTGTTCCAAGGTCTTCTGAAAAACAAACAACCACCCTAGCTTCTGTTCCCTGCTCTTGTTCTTTGTTTATGTCACTGTGGTGTGCCTAGAAATGCTCTCATCATTTAGTAGTGACAATCGACTTGCCCAGTCTTTTGTACACTTGATTCAGGCCCCATATTACTGAATTCTGGAGGATCCCCTTAGTGAAAACAGAATAAGTATTATTTAAGGGAATGACATTTTCTACTTGCATGATTTTTTTTGTATTTTTATGGTTTTTCTTATCTCTTGGCTCTTTAATTGCCTTTTATAAAACTCTTAAATTTTTGTTATCTGAAGCTCTGAGGATCCCTTTGTCACTACAGCGGGATTGACTCCTCTGCGGGTAGACACATACCACTTTTGACTTTAAAAGACATGTATGTGGCAGGTTTCTCATCTGAAGTCTTGATGCGTATAAAAAGGCTTATGTGTTATTGTGTGTTTCCCACCTGTTTGTATCCAATTTTAAACTTCTCATCAGTTACATAAAACTTGGTCCTTTTACCCTATTACTTTTGAGTGACATTTACATTTTGACATTCCAAGGTACAGAGATATTTTATTGAAATAGAAATCTCAGAATGATGACTGGTTCTAAATCCTTCATTTATTTTATTACATCTAAGAGCTTTAGTTTTATACTGCTTCAATTTTTTATCTGAAACAGCCTTAGTTTATTCTCTCTGCCTCTCTAGGTTTGTCTGTCTTTGCTTTTTAATTTTTTCCTTTTCCCCATTTCAATTTATTTAACTTAGTAGAAGCATATATATCTTCACTGGGATATATATTTTTCCCCCAGGGCAAATTGAAAAGCACTGGTCTGTGAACCCTTGAGGGAATGTAAGTCTCTCAAACTTTCAAACCACAATCAACACATTGTTCAATAAGGGTTTACTGTTTAGGTCTGATTGTATTACTAAATACTATGTTTAGCTGCATATAAGAGTTAAAGTTTATTCCTTTACTCAATAGAAAGGAGTACTGTTATAGTTGGTTGTGGGAAGAATCAATAGAATCATACACCCTTGGTTAGGGTCAAGAGATCTCCTCTGTGTTCAGTGTTGCAGGATGAGAAGGCATTGGGCATTGGGAAGAGCCATAGAAAACAGAGGGGAGGCAGAAGCCAGTGCTTGGCACAGTGAGATGAAGCAGAGTGAAGGAATCATTGACTCATGAAACAACCGTTTGACTTCCTGTTTATTGAAGGTGTTTCACATGAGGATGGTGGGTATTTTATCTCAATTCCCACCCTGATGGGTTGTGTGAGAGGCTTATAGATGGATGGATTTTAATTCTCCTGCCCACGATCATGGTGTTGTTTGTCTCTGCAGTTCCACCGTTCAGAAGGGGAGTCTTAGACATCCATGACAATGAATAAGTCAAAGATTGTCTCTTAGCTTCTCTAAGATACCTTCTGCAAAACAAAATCCACCAATCTTTCTAACTTCTCATTATCTCTTACCCATGCTAGAAAGTCAATGACATTTGGATTCTCTTGCTAGATAATTTGAAATTTTTATTTACTCTTTAAGATAAAAGATGAAATCTCTGAGTATTTTTAGCTCTTTGAATTCTCTTTCCCATATATTAGATGAAAACAATTTTGCACTTATTTGTCCAATCACTTTTAAAATTTAGATTACTAAATTTTACAAGAAGAAATTTTATAATTTCGTATAAAGAAGTCAGATCCCACCCCCACCCCCCGTGATGCTAAAATTTCATTCAGATCATACATTGTATTACTATTCTCTTTTCTTTGAGGTCCTTCTCAGACAGTGAAATATAGACTCTCGAGTGCACATAGCCAGAGTTTTAATCTGAGCTCTTTGGTCTAGATGTGTCCATTTGGATGACCTGCATCTTCAACCTTCAGTTTCCTTGTGAACTTTAGGTCTTATTTATTTTGCCTAAGTTTGGTGGAATTAGAAGTATGTGTCATCCATGACAGTCAGACATTATGAGTTGAAGGGTACTTGTGTGTACATATACTTTTCATAGGAACATTTCAATTTGTTACTTTCCCTGAGATCATCCAGACACTTAAGAGTTCAGACGTTATGGATGATACCAGCTAGATGTGCACGTGGCCAATATCTTTTCTGTGCACGTGTAGCCAAGCAGCTTTCAGAGGAGGAAGCACCATCACCTCCTAGGCGGCCTGATTAGTGTTTGTGCACAGTGCAACAAGTACCGTTTGGAATTAGTCAGTCAATAATTCTTTTAGATTTGTGCACAGTGCAACAAGAACCTTTTGGATTTAGTCAGTCAATAGTTCTTTCAAGGGCTATTTAACAAGGTTTATGGGGCTGAAAATGTATGTAATCTATAGGATCAAATGCTTACATTAGAGAGGTGATAAAGAAATGTAGTCATTAAGGAAAATAAATTTATCTTGGTGTCTTAAACTGCCCTTGCATTTCTGCTTTTACAAACTATGATCTATCTGAACCAAACTTTGCTCTTAAACTGTATTTGGGTGACAATTCACAACACATGGGCTGTAGCAGTGGAGCTTAGTGTCATTTTGGTTTGTTTTATGATATTTCCTGCATTCTCCTTGCCATGTGATCTTGAGGAGCCGCTTTGGGCCCTCTCAGGCCACTCCAGCCACACGGTAGTTCTTCACCTCTATGTCTGTGGAGTGTCTTGTTGGTGAATCTGTATATTCCCTTTCTCTCTATTTCAGGCCAAGAACTATTGTAACACTTCAATAGAAAGGCGTCTATATTTTTAATGTTTTCAGAGCATGCACTGTATTGCTTATGCTCTTGTTGTGTAATTGTGAGAGGGTTGCTGCCATCGTAGACCTTGTCAGCTTTGAGTTTTCTGTTTAAGTCTCAGACCGGTGCTTTCCTATCAGTGTCCAGTTCATTTTCTGAGTCCTTTTGGCTCCTTTCACCATGTTGGGGAAATGAGGATTAGGAATGATGGACATGGGGTAGTTTTCCATCCTTTGCTTGAGTATAGTGGATTCAGGCTGAAAGCTTGGCTACAATGAGGCTTCTCCATTTTTTAAAATGTGGTTGATGCCCAGCATAGTGGCATCTATTAGCAACAACAAGTGCCAGTTGCCCCAGCATTGTTGAAAGTCTCACTCTGACTTCTGGCCTTGGTTGAGAAGCTAAAAGGATATGAAGGAAGATAATACTAGGTAATGTTTGGGATTTCCAATAGCTCCGTGAGGTTTGTAGTAAACCCTTGAGAGTCATTCTGGAACTGTGGTGTTTGAGGCAGCCTCCGCTGAGAAGCCAAACTGCCTGGGGTCTCAAGTACTGTCTGTAACTGTAGGCTTCAGACACAGGTCTTTTTTTCTCTTTGGTGAGAGGAATTCTGCCATGTGTTCCACGCCTATCACCTTGCTTAGTCCTTACAGTAAAGGTGCATTAGGTGCCATTCCATTTTACAGAAGACTGACCCAAGGCTAAGATCAGTTCAACAGCTTGCTCAAGCACTTCCAAGCAGTAGTTGCAACTACAGTTGTACCCAGGGTTTGTTGGCCTCAAAGACTTGGCTCTTCACTGCTCTGGGCTTTTGCTATGTGCCAAGTGCTGTGTGCTCATGACAAGATTGAAGAGATGAATGTGTACATCCTTTGTATAGTGGGCTGTTATTGCTCTTGATGTGGTAAAAATATGTCCTGGAGCTTGGAACTGTTATTAATCCTTTTATGTTAGGATTGACATTTGCTTCATAATTTTTTATATAAATACTTTATACATTCAGTATTGTTCGTATTTCATCAAAGTCATGCTTCTTGATTTATAAAATGTTATTTTAATTTTCAAATCTTAACCCAGAGGGGGAAAAATCTATAATCTGCCCTCCCCTATAATGTCGTTAATTTTTGTTTGAAAAATAAAGAACATAGTAAATTGACCAGGATCTCTTTGCAGATTTTCTGGACTCTAGAGTCCAATAATTATAATTCTATAGAGGAGAGTAGGGTCTTTAAGATTCTAAAGTGACTTTAAAGGGTTAAGAATGTTGACACACATAGAGGAGGATTGATTGCTTCAGTGAGGGTGTTGAATGGAGCTCGAGACAGTGATGGATGCCTATAATTCCGGCATTTGGGAAGAGAGGCAGGAGGGTGAGGATTTATGGTTGTTCTTGGGGCTATAAAGAAAGTTCTAGGCTAGCCTGGGCTAGGTGAGGCCCTGCTTCAGAAAGAAAAAGATATTTGGAATGGTCAAAAAAAAAGTCATAAGCCTAGTTTACCTCCTTTGTGTGCTGGTTATTTTGAAAGCGAGCAAGCATATTGCTAAAATACTTAACCAACTTGTTTAATGTGTGTGCATTGCTGAAATACCCCCAAAGCCTGATTTTAAAATGCTTGGAAAATTTTTAAATTGCAAGAGGAAAATAAATGAACACTTACTCATGTTGTAACACTTTTCTGTAATTTACCTCAATTTCTGAGGTGGTCCTCTGGTACCTTTTTTTTTTTTTTGAGTTAGGAAGAGATTTTAAGGACTCATGATCCCCAGTAATTTGTTTAATTGTCTTAATGCTATCTTTATAATGATTTTAAGCTGTGGCTTTCTGTGAGCCAGTGCCCAGGTCTGGGTAATTGACATCCTGGCAGTGAGGTCTGTTTTCTTTTACTGGCTGGTGGCAGCCTCTGTGACCTCACAGGGTAGTTTTATAATATTTCAGCTTCTCTTAGCATTGCTGGGGAAGGCCTACCATGTGGCTTGGGGTTTCAGAAGTGGTAATTTAGGTATAAAAGAGAGTGTGAACCTTTGGAGACATAGCTCTGAAATACAAACAGTACTCTAAACTTAGGAACAATAGTATGAAATTTCTCTATCAGTTTCATCAAGATCTAGTTGCTGATATTTGAAATATAAAATTTCAGATTCTGCCTTTATTTTCAAAGCATGTGAATGTGTTAATTTTTATAGACGAGAAATCTGAACTTTTTCTTTCATAAATGGCATATATAAATAGAATCTATTTGGGGGGATGCGTAAGAAAACATAAACCAAGGAAAGGTAACCATCAGTCATATAAAAAACAGCTACGTATATAATGTACCCTGTGAGTGTTAATGTGAGCCTCAGGTGTACTTAGGCACAATCTGCTCAGAGACTTCTAAACAGGAAAATTCACTGGGGTGTAGTTCACACGTAGCACAAGTGGATATGGGGTTTGGAAAGGTATCAAGGTCTCCAGTTAAGAATCCAGATCATGGGGTTGTCTGTGGGGGTACCCCAGACCACGTCGTATGTACCTGGCACATTGAATTCTCCACCTGAATTCTTCCCACATTGGTTCTGATTTCCAGCGTCAGTGCTGAGTGATCTGGTAGCAGACACCCCAGTTTCTTTCCTCATTTCGCACTTACAGTCAGGGCTCTGTGTTCAGCTACTTGGAGACTCTCCCTTAAGGACTGACTGACCACCTTATACGGTGAAGCTCCACATCCCTTCTGGCTCCACCTGGGCCGTTCAGTTCTCTGTTAGCTGCAGGTTTCTTGTGTGCAGCTGACATTTTAGTTGAATTTTCTACTTAGGTTCTCCACTCTCTTTTGTCTACATCTTATTCCCATGTCAAGGTTATGCATGCTTGTCTTGACGCTTCCTGCATATAGTTCATTGCTTATGCCTTGTTGGCGATAGAATATGGAAAGAGCCATTGGCTGATATTTACCATCACAACCACTTTTTTGATTGTGCTTTAGAGTACTAGCACTATTCACACTGCTGTGCAATGCCTCCTCTTGCACACCTGAAACTATTATATTATACCATTACTCCCAATCCCAGCACTGCTTCTGACAATCTCTTTTCTTTTCTCTCTTTTTATATGTTTAACTACTTAGATACCCACTATTTA
This sequence comes from Microtus ochrogaster, assembly GCF_000317375.1. Lineage (NCBI taxonomy): Eukaryota > Metazoa > Chordata > Mammalia > Rodentia > Cricetidae > Microtus > Microtus ochrogaster. Next base: position 35,692,569 of record NC_022022.1, on the reverse strand, counting down.
TCTTTTGGGGATGGGCTTATTTCATCATCATAATGTTCTCAAGGTCCAAGTGGTAACATGAAATAAGCTTTTCCTTCTTTTTAAAGACTGAGTAGTATTTCATCCTTTGTATATACCACATTTTGTTTGTGAACACTTGAGTGGATATTTGGGTTGCTTCCACACCTTGACTATTTTGGATGGTATTGCCATTGCTATGATTGGGCATTGTATAAATATTTCTTTGTGATCATTCTTTAAAGTTTTGGACATTTTTTTTTCTTTTTGGCTTTTTGAGTCAGGGTTTCTCTGTGTAACAGTCCTAGCTGTCTTGGAACTAGCTCTTGTTGACCAGGGTGACCTCGAACTCAAAGAGATCCTGCCTCCCGAATTTTGGGATTAAAGGTGTGCGCCACCATTGCCCGACTTGGACATTTGTTTTTATGCCTAGGATAAATATTCAAAAGCTAAATGACCTGGTAATTCTATTATTGATTTCTTGAGGAACCGCTATCTTCTTTTCTATACTGACTGTATCATTTTGTACTTCTTCCAAGAGTCCATATGTGTTTTAATTTTTCTGTATTTCCTAACTCCTGCCAGCAATCAAACTAAGAGGCTTGCAATGCTAAATTTACACTCTTTCCCTGAACTCTACCTCAGCATCCCAGAATTTGATAGTGGACATTGTAACTAGATATGAGGTGATATCTCATAGCTTTGTATTGCACAAATAATTAGTATTTTCTATCATTATGACAAGATGTTACTACTAACTAGCTTATAAAGAGAGAATGTCTGTCTCACAGTCTTACATATTTGTGCACATGTTCAACTGGCTCCTTTACTTTGGTTTTTTTTGGCAATACGGCACATCATGGTGGCACACATGGCAGAAGCAAACCATAAGTACCATAAGCTAGGGATGAAGAGACAAGTGGGGTGTAGCGTGAATTCTAATTAGTATTAATAACAAAAACTCACACCTTTAATCCCAGCACTTGGGAGGCAGAGGCAGGCGGATCAATGTGAGTTTGAGACCTACCTGGTCTACAAAGGCTACTTCCACGATAGGCTCCAAAGCTACAGAGAAAGCCTGTCTTGGAAAAAAAAAAAAACATATCAAAGAAACCTCAGACTCAGCTATCTGTGGGTAAAAGCTGAAGGAATAACAGAATAGTACCATCATGGAGACCAAATCTCAACTCTGTGCCTTTGGAGAACATCTGTGATTCAACTATCATGAGTTAGAGACATGGGTCATGGTCTCACAATACTGCTGGCCATTTTTGCTTCCTCTTTGCAGCAAAAGAGATTGGTGTTCTTTACCCATTTTTTTTTTAAATCAAGTGTTTCATTGATGTTAGTAGTCTCATTTCTGTTTTTGCCTTTTTAAAAAAAGCCATTCCCAAATCTTTTATCATAACTCTTCTTTCCTGAACCTTTTCCTGGCTTCTTAGAGCCTTCAGTCTAGAGTTAGAACTTTGATCCAGTGATTTTTATGTTTACAGATGGTGTTAGGTGAGAGTCTAGCTTCTTTATTTTGGTAGGATTTTTTTTTTTGAAAATTCATAATTTTGCTAGGTAGTGGAGGCACATGCCTTTTAATCCAAGCAGCAGGGAAGGAGAGGTAAGGGGATTTCTGAGTTTAAGGTAGCTTGGTCTACAGAAAGTGTTCCAGGACATCCAGAGCAACACAGAGAAACCCTGTTTTTGTTTTTGTTGTTGTTGTTTGTTTTAAATCTATAATGTAGCCTTTGTAAAAAAAAAAGTCAGCATATTCAAAAGCCTTCCTGCCTTTACCAAAGGCCTGTTCAGGGCAAGGAAGCATACACAATGTGCCAGGGTTTCATCTCAGTGTGGTCTAGCACTCTAACGAAGGAGGAATTTTTCATATTCAAACATAATTCATAATTTAACATTGGAGTTTCTGATAAGAGAGCCAGGTGTGCACTTGATCTTCAAAGTCTGTGCACATAGTGCATCTCATCAAGAAGTTATCTGAATTCTTTTATAAAATTCCTAAAAGTGCATCAGCGTATCAGCGTGCTGCCCACTAGACACTTCCTCTCATGGTGTGATCTACAGATTCTCCCACATTCTCTCCCTTGTCATACTGTTAGTCCTTGAGTTATGAGCTACTCTGAACTCTCTCTCTCTCTCTCTCTCCCTCTCTCTCTCTCTCTCTCTCTCCCTCTCTCCCTCCCTCCCTTCCTTTCTTTTTTTGGAAACATTTTTTTTTCTTATTTTACGTACCAATCCCAGTTCCCACTTTCTACCCTCCTCCTGCTCCGTCCACCATCCTCTCCTTAGAAAGGGTAAGGTTTCTTCATGGGGAGTCAACAAAGTTTAGTACATCTCTTTGAGGCAGAATCAAGCCCCCTTCCAATGTCTAAGCTGAGCAAGGTATCCCTCCAGAGAGAATGGGCTTCAGAAAGCCAGTAAAAGCAGTAGTGATAAATCCTGGTCCCACTGCCAGTGGCCCTACAGACTACCCCAGCCATACAACTGTCACTGGCATTCAGAGGGCCTCCTTTGGTCCTATGTTGGTTCCCCTGCTGTCCAGAGCAGCTCACAGTCCAGAGTCTGTGAGCTCCCACTAGCTTAGTTCAGCTGTTTCAGTGGGTATCCCCACCATGGTCTTGACTCCTTTGCTCACATTATTGCTCCTCCCTCTTCCACTGGACTCTGGGAGCTTGGCCCAGTGCTCTGTTGTGAACTATTCTTTTGCTGGGTTGAGTAAAATTTGTTAGTAAATTTTCATCTCTGAAATCTGAGAGCTGTCATGGCAACAAATTGAGTCACCTGCAAAGATTCATGGGGTCAAGCACTCAGCCTTCACCATAACAGTACCATTGTATCAACCCTGCTGCGCTTAATTTTACTTTAGTTTTTTTCCCTGGAGTATAAAACTTCTGTTCTGTAGGGAGTTTAAGTCTATGAGATGATGTCTGGAGAAGATCCATGGTCTTGCTCTAAACTGTATCTCACATTCCTCAATTTAGGAAGGATACGTTTTCTGTTCTTTTGAGAAGTGTGTACAAAACCTTGCATTGTTATATATGTCATATGTGTGATGGCTCCACGTTTTTCACACACTTAATATATATGTAATTTATTGTATAAAATATGTATATATTAATATATATTTGTGATTTTTGAGAGTCATGTATTATCCTCATTAGATAGGTTTTGAATGGATACCAAGAAAAATCAATATCTTGCTTGAAAAATCTGTCTGTCTACTACTTACCTAACAATATTTGTGCATGTATATTTGCATGTATGCAGAAGTATAGACCACTGGTGAGAATCAGCTCTCTTCTTTTATCACGTGGTACCCAGGGTTCAAACTTTGAGAGCCAGTTATGACAGCAAGCTCCTTTACACACTGAGCTACCTTTCTGGTCCTATATTCTGCCTTTTTGAAAGGTATAATTTTCTACTTCCCCATTTACAAGGCTGGATCTTCTGTTCAGAATGAAAATTCTTCACATAGAGTGGATGCTCAGTTTTTATATTTTCTGTAAGGAAATAAAATTTTGTTTATAAACCATAGTTTAAAATTTCTTAATACACACTGCACTAATACTGCCTGTAACATCAAGTTGTCACTGAATGTTAGGGCCATTTCAATATATTACATTGTTTTAAGAGGAGGGCAACAAACCATTGAGGAGGGTCAATAATTCATCTAGGGTGGGGTGGGATACAGTTATCGATGCACTGATTCTCAATTTTTTGATTATTCTTAATTAGTCACTATACATCAAGTTGATGCTTTCAGTGAAACACAGTCTCATGGTAGCATCAGAGAACTGCCATGTAAGGATGTATCAATATGATTGTCTTGCAGAGTACTTTAGCTTATGGTAGTTGTACTGCGTATTAAGAAATCTCATACATGGTGTTGTTGTTGATGGTGGTGATGGTGGTGGTGGTGTGTGTGTGTGTGTGTGTGTGTGCGCGCGCGCGCGCGCGAGCGCACATACATGTAAAGGTCATCAAATATTCTGTTCTATTATGCCTCGCTTTAGTCCCTTGAGACAGATTGGCTGAATTTGGAGCTTACCCTTTGTAGACTAGGCTGGCCTGCCCGCAAGCCCCAGAAATCCTATCTCCTTGCTCACTATCTCCTTGCTCCAACTGTGGGGTTACGGATACCCACAGCCATGCTTAGTGTTTAAGGGTACTAGGGATCCTAATTCATGCCTTCATATGGTTAAGCCTTCCTACCCATCGAGCCAACTTCACGTGAATGACCATTAAAACTTGTAATTTGCTTTACCTCACAGCACCAAATAAAATAAATCATCTAATTTCGTATTTGATATCAAAGTCTAGACCATTGTTTGTGAGCCATTGAAATGCTATGTGTTGTGATTCAAAGTTATTCCTCTGTTTTTGGTTAAAGACAGTTGTATCTGACAAAATCTTAGGGTTACTTTTGAACTATAATGTGGTTTTTAGTTTACTTAGGAATTATGGGAATTTCATTTCAATAATGGAGAGTCATATCCTTTGGCAGTTTAATCCAGATAATCCCTTGACAACTTCATCTGTCAGCAATAGAGTGAAAAGTGTTGTTATCTTGTTTTTTGTTTTTTTTAACCTTAATTTGACACATAGTTTTACTGCATTCAGGCTTCTTTACTCATTTTTATTTTGTTTTTTGGTTTATTATTTATTTAAAGTTAATTTATATTTTATTTAATTAATATTTAATATATTTATTATTCAGTTTATTATATTTATTTTATTCTCTTAAGTTTTAAAATATAGAAAAATATGGATTATATGAATATATAGAAAAGCAGAGTTCTTATCCAACCAAGATCTAGTTGTGGTTTATATATTTTATTAGAAAAAGCATTAATTTGATGTGAATACTCAAAATTTATGAAAATATGATACATACATATATTCATATATTGCATGCCTATTTATATTTGTTTAGCATATATACTATATATAATTCGAATTATTTAATATGTGTATTTAAACAAATATGTATATTTAAGCTTAAAGAAATTTGGCTAGAAAAATATTGTGGACAAAGGTATAGTTTATATACCTATTCCCAGATCTGTTCAATTTCATTTATACAATAAATGAAAGCATCCAGAAATTGAAAGTTCACTGAGACTGCTTTTCTGCTTCTTCTGCAGATGTATTGGTAAATGACTCTCTGCAAGTCAACAGATTAAAACAAATAGAAACTTAATTTATTAATCCTTTATTTGACAGGTTGGAGTTCAAAGTATTTGTTAGATGTGAAAGGAAGTGAAGATCATTCAATGCCTTGCTGATAAAGGTAAAGTCATGGTAATTATTCAGGACTTTGTGACACTTGATAGGTGACATTGTTTTTTGATATTGACTTTATGGTCTGCTGAAATCAAGAGAAAGATATAATTTATACGATGAGTGGAATGTGTGGTTGTTCCTCTAATTATCACCAAAAGTACACAAGATAAGGTGAACTGGTATAAATCAACATGACAGAGTGGATGTGGGTTTGTTCTGGAAGGAGCAAGAAGCTCATTTCTTTTACTTGTAATCTTGGCTTACACACTTAGTCTGTTCCCCAAACATTTACACACTCAGTGATGACCTTTTCTCCAGTATTGATGACTTCATTATGATAACATTTTTCAGGTTTGTACAAACCAGATTACAAAATTATTCCGCTTCCAGGCAAACTTATTCCACCACTCTTTTCTGGCTAATAGTTCCAATGACTTCTCCGATTTTAGGAGGAGATGTGAGGTGGGTGGTACATGCTGGCTATGATGTCACCAGTAGGATGTGCTGAAGAGGTGGAGGCAGGAGGAGAATGAATTTGGGGCCTGCTTGACCAACACATTTCCAAAGGGCTGAAGAGATGCCTTAGCGGTTAAGAAAAGTTGCTGCTCCTTGAGAGGACTTGGGTTCAACTGTCGTGGTCCATGGATCAGCACCACATCTGGGCACCATTATGTCGGTGTCCGGTGCTAGCCCAGACCATAAATTATTTCTCTTGACCAGACCCCAACATAAACTATCTCTCTCTGGACTGGCGTGGAGGCAAGGGAATGAAGACACAACTCACATGGTTTTATCAGGAGGGAGATTCTCCGTGGTCCCTCATGAAGTCCTGAGTTCACATCCTGAAGAATTCCTCTCGCTTTATTCCCCAAATAGTCTTTACACCAAAACTTAGGGGAAATACATTAGCAATCTGTTTCCTAGGTAACCAGGTGAATGGTTTTTAGTCACATCCACATCTACTTATCTATTGTGTGTGGTAGCTGTCACTAGGCTTGAGTCAGCAAGCATCTCTATCAGGCATCCTCCAAATTACAAAGCAGGAAGCAAAACAACATCCTGACCTTTTATTAGGTAGCGACAGCCTGTCTGGAAGGTTATGTGACCACTTCAGGTGGGGCCTATGTCTTGATAACCTGGCTGCCATACCATATAGAAATATGGGCCTACATTCAACTTCCAGCACCCACATGGTACCTCATGACTGTTTAACTCCAGTTCCAGGGGATCTGACTCCCTCTTCTAGGCACTAGACACACAAACAGGTAAAATATCCATATATATTAGATAATAAAACAATAAAATAAGTAAAATTAAATAGAGTTGACAATTGTAACCTTTGTCCCTTGTTCTTTTTGTAACAAAGAACAATTTGCCCTAGGGGACAACTCCCTAAGTCATAGCCCTAGTCGAGAAAGGAAATAAAAGGCTCTAGAAGCCTTCAGACACAGTTCTTAGAGTTTTCAAGCAACTATATCACAGGTGAACAAATATATACAAGGCAACACAGTAAAAGAACATTGCAGGTATAATCAAAATATTTAAGAATCCGGATGCCAGATTTTGTAAGTCAACTTAGATGGGTGCTTTATTTTTGGGGGGAAGATAGAGGATAAGTGAAAACTAAATATGACAAAAATTAATAAAAAAACTTACTAGGTGCTGCAGTGAGATTAAACTGGTTTATATTTCATTAAGGGGAATATAAGCAAAGAGAAGAGATCAGAAGTATGCCGAGTGACCTGATCGATGTCTGTTTTGTCTGAGTGTTGCAGGCTGAACTGGCTCATAATAACGATATCAAAATGTACTTGTTTTTTTTTTAACATCTGTTCCAATAAGAAACAAGAAGAATTAAAACTATGCATTTTTAATTCTTCTTGTTTCTGTCTATCTATCTACCTATATGTCTGTCTGTCTACCTACCTACCTACCTACCTACCTACCTACCTACCTACCTACCTACCTACCTACCATGAGGCAAAGTTTCTCTCTGTAGCCCTGGCTGTCCTGGAACTCACTCTTTAGATCAGTCTAGCCTCAAACTCGGAGTTTCACTTCCTTTTTTTCCAAAGCGCTAGGATTAAAGGCATGAACCCCCATGCCTGGCAAGAACTATGCATTTTAATGTACCTTTTCTCATTGGGTTCTTTTTGTTTGTTTTTGTTTTGTTTCATTTTGTTTTGAGACAGGGTTTCTTTGTGTAGCCTTGGCTGACCTAGAACTAATTCTAGACTAGGCTGGCCTAGAACTCAGAGATCTGCCTGCCTCTCTGCCTCCCAGCTGCTCAGATTAAAGGTGTGTGCCACCACCACCCAGCTGGATTCATTTTTTAAGTCTTTAAATCATAGTAAATATACCCAGTAAAGTTTTTAAGTGATACTTTTGTATATTTATCAAAGTTTTTATTTATTTCTTAAGATTATTACAAGAAATGTTGATTACATATATTTTAAAAACATTTATGTATATAGGTGGTGGATTTGTGTTTGTGTACCGTGTGTGCAGTGCCCAGGGAGTCTAGAAGAGGGTGGTGTATCTCTTAGAACTGAAGTTATAAATAGTTGGTGGCTGTCGTGTGGGTGCTAGGAATTGAACTTGTGTCTTCTGGAAAAGCAACCAGTGCTCTTAATTTCATGTCATCTTCCAGCTCCCTGGTTAGATACTTTTTAAATAAAAATGACTAAATCTTATTTTATGTGCATGAGTGATAGTCTACATGTACGCATGTGCACCACATACATACCTGGTTCCTCTGGAGTCCAGAAGAGTGCATTGCATTTCCTGGAAGGGGAGTTAATACACTCCATGTGGGTGCTAGGAACTGAACTCAGATCCTCTACAAGAGCAGCAAGTGGTCCTAACAGCTGATCCATCTTTCTGGCTCCTGGATATATAATTGTAAGTTATTTCCATTGGTTAAGTATTTTAATGTTAAGTTTACTTTTGGTCTTTAAAAATATTTTCAAATAATTAATCAAGGTATAATAATTTACATTATTTAATATAATTAAATATAATTTAATATAATTATGAAATATCTAATGCTTAGATCATGGTAAATTAACACATCCAACACCTCAATCATTGTTTCAAAATTGAAATTTTCAGTATGAAGAATTTTGTTTGGAGAACTGTATCACATACCTCTGGTGCTGTCTTTGCGCAGTTGCAAACATCCCTGAAGTAAAGGTTGGCATTTATCACAGTCCTGTTGAAAGGACTGCGGATCTGTAGGTAGAAGATGGGAATCGTTCAGGCTGTGGAAGAAAAGGCTGTGGATCTTGTGCAAGGTCCTTGGATCTAAGTGGGATCTAAGTGGTCTTCTCTTTTTACATCTTGTTCACATGTAAGGGATTTCTTCTGCTTCATACACTTACTGTGGTGTGCTTCCCTCACCAGAGGCTCAAAGTTTATGTTGTGCAGCTTTGCATGGAACCTCAGTGGGCCAAAATCAACCTCCCCTTTGTAAAGTAATAATGGTATAGATTTTATTATCATTGTGCACAAAGTTGACTGCCAAACTTGTTTATCAGAAGCATGGGGTTTCTTTATAAGGGGAAATGACTGGGAAGATAAGAAACCAATAGCTTGTGGTCACCCCCAACATTAGCACTTCGGGTATGGGGCAGAGCATGGCTAGCCTTCTGAGGACCAGGGTGAAGTGTTTGAAGAAGGTTTTTATCCATTTTGTGAACATGTTTCCAATTGTTGAAGGCTAATCTTGATGGTCATATTTCCTGGATTGATTGATGCCTAGGGAATTAGTAAAGTATTCCTCTGGTATGCTCTGAGGACATTTCTGGGGAGGATTGATATGTGAAAGAGTAACTAACTGGGACAGATCTGCCTTGAATGTGGGTAGCGTAGTCCAATATGCTGGGGACCTGGAAGGGAGAAAAGCAGAAAAAGCTAAAGTGAGCATCTAAGAACCATTCCTTTTGAAGGTCTCTAATATCTACCAGACTCCACCTTCTTTAGCAGTTCAGTAGGACTCTTAGCAGGGACATACATAATGCTTCTAGGTCTTTCAATTTCTACTTACATGGCATCATGGAACCAGCAGCTTCAGAGCAGCTGGCAATGTGGTCCTAGCTCATTCCCACAGGAAAAGGGCCCTTTACCAGATGTGGGGTGAGGCTATTGCTCAGTCACATTAGCAGACTGCAGAGGGAGATTTCTAGTCACTGATATCGATAACTCAGAAAAGCAGAGGCAACCTCACCTTGCAAACTAGGCTATATAGTTAGAGGTTGCCTGTAGGATTTTTTCCCCAAGAAATGACACTAAAGATATTTTGAGTACTGACTCATGGTAGATTCCTGCTGTGTGGGAGAAAGACGGCTATCAAGTGCATACTAGGACAATGGGAGTGGCTCAGCTTGGGAGGTAAATGTGTAACTATGTCACTGAATAATGAGATGAAGGAATTTAGAGGCTGTAATACATTTATCCTAATTTATCCAGGAATAGCAATAATTAAAATAATTCAATTGCACTGCCTATATTATCCAGCAATAATAATATTTAACAGTGTCCTTAATAAGACATTTGGTAACAAGATAAAAATCACTAGATCTATGATAGCATTTCCATATATTTTTGGGAGTATCTTTTTATTTTATTATTATTTTTTTTAAAGACAGGGTCTGGGGCTAACACCCTGGTCTGGTCTAGAACTTGTGACCCTCCTGCCTCAGCCTCTTGAATATTGGAATTCTAGGCATGCATCATCATTCTCAACTTGAGACTATTTTAGAGCTTTTTTGTTGTTTTGAGACGTTTCATTACTTAACCAAGGCTAGCTTCAAAAGTCTTTTTGTAGCTGGGGCTAGACTTAAACCTTAAAGCTCTTTAAACAAACTGCAAAGATACCTTCTGAAATGCTGCATGTCTTGTTTTTATTTCAGGAGCACAGGCAAGGCTGCTTTCAATTAATAGCAGTGTTATGAAAATCTCTCATTAGATTTAGGGGAAGATTTGTATCCCAATGTTTTCATGTGGTAGTAGTATTCCTTTGCATTATTAAGCTTTGAATCCTTCAGTGGTTTCTTCAGAAAATTTCAACAAATTTCCTTTAAAGATTTAGTTTTATTTTAATTAATATTCATGAATTTGGCATCCTTTCCAAAAATGTAGGGAGCCAAGTCATTGACAATGAGCTGAACTTAGGAATTTTGTTTTATGGGCTTTAGATGAATCAAGAAAGCAGAAACTCATTATCTGTGGATTGGCCATTGAGAGTTACTTTCCTACTGGGGTTAGAACACAGGAATCGTTACCATGGAGGTGAAGGTACCTAGATAGGCTTCTTCTCTCTTTGCTTTCATTTCCTATTTGGTTCTGGAAAAAGTGAGTCTTTTTCATTAACCCAATTGAAAAATGGGGCACTGACCTGAACAGAGAATTTTCAACAGAAGAAGTTCAAATGGCCAAAAGACACTTAAGATCATGCTCAACCTCCTTAGCGATCAGGGAAATGCAAATCAAAACAACTTTGAGATATCATCTTACACCTGTCAAATTTGGGCTTTATCATGTGACACCTAGGATTGGCTGTGATCTGGTCCACTTTCAGAAAATGGGCTCCCCAAATTTCAATTAATTGTCTCTACATTTTTATTTATTTGTTTTACTTCTGATATGCTTTCTAAACGTTTGTATGTAATGTGTGAGCTCCCTACCATGTGTTTTTCAGTTTATTTGTTACAGTTTTAGCTTCTTAACAGTTTGCTTGAAGCCCGTATGGAAGAGCTACCAGCTCTTTTCCTGTCAGCTGAATATTCCAATACTGCCTTGGTGATTTTGCTTTAATAACCTTACTAAAGCACAGAACTTCCATATTACATTTTCAGATCTCATCAAAGTTTCGGTGTAATTTCTTCTGGTTTTTAAATACCCTGATTAGAATCTTGATGGTAATTATGTATAACAGATGCTGATAATTTCTTTCTGGATCTATTTTGTCATTCATGGTTTCTAACACTCTAGAGAGTAGTTGCTATTCCTAGATGTCAAAACTGTGGCACAAAGAAGTTAGCAGGCTTAGCTAGGGTAATAAAATAAGAGCTGGCATTTGAACTATTTGAACCACTCCTATGCTACTTGCCACTGCCCCATACTTCCTCAGAGTACAGAATTTAAAAAGTGCCTTCAATACAAATTTTATCAATGAAAAGCATCATGGCAAGCATCGGATGCATTCAATGTTTTTAATTTAGTTTAATCAATTAAATAATTTTGATTTCCCCCTCTGTTACCCAGTGATTATATTTATCTGATTATTGGTCAGAAGATCTATAGACAGATGTTTCCATTATTACAGGCTGAAACTAACATTTTGGGAAAGCCTTTTCACCTAACCTTAGCTCAAAGTATATTTTAAAGTCTTTGCACTTCTGGACAAGGCTGTATTAAATAGTGAAGAGTTAGATTTAAACATAAAGTTTGATAGCATTGTAGTTGTTGTTATTGCCAGGATTGTCTTAAGTCAGGCTTTCTACTGTTGTGATAAAATACTGTAACCAAAATCAACTGGAGGGGGAAAGAAAAAGGTTTGCCTCATCTTACTGCTTGTAGTCCATCATTCAGGGAAGTCAGGGTCGGAACTCAAGGGAGGAAGTGATGGAGAGAGGCCATGGAGAAATGCACTTCCTGGTTGCTCTCATGCTGTGTTCAGCCTTCTTATCACACACAGGACCACCAGCCTCGGGGTGGAACCACCCACCATAGGTTGGGCACTCTTACGTCATCACTAATGAAGAAAAGGCACCACAGTCTTGCCCATAGGCCCATGTGATGATGATGAGGGTATTTTCTCAATTGAGGTTCCTTCTCCCCAATGACTTTAACCTGTGTCAGGCTAACGTAAAACTAGCCAGCATTTAGATTTCAGTATTATTTAGACTTCTTAGACTAAGCTTAATTGATTTCAGATTTATGTTTTTGGTAGTTCCTGTTTAATGGTATTCATCCAGAGCCTAAGGGAAGTGAAGGTAACTAGGAGATAATTGTCTTATTACATAATGTTGCAAAGACAATAGATAGAAGATTGTGTCAGTGTACTTTGACTTTTAGAGAAACATTTAAATTCTGTTTAAATTAAGTACATCTCTCATTTACTAAAACAGAATTGTCCCAGCAGAAAAGACACTTCTAAAGTTAGCAGCACATCATATATCTTTTATTTATTTTTATTCAAGAGCTTGGAGAATATCAGAATAACACATGGGTGCTGTGCAAACTCAAGGCAGAACAATTTGCCTTCAAAACCAAGAATTAAAATGGTTTTGTAACACACTCTTGGAGATGGCCTAACCTCACTTTAGTCATTCAAAGATGGAAAGAATGCCACATGAGGATTGGGTGGAGAGAAAAGCTGGGTGCAGCGTCCAAGCCTGGGCAGGTTTTGACCCTTACTTCAGGAGTGAAATGTGACAGTGAACGCCAGCTTCAGGAGAGTCCAGCTCTAGAAGTAATCTTCGTAAAACAGGCCGATATATGATCTGGGTCAGTGAGTGAGAAGAAAATAAAGGGTCTTACTCTAAAGGACAAGTCGGTAGCTTAAGCCTGCCTGCTCAGATGACTGAATCTGTGAGACTTTGAAAAGCGTATTTCCTTCTCTAGAGCGGGGCTCAGCTCCAGGCTGTCGATTGCCAAGAAGCTGTGTAGTGAATTTAATGGATGCTCAGGTTTGGATAGCGGTATGAAAAAAGGCCCCTTTCTTGCTGTCCTCCACTGTTTACTGGCCAAAGAAGATTTGGAGAAATAATATTTTTTCCATCAATTAAATTTCAAAATGACTTTGTCTTCCTTTCCACAAAGGACAAGATATGTCTAATATAGCATGGTGTGGAAACACGGTAGGATATTTCTTTTAACTTCAGGATGTATAGACTGTTCTTTCACCAAACATATTTTATGGAAACAGACATATGGCTGCTTTAAACAAGAAGCTTCACCTTCTTCCTCAGAGAATTGGCAACAGAAAAGGCTGGCAAATTGCCCTCAGCCTCTCCATGTTGTCCTTGTTGTTACTGTTCTGCAGCCTTGCACGTGTCCGGTGCTGTACTAAATACTCAATTTACTGTTTCATCCGTCTTCTAGAATGCTCTCCAGGAGTGCGATTTTATAGCCCTGATTTTAAAGATGAGAGAAACGAGACTATCAGGATTTGTATGCCTAATCTTGGATACTAAATCTAGAAAAGGTAGGGGGTAGAGATTTTAACTGGGGTTTCAATGCTGGCCTAAGAGTAGTTTTAAAAGCTTAAAAGTTGTCTCGGCTACAGCTCTCAACTTGATACAGCTTGGATTCATTTGAGCAAACCTCATTGGGAGACTGTTCACAGCAGATTAGCCTATGGTCATGTCTGTGTGGTTATTATCTTGATTAATGATTGTTGGAAAAGGACTCAGACCACTGTGGGCAGCACCATCCCTATGCAGTGGTCCTGGGTCATATAAAATGCTAGATGATCAGAAAACCAAGGAGTGAGCCAGAAAGCAGGGTATTTCTGGTGCTTTCTGCTGTAGTTCCTGTTTGAACTCTTGTCTGGCTTCCTGCGACGATAGACTGTAACCTGTAAGCCAAAATGAACCTTCATCTCCCTAGTTGCCTTTGGTCATGATGTATATCTATCATGACAGCAGAAAAGGAGGCAATCACAACTGTGTACACCTTTCCCATGGGATTCTTCAGACTTCCTTAGTGGTCTTGAGGCAAAGGTAAAAATAACTGGGTTTCTAAAGAGCATTTACCAGATATTATAGTGATAAATATAAGATGTTGGTTCCTTGTATTTTGGTGTCCAGTAAAAATTAATTTGATAATGTACCTTCAGGGATACTTACAGCTATGGTCTGAACTTTCTCTTGGCAGGATTATGAAAGGCAGTGGGATTGTTCCTGGCACAGTCTCTGGGTCACACTGTATTTGTAGGATGTCCCCAGTGTTTAGTTTTCTAACCATCTTCCTTCGCTTTCCCTTTTGTGAAGAACTGCAGAGTTATTGAAAGTCTCTTCCCCAACTAAGGGAAGATCCTCGGCTGGACTTCAACCCACAGCTCCTTGTTTTAAGAAGTGATTGTGCATCTCTGATAGCTTTTTGGCACAGGGTGGTAGTCAACTGTGAAATCACATATCGTATTTTACACGTATTAATTTTCTAGTCCCTGACTGTTTCCTAGTCTGTGAGGAGTCTGTTAAAACAAGATAGGACAGAGTGCTTTGCACCCCATCACACCTCTAGGTGTTTTCATCTTTTATTGTCTATCTCTGGTGCCAATCATTGCAGCAGAGATAAATTATTCCCCAAGGGCCTCTTCCGCGTCACTGACATACCACTTATTTGCTTCTTGTGTACATAGCTCCTCTGTTTCCACAAAGAATGTTCATGCAAAAAGATCAGTTTATTAATGTTAGTTTTTGTCCATAGGTAATATATTTCATAACACATGTACTAATTAATAGATAATATAAATCTGTTACTGTAATGGTGATTGCAATATTTAGTATATTTTTTAATATATGTGTCATAATGATATAAGATGTAATATAATTTATATAAATGCATTATAGGTAGGCCCCTCTTTGTCTAATCTTTTTGCATTTCATAATCATATTGTGTAACTGGAAGGTAAATAGAAGATAGAAGTAAATATTTTTATTTAGGTTTGCTCAATACATTTAAAATACAGAAAAATGTAAGGTGCAGAATATAAGTGGATTTTTTGCATAAGGTATTTTTTCCTCATTGTCGTATTGTAACAAGTTTGTTTTGTGATTTCTTCTCAAATTTAGTGTTTAAAAATTTAAATTTGCAAACTTCTAATTACTCACACTTACATAATAGAGCATTTAGGGTAATAATAGGAGTTAGTTGGAATTACACACTTGTAGCTTACCAAACATGGGCAAGGACAGATACATACCTCTGTTCCTTGTAGGACTAAAGATAATGTCAACACATTGAATGCATTTGAAATGAAGCTACTTAGTTAAAGCCTTAAAAGACTAACTTACTTGGGATGATGTCCTAGCTAACTACTTAATGTTCTTGGTTGTTCAAGAAATTGAGTTCAAGTTATTTAACTGTAGCAAATCCTTCAACTGGATAAGAGTTATCATCACTCTAGTGGCATTTTCGATGTTCTACTTAATGATATTTAGGTGTTTAGAATTTTCAAATATAGACAATGTCATTTTGTGAAACAATACTTCAGATACTTCATACATACATTTTGTGGCCTTGGAAAAGCTGCTTCAGTCAAAACATTTTGCAGCATTACTTGGATTTCTATTACGTTGGAGGGTGGTTTTTTTTTCCCCTTGAATGCATGTTGAACTTGTGACTTTAAGTCACAGTAGACTGACAGAAGTGATGTCGTCTAGTTTCTAGGCATCTAGAACTTCTACTGCTCGCTCTCCTTTCGAAACTCTGCCACTGTCATGAGTAAGACCAAGGACAGGATAGCCTGTTAGCAGGTGAGCCACCCGGAGGAGCAGAGGAGCAGAGTCAAGTTCATCCATCCAAGGTCAGCCTTAATGGAGGAGCTACCAACCAGCTGACCCCAAATCATCTCAGAGGCCCTGGAGCAGTTTGGCTGACTCAGCAGCCTGCACTTCACCAAGCAAACTTGAGTGAACCCAGCTGAGAACTGAGACGACACCCAGCTGTTGTGGCTTTTTCCATTCGGTCTCTGAAAGAACTCAGTAAATCCATCAAATTGAAGCTATTACGGTATTTTGAAACTCATAATTAGTAATGTTTACAAGCATTTAACTAGTTCTTCATTCCCAACAACTACATAAAATAGTAGAGATTGAATATTTTTCTACTCTGATTTGTTTTAAGTATCATAATGAAGGAAGGCAGTATATGTTTGCTTTTAGAGATAGATAGCATTTATAACCAGGGAGTCTGACTGTTTCATAACATTTGAGGGAACTGTTCAATTTATACATACATACATCCATACATACATCCATACATACATACACACACACACAAAAGAAGACAGCTTAAAATTTTCACCTTATGTAGAATAAGCTGTAAACATGTCTTTTAGGATTGAATAAAGTAAAAACCCAAATTAATATTAAATGTAATTTTAAATGTAACTGAGCTGAAAAGACAGCAAGGGAAATCTTTAGATATCAAATATATATATGAATGGCCAGTCCAGAAAAAAAAATGTCAGAGAATCCTGTATTGACTGAGATTTGGTGAGACAGCTCCAGAAATGTTTTCAACGGGGAAGGTTGTACATGAGACAGTGCTTTCCGTACAGAGGAGGCTGAATCAAGTTTAAGAAATGAGCATAGAGCAAGATATTATAAATGAACTTAAATATATGTAGCATCCCAGTAAACATGAATGTAGTGTGTGTTTTGGTTCAAAGACAAATATTGTTGTACCTCATCACTGGTATATGATGTTCATATGTCCAGTATATAAAGTGTAAGTCCTCAAGTGCTTAAAAGGACAAAGACAAAATTACCAGACCATTTGTCAAAGAAAAAAAAAATCTAGAGATTTGAAAAAAAAAAAAAGGTCACTGCAATTTGGTAAGGGGTTTAAATATTCTGAGATATAAAAATTCTAGTTTTATATGCTCCAAAGCCTGGTTTAAAATATTAAAATAAAGCTAAATTTAGTTGAGTTACAAGGTGAGCTTACAGTGGGTTTGAACATGATTGTCTGTTATTGATTGACCAATATGGACAAGCATGTTGGGGATTTGAGCTACAGCTATTAGATGCAATGCTTTGTGCTCTATATTGTACAACTGCATTGCTGAGTACACAAAGTCATAGTTATTGTTTTTGAAAAGTAAGTACATACTTTCCCCATAAATAATGCCAGTGCCAGGTTTATACCAAGTAACATTTTTTTTGCAAATGATTTAATAGAATATTACCTTGAAAACATTTTAATTGAAAAGCTCTCTTGCCACAATACAATCCCATTATTACAGTACCCTTTGTCCCCTCCCATCATGCTAGATACACAGACTGGAAAATGGTGGAGAGGAGAGACAGGCCAGCATATAACGAAGCACTGGAGTAATCCCAACCCAGGTCATGTGACCATACTCAGAATACACTGGAAGGAAACTGAGCAGATGGCAGATGGGGATCAGAACATGAGGAAGCATTTCAAGTTATGATTAAGAACCAACAATTTACCATGCTAACCTTACAAATGCTTCCCAGGAGAGGATGAAGAGAGAGAAGGAAGGAAAGGAGAAATCTTGGCATTTGGACAGGGTTAATCCAGAATATTACATAAAGGCCCCTGAATTAAAGGCTTCCTGCCCAGGTTGGTGCTATGTGGAGTAGCAGGACCTAGAGGAAAGTTAAGGTCTTGGGTCCCTTCCTGCAAAGGGAACCGTGGGACCCTAGCCTCTGATTCTCCTTTTTGAGTGCCAGGAGGTGGGCAACTTGTTCTCAACATTCTCTGCAACTGAATTTCCTCATCCTCACCCCTACAGGCCATGGAAGCAAACCGCTCAAACTTTCCCTTTCTGTTAAGTGAATGATCTCAGATATGTGTTATAGAGTATCAGAAACCAGATTAGCAAACAGTAAGGGAGACAGGGTGTGGGGCTAATTTTGGGATTCTGTAAAACTAAAGACAGCCAGACAGTCACACATTTCCTTGGAGCTAAGCAGGTACACCTGTACACCCACCAACCTTGTGGGTTCAATTCTCTCCATCCTCCTTTATGTGTTTTGGGGATCAAAGTCCGGTGTCAGGTCCCTGCAGTGTCTTTACTGACTGAACCATATTGCTGCCCCTACCCTCTTTTTTCTTCAGTTTTTTTTGGGGGAATAGCTTTTAAAATGAATAAAATATAGGTTTTAGGAATATTTTCATTCTTGTTGTAGGTACATATCAGATCTTTGGAAAAGATGCATAATATTAATCTTTTAGGTGTGCCAATAGCAGAAGTCTCTTGCAGGGGATATGGGAGAAAATGACCCAAGACATCTTTATTGTAAATAACACAGTGGTAGTATTTGAAATGTATTATGCAAAAGAAGACTTGGTGAAGTTTTAATAAAAGATATATTAACCCTTTCCTTTTATATTCATTGTAAGTTATTTGTGATTAAAATATTCATTATCAAGGTCAGTATATTATATTCTAAGGTACCTAAAATTAATGATATTTAACTTTCTCAAGGCATTTCCCAGATAAAGAATAGAGTTTCTAATTAACAAAAAAAAAAAAAAAAAAAAAAAAAAAAGAAACAGGATTGAAATTGAGCTTTGCACAACACCCTCCCACCACCACCACCACCAAACCCGGCTATTGTTTTGATGATTTTCGCAAACAGCGATCCCTGAAACGTCTAAAAGGTTTGGTTCTCTGCTGGCATGAAGAGAGGAAGCATTCATTAGTTCTGTGCAGAGACGGTTTCCCACACAGTCACCATAATGCACCACAGCCTTCGTTTTCCAAAGCTGGAAACCTGAGAAGGAGCCATAGTCGTCCTGCCAGCAACAGATGGTTACTGTTTAAATGAGGGTAAACGTTGCCTCTCAATCTGTGGAGTGACTTTAGGTTCTGGGTGGGGGTGAGGGACTGGGTCTGGAGGGTTCAAGCCAGAGAAAGAGCCAGTGGCAAGATGAAGCCGAGAGGAAGAAGGAAGTCAAGGGTCTTGCTTTGTTTGTTCTTTAATTACAGTCACAAGGCAGGTTGCATTTTCCTGTCTCCTCCTCCACCTCACGTGGACCGGGAGGGATGAACGGAGGAGGGCAAGGCAAACTGTTGAAATGTGTTGTGTGTTGGCATCCAGCAAGTGCATTTTGCTGTGGGATAAGTTTGTGGCTTGTGTTCTGCTTGCTTGAATAAGGGCCTTTCCACGTTTGCCAAGCCTACAGTCAATGCGGTCAAGGGATTTATTATGAAACGTACTAAATCTTGGCACGGGGCTAATTGCATATAACACGAAGCGTGCTAGAGGCCTGGACCTGAGAAGTGACACAGGCAGAAAGCATTCTCTTTCCGATGCCGCTGAAAGAGGTTTTGTGTGGGGAATGTCTGTATGTCTGCACTTAGTGCTAATGAGGCGGCGCCCGCCCCAGAGTGCTTTTCTGAGTTACTTGTTAAAATAGCTGTGGAGTTTTTCTCTCTTTCTCTTTTGTGTTTTTGTCAACAACTGGCAGTTGAAAAAAAAAATGAATACTTACCAACTACTTCTAGCCCTCTTACTGTATCATAAAAACATTTATGGTAGTTTAAACTCCATGAGCATATTATGGTCTAGAATAATTCTTATATAGAGATAAAGGCAGCGATCGCAGAATTTGTATTGTTTGCCTTAGGCTGCTAAAATAAAATAGGTGGGGTAGTTTAAAGAACAGAACTGTATTTTCTCACAGTTCTGGAAGCTGAAAATCCAACATCAGAATGCCAAACTGGCTGGGTTGTGGTGAGGCTGTCTTTGGAGTTTGTAGATAGTCACTAATCCCTGTGGGTTTGCACAGCTGAGAGAGACAGAGAATGTTCTGTGGTGTTTATTCTGAGCAGGGCACTCACACTGTCCCGAGGGCCCCACTTTCAAGGTCTCATCTAAACCTATTCCCCTCTGAAAGGCTCCTCCTGCAAGTACTATCACAGGATGGGTAGAACCCTAGCTCATATTGCAGACGTATTTAACAGACGACAGTTGCATCTTTTCAAACCCAGTGTTTTCTCCTAGAGACCTTTTTATTCATTTTCAAATTAAGGGTAGAGGTTGGATAATAGCTTTTTACTACTACTTTATTGTCTGATTTTTTTTTGAAATTTATTAGAATATTCAGCATACACATTGTTTTTTTTTTTTTTTTGTAGGTGCTTAGTATTTGGTCTGTTCATCAACTGTGTTTTGAATGTTTGGTGACGTGAATGTTTTCAGCACTTTCTCAGTCTACATGCAGCTTATATAACCTATCACTGACATGTGCAGGGATAAAGCAGAAATTCTTGGCTCGATGAAACAGTGTGTCCTCTTTTGGTGTGTATTTTTCATGCTTGAGTTTTGGCAATAATAGCTTGTTAACAAGATCCACTAAGGAAATAAATGCAGATTTTCAGTGATGTCTGCTCAGTTCAGCTATTTTCCTGTGTACAGAAAGCTCATTTTCCCTTGTACTTAAATAGTAACCGGCAAGGGTGAATTATTCAAGTGGCTTCCGTCATTTGGTTAACACAGTATTTCTGTTACTCGTGGTTTTGCAATGGCAATATTCCTGCACTTAAGACTGAACAGTAGTAGCCACAAACTTCAGTCCTGGCACAACACAAAGGAAACACTGGGATGAAAGTATTTAGTATTAGAGGGGAGAAAAAGGTAACATTCAAAAATAGAGTGGCTAAGAGGTCATGTATGTCCTCTACACTGTTGTATACGTGTTAGAATCTGCAGCGCTCGTCAGATCTGGTAGAATTCTAATCTTAAGCCAGAAATTGGCACTAATCAAGGTGGGCAGAACCCTGATGCCTTCCAGAAGAATAAGTTGCTTGATTGCTTCTTCATTCCATTTTTATTTACTCCAGCTTTCCTGTGCTGGGAGGCACTATGACCAGTGGTAATAGCAAGAGTTGATAACTTAATTTTAAATTTACTTAATATTAAAATGAGCCCCCACCCCACTTTTTTGCCCTTTAGGACTAAAGGACTAACTGTAAAATGGTCTTTTTTTTTTTTGAAATAACCCTAATGTTGGGAAAATTTACATAAACACATACTTATCCTTACTTATTAATGTAACAACTTGAGGTTTGGTTCAGATACAAATGAAGGTTAATAGCCAAGGAACACACACGTTTCTAAACAGTCACGAGACTTCTTGTGTCCCTGTAGATTGCCACTGCCAGTGAGAAGATGGACTGGGAACCAATGCCCATGTAACTAGAGTCTCAGTTCCCACCCCAAGATAACTGAGTTTATAAGATTTCTACATGAAATCAGATACATGTTAAGGCTAGAGAAGCTTATTTATTAGTTTTGGATTATATTAATAATTGGATTGTATTCATAACAGTATGCCTGCTGTCACAGTTGAGATGTTTTATTTGCATATGTATTATTTTAACAAGCATTTATTGAACATAAGGATTTATGAACTATGTAGCTTCTATATCCCAGAAGCTGAGTATAAAGAAACACAATCTTTAGTCATTAGTAGTATTTACGCAAATTCTACAACCCAGTGAAGCAGAATTTATATATCAGTGGGAAAAGAAGACATTAGTTTTCAACCAGCCCCTGAAAGGCTCGGAAGGGTTTAATCAAAGCTGAAGGGAGTAAATACCTTAGATTTATCTCCTCAGTTTTATCTGTCTGCCAAATTTGAGTAGATAAATTACTAGAAATAGCTCATTGAAAGCCTTAATGATTAGGTAAATCCCTACATAAAGGTGTGGATACTTTAGTTCATTCTGTTGACGGTATGTAAGTATTTTTCTTTCTTACATGTGGAGTTCAGTATGTGTGGTTTTCTGTTCTAAGCCTTGCTTTCCTCATCTGAAATGTGGGAATATTTGTCATGCAAAATATGATGATATGAACACTGAAGGCAGCACAGCAATCTCCAAAAAGGTTATTATTGATTATAAGAACAAATTAACTTTTCTTGATATATTATTCTAATTTAGTAAAAGGAAAATATAGCAATGTAACTCATGCTTAAAACAAAATTTTTTCTCTTTGATGAATCTAAAGCTTAAAGGGCTAAAAAAAGAAAAAGTAATGTCATCATGTCC
Organism: Microtus ochrogaster; assembly: GCF_000317375.1. Lineage (NCBI taxonomy): Eukaryota > Metazoa > Chordata > Mammalia > Rodentia > Cricetidae > Microtus > Microtus ochrogaster. Next base: position 35,670,524 of record NC_022022.1, on the reverse strand, counting down.
AGACTGAAAAAATATTTTTAATTTCTTAAAAGGGGAAAATGTGCAAATGGATCATTCTTTTTGGCTCTAGACTTTGCACTGAGTTTGTAGTAATGGGCCATTTTAGTACTTCATGAGACTTCAGCCCAATGTCCTTTAGATATGAGTAGGAAACTTGTGAGAAGTTAAGCTTTCACCAGGTTCTATGTGGGCTTCATACAAAGGAACCAGTGCACTTGCTACTTGAGAAATTATGGCATCTTATTTTTGTTGTTGTTATTTCCTAATTCAGTATGATGGTATTAAAGTGTGCCAAGTCTGACATAAACAGAGGTTAAAATTGGATTTCTCTAATCAGCGAGAAAGACATGTTCTTTATTCGAGTCTCAGGAAATTGGTTCACTTGCTTTATAGCTGGAGTCTCACTTCAAGAAAAATCCCTTGATGCATTTCCGTTCTTGTAAAATGGCGCAATGAGAAACAACAGTAACGGTGGAAGGTGCATGGGAGGCACTAAGGGAGACAGTGTTGGCGAGAGCCCTCTTCCTTGCAGCCTTCTGAGCCAGGTGACAGAGATGTGCCACTCAACATAAACAGGTCACATTTGTCATCTTTGGCGATTCCTGAGAACGCTGTGATAATGTAGTTATCGAGATTGAATTTGGAAGTGGTAATGTTGTTCTCAAATTTCACCTAAAGACTGTGCTGCCAGGTCCTACCTAGAAGGGATCACATTCGTTCATAAGCAGGGCACTGCTGGTATTTTAGTAACCTCATGAAAAGGATCCTGAAACGAAATCATCGTGTAGAAGACAGAAACAAAACAAAACAACCTACTTTGCATTTTCTTTTCCTGATTCACAGTGAGATGTCTTATGTAAATATAGCCCTCCCCAGACTTTCTCTTTACAAACACTCAGGTGACAGTCATTGTGTGTGGCATTACCCTGGTCTCTGTGGCCTTGGCAACACCTCAGGAGTTAACATTTTCACATAAACCCGCTGTTGTGAAACAGTTTTCCAATGTACTGGCACAGAGCAGCTTTTCTTCAATCGTAAGCATTTATAACCTGTTTCTCCACCCTATTTTCCCTCAACAAACAGCCATTATGGCATAGGGTGCCATGAGGAAGCCCGGGTGAGGAGTGAGAGAGCCCTGGTGTTACAATTGTATGTGGAAATTTCCATAGTCTCAGGAAATGTGGTCCTCGTTCTGGTCAGCATGAACCCTTATTTTGTTTTTTAGGTATTGATTCTCCTACGATTTTCCTTTTGACAGTATTTTTTTTTTATATATTGGCCCGAGTAGAACAGTCTAAAAGTCTTCATAAAAATAAGCATACAGCCGGGCGATGGTGGCGCACGCCTTTAATCCCAGCACTCGGGAGGCAGAGGCAGGCGGATCTCTGTGAGTTCGAGACCAGCCTGGTCTACAGAGCTAGATCCAGGACAGGCTCCAAAGCCACAGAGAAACCCTGTCTCGAAAAACCAAAAAAAAAAAAAAAAAAGCATACATTTTTCTGTACCTTTAAATCCTTATTTTAATCATTAGCTATCAATAACCAAATATGGTAATCTTGGTCGTCAGATTCTGAAAGAACCAATTCTTCCACACCAATGATTTTTTTCATTTTTGTCTTTCTACATTTAAATTAGTTGTATAAATAAAGTTTGCTCCTTTGATAATAACTGAACTTTTTTTTTTTAATTCACAATGTTCCTGCAACTTCTCCAAGTACTAGGCAGAAAGTTATCCAGCAAATACCATGATACAAAGTAGTTAACAGTGGGGGAAAAAAAGAGTTAAGATGAATATCCGAAGTTCTTGAAGGCATCTTCTCCTTGGAGAAGCTTGGTAGTATCATGTTCAACATTTAACATAAACCTATATCACAAGATTCCTTTTTCTGCTTGGTTTTACAGTTGTACATCTAATCCAAAGTTGAAAATGTCTTTGTTCTTGGAAGAAAAATGCCCCACATTGCTTAGATTGATGGTGCTTTAAGACATGTTTATTCAAAGATGGCAGCTGAGAGGTGAACAGGCTAAATGCTGCACATTAGAGATCATTGTGTCTATACAACAGATGCAGGCAGTGATCTGTTTATATAGCTGCCTTCAATTTTCTTTGATTTATAATCTATGAGAGAATTTAAATGCTTGGTCTGTAGTTTTTAAACAAATACAAAGATTTCAGACAAACATACCCATTTCTAAAAATCAATTCATGAAATTTAGTTTCTAGCAAGTCAGCTCTGTTGTTAAATTTAATGTTCAGATTCTTTCAGGAGTTGATCCATTGGGGGGGGGTTGGATCAAGTAAAACTATTTTAATTTTTGAAATCTTAGACACAGTTCATTGGTGCAATTTGAACATATGCCACTTCAAAGCGATCTTTAAGCCATTCTGTGAACATTCTAAAATATACAAAATTGGTTGCACTATGTGTTCCAATGTTAAAATGTAATACCAGCATGTAAATCATCTAAGGGTAGGAGATGCACTGTGGCTATTTGTGGGATATCCCTAAAAGCTACTTACTAACCCTTGACTTGCATCTTTAGGTGACCCAAATGTATTTGTCAAAATGCTTTTTGTGACCATGTTTACCCATATAACTGCTCGGATGGGACTTAAAATTCTCTAGCAAGGACAACAGTCACAAATAATCTTCACCTAAGGAGGGTTTTTTTTGTTTTTGTTTTTTTTTTTTTTTTGCATTCAATCATGCACTCATAGGTGAAAGGTCTTTGGGGATTTATAAAAACATATTTGATGTTTCCAGCTCAGTAGATAAGGTGAATAGCATGTTTTCCTGGTGTTTGTCAAAGGTTTATAAATGTTAATTCTCTTGTTGCGCTTATTGAAATTGATGTAACATATCAAGTTAGTAACACTTAATTGTGCATGTGTAGCCCATGAATTCTCACTACTTTGGGCAATTAAATCACGACTTGGCTGACTATCTGGTACAGAGAGTATCTGTTTTGGAACAGAGGACTGTTTTGGTAGTGGGGATTTTTCGTCTCACACTTGAGAGATGATTTCATGTATCTAATCCTTTGATGTTCCGAATTTGTTCTGTTCAAACGTGAAAGCTAAAAGATTAGTCCTAATTTGGCCATGACTTTCCTTCATGAAATACTTGTATACTTTCTTTGATTAGACTCACACTAGAAACTTCTCAGGTGCAAAATTGCTTCCTGGGATAAATTTGCACATATAGGCTGCTCATGAATTGTTGTTATACATTTAAGTGGGAAAAGGTTTTAAATTGCTAGAGCTTTGCAGGAATTACTCTTTTTATTTTGCCCTTATAAGGGAAATTGTAGCCTTAAGCATGTGTTTGCAGAAAATTGCTGACTTTTAGAACATTAGACCATTCTGTAAAACAATTAGTTGCCAAAGCTAAAACCATATTTTAAATTTAGTATTAGTTAGTACCAGCTGTCTGCTGAATGAAGAGGAGTGAGATAAATAAGTCGTACTGATTTTAAAGATGATCTTGAGTATGTTTATATAGTAGGCAGTATTTATGAAAGTCTGATTTATTCAGTACCTTGGTCTTATGAATCTTGAAGTATTAAAGGGAAGGCTGGAGACGTTTAACTTGGTTGACTTTGCAGACTTAAGTATTAGCGGGTCATAGTGAGGTTCAGGCCATATCATTGCTCTCCAAAGCTTGTAGATAAGAAGTAAACATGGCCCATGGTTCCACTGAGCTCTGGGGTTACTTCACTACCATGAGGGTGGCATTGAAGTTCCAGGCTGGAATCATTTTTCTTGGATTATGCTTCCCCGCCCCATTCTTCCTCCTTATGTAAAGTGATCTGAAGTGTTTTGGGAGCTCCTACTTGTAAATTAATGATGGTAATATCTTTCTGTGTGGTCATGAACATATAAAGTCACTGTAGGTAATGGTGGTAGCTATAATGGTACCACATTTGGAGACAGCTGGGAGTCCGGGACAGTAAGATGATGTTCTTATGTCTTCCAGACACTGAGAAAACTTTTATACCTGTCAACTGTCACTTTTATAGCATCCTCCCACCCCTGCCCAAAGTCACTCATATATCTTAGAACACTGCTCAAAGAATTGTAAAAAAAAATTCAGGCTATAATGCTTCATGTGTCTCCTTTTTCCCTGGTCACACCAGAGCTTTAAAGGTCAGTTTAAACTTACAGAATCCAGGGTCAGGGTCTTTGTAAGTAGGTTGCTATAACAGTTCATGATAGTAGTTAAATTACTTCAAATAATCATTTCTTTCCTTTAAATCTTACCCATTAGAGTAAAATAACTAATTGAAGATAGAATTATAGGAACATAAAGACCTTCTGTCTCTTATTAAGTCTTATGAATATTATGTTATATTCTATTAAATGTATTAAACAAATTCTAATTGGTATTGATAATAAAAACCCAGAGTCAGATATTCGGGGATGAAAGCTGAAGGATCAGAAAACAGGATAGCCAGCCACGAGAATTCTTTCCTCTACTAGTGCTCAGACCAAAGGGGTGATCTACAAATCCACAGACTGCATCTGTCTCCACCAAACCTCACAGTGTACTGAGCTCCTGTCTCCTTCCACCTTATATTCCTCTCTCCACCCAGCCATATCACTCCCCATCTTTACCTCCCTGGTTCTGGGATCAAAGGTGTCAGCCTCCATTGCCTGGCTCTGCTCTATTTATATTCGAGACTGGATCAATCTAGTGTATCGCAGGGTGGCTTTGAACTCACAGAGATCCTTCTGCCACTGTCTCCCGAGCAATAGGATTAAAGGTGTGTGTCACCACTGCCTGGCCTCTAGTGGCTTAGCTCTGGTCTTCAGGCAAGCTTTATTTGTTAAAACAGAAACAAAATAACACCACGATTAAAGGTTGTATATATAGAGTCTTGAGGTAAAGCTCAGTGCTAAACCATGCCCCTCACATATGAGACGCGCAGGACTGGATCAAAATAAAAATGTTGTTTGCTAGAGATACAACCAAAGGAGAGCCCCATAGTTTGTCATGTGTGTTTACAAATATTTTATTAGAAATGTGAAATGTTCTAATTTAAACTCACATAGAATATAGAAACATCGGTTTTCTTCCATTAAGTCACATATCTATCACCTTTGTCCTTTACACTTGGGAATTCCTTACTGGAATTAATATGAGGATGTGTTCTTCAGTGTTCCCTGCTTGTCCACACATGGTACAGGTAGAATTTCGGGTATATTTTCCTGGACAGTCTCTATCAGTCCCGGAGATTACTTTTGGACTTGCTACTGTGTCGGTGGAGGTAATAGCAGGTTGTCACTTCTGGATGTACAATGTGAAGAGGAGCTCAGGAAACGGGGAGGAACAACATGAAGGCTCTACCCTTTAGAAACTTTACATAAACAAGATCGGAATGAAAACTGTGTTACCTTTTTAATTTAGCCATCTGTAACTCACCCAATCATAACATTCCATGCTGAGTGCTGCACACTTCTAGAAAGACACCACAGTGCAGCGCCCCAGGTCCCCAGATCGACTTCAGTGTTGGCTTTGTGTCTGACTTGAACTTAAGACGTCAATTGGCTGGCTTGTATGTTTTTATATTGGACCCAGTAGAATGTAAAGAAAGGACGAAACACTAGTGAAAAACAGAACTGTAGAGATGCCATAGAACTTCTGGCACATATTGACTGGAATCTTCAGTTCTTTATTTATAAATGCAAAACTGTAAGTTTAACTTTTCATATATATCTGATTATGATGATGTCACATACTTTTAATGGTCAGTGAAACTAAATATTATAGAAATGTGATAAAATCAAAGGCAGATGTCTCAGAAGAGAGAGATTAACAAAAACAGTTTAAAATGAGCAATATCCTAAACCTGTCTGCATGAGTTAATGCAATATTTGGGAAGCATTGGAATCTTATGATTTGGATGACAGGAACACCAAGTAATGTGACATTTTATTATTTTTCAGGAGAAGTAAAAATTTTGTTACAGAAAATTTTGGGAACTCAAATATCTTACAAAACAGGGTATGCTTCTTGGGAGATTAAAAATATGCCCCTGGCCCATTCACTTTTGGAGTAGGATTTTTATTTTCCATCAACAGAGCTAAAAAGGTAGAGATAAATCCTACAAAAGACCTTTAATAACCCTTAAAAATACTCAAAAAGTTTGTTTTCTATGAAGTTTTGCTTTGTGTATCTCAGAGGAAAGTAGACTGAAAGCCAGGAGGCCTTAAGCAGCTGATGGCTTAGGTACACTGCCATCATTTTCTAGGTAGGGACGTCAGCTACGTGACAATTCTCAGGAGAGCGCTGCCCTTCCTTAGACCTGAGCGTAAGAGACTGTGAATAGAGACTGTGCTTTAGCTTCCCGACCGCCTAGACCTGAATCATCACACAGAAACTGTATTAATTACAACACTGTTTGGCTGATGGCTTAGGCTTCTTATTGACTAGTGCTTACATCTTAAAGTAACCCATTTCTATCAATCTGTGTATCACCATGAGACTGTGGCTTACTGGTAAGGTTCTGGCATCTTTCTCCTTCGGCAGCTATATGGCTTCTGCTTGACTCTTCCTATTTTCTTTCTAATCTCTGTTTGGATTTTCCACCTGACTTCACTCTGCTAAGCCATTGGCTACTGAAGCTTTATTCATCAACCAATAAAAACAACACATATATAGAAAAACATCCCACACCAAGAAAGAGCCAGTGTTTTCAATGTTGGAAGGAGACTCATTACTTGCACCTTAGAGTTCATCTAATGGGATTCACCTGCAATGACATGAAAACAAACAAAAAAAATAGAATGTAACAGTAGCATATATAAGGGGGTTAGTTTTTTTTTAATTTTTTAAATTGAAAATAGATTCTTCTCCATACCATACCTCCCAACCACATTTTCCCTTCACTCTGCTTCTCCTAACCACACCCGTCCTTCTCTGATTCCTCTGATATCCATTTTATTCTTGACCAACTCTTCAGGAAAGAGCAGGCCTATAGCCAAACAGGACAAAACAAGATACAGTACGACAAGGCAAAAACTCTCACATCAAGACTGGTCATGACAACCTAATAGAAGGAAAAGAATCTTAAGAGCAAGTCAAAGACTCAGAGATGCACCCACCTCTGCTGTTAGAAGTCCCACAAGAACACCAAGCTAATAGTCGTAATGTATATGTAGAGAACATGGCACAGATTCATGCAGGCCCCATGGTTGCTGTTTCAGTCTCTCTTACCTCAGGTGAGCCCCATTTAGTTGATTCAGTGGGTCATGCTGTCTTGGTGTCCCCCCATCAAGGGTGGAGGTGTTTGTCGGGCTCTGGTACTCGCCCTGACCCTAAATTATTTCTCTGGATCAGAGGGGAGGGATGGGAATAAAGACACAACTCACATGGCTTTATCTGGAGTGATTCCCTCATGAAATCCTCAGTTCACATCTTGAAAATTCCTCTGCGTTTTCTCCAAACAGCCTTATATGCCAAAACGTAACTGAGGGGGAGATTCATTAGCATTCTGTTTTCTAGGTAACCAGGTAAATGGCTGTGGTCACGTCCACACAACTACCTATACCTGCTCTGTCACGTCTTTTCTGTCTTTCTGATCTGTATGCCAGCTCTGTCGCGTAGGCTGAATTAAAATCTCTTTTCAGGCATCCTCCAAATTATGAAGAAGGAGCAGAATGACATTAGCATATCCTGACCCTTTGTTAGGGAGGTGACCACCTCCGGTGTGGCAGATGCAAACTATGGCCTGAGATTCTGGTACCATTCAATGTAGAAATATGGGCCTACAGGTATTTATTTTTTAAAGATTTTTTTAATAATATGAATCATGCTTGGAAATCTTTTAAAACTGGCTCATTACTTTGGATGCAGTGCCTCATGGACACCAGGCTTTTATGTTTGGATCTTTGAAGGCGTTAGCTACCACATGGCTGTTTTTCTTACTATGAATGAATATGCTAGCAGCATCTAGAGAAAGTCTTGAAGCCTGTGAACACATTCCCCAAGACTGAGAGATTCCTATTTTATACTTGACCAGCTTTTCAGTTCCATAAAATTATTGAGTCAGATGGCTACAAAAGTTGGCCATAATATCACAAATAGAGATTAAAACAACATCAAAATATCCATTTATTAGATCTGTACAATATACCTTATATCTACAACTGGGTCTGGAATATGGAATATGTAAAAAGAGGAAGTATTCTCCTCTTAGAAAACACTTTGAAAGTTTCTGGGAAAGTAGAGAAACTGTGTGGACTGAGACCCAGGATGTCCATGACTGCTTGTCTTCATCTGCCGTGGAGGAACTCTTCTGCTTGCACTAGAGGGTACTTGAACAAGGGCATTCAGCTTCCCCTCTCTTCCTGTATATTATACATAAAATGGAACATAGAACCTATGGGACATATAAAAATCCATGTGTACATGTCTGAACTTTTTTTTCCTGATTTGACAGTAGATGTTGGAGGGCTTTACATGTTGTGTGAGTTTTCAGGAAGCAGTTGACATTGAGAAATGAATAACTCTTGCACACTTTTGTCACACAGTGAACTCAGAAATATTACATACTAATATATTATATACTGCTTCTTGTCATGTGGTGCTGTTCATTAAGATTTTTTGTTTGATTTTTCTTTGTTCTTTGTGCTTAGTGTTTAAGTTATAACATGTTGGGAGGTTCCTTCATGGTCATGTCCATCTAGTGTTCCAACCCTGGAATGCTTTTGTCTTTCTCTAGTTTGGAGTAGTTTTCTGTTATAATATTAAATATGTGGTTTATACCTTTAAAATTTTTTTGTTTGAAATATTAATGAAATGTCTCCTATTTCTGTTAGCAGAAAAGAAGACAAGTTTAATCATTGTTAGAATCAACACCTTTGGTGTGACTTGCATATATCTTTTTGGATACATTTTAGTAATATTTAATATTGGGGGAAGGAATAAAATTTGTTAATTATGATGATAATACTTGCAGATCTCCTTTATAAACTACTTAATTGACTTTACGAATTTTCAATGTACAATTGAAGTTCTCTGAGGACAGGAAACAGACCTTTTTGTTTCACAAGTATCTTGAATAATAAATTCTTGGCACATAATAGAGTTCAGCTGTGTTGACAGAGTACATGGAGGATATAGGATCAAGCCTTTAGCACACGCTTGTTAGTCATCCATAGCATTACTGGGTCATATGTTTTGCCAAATCAGGTCTCACATTAGAAAATATGAGAGACTGCTGTTATTCTGTTCCTACCTACCCCCTAGAATACCGCTGGGTCAGAACACTGGACTATTTGTCAGCTCCCTGAATTTTAAAGTTTGGAGCTCCATTTTTCTCCTATCACCCCCTTCCTTTGGGATATCTCAGTTATCATTGGATTCCTAGCTATTTAGGACCTATTTACATGCAGTGAGATGGGTTGTATATACCTGTCTCTACGTTGTCTGAGACTTAACTTCTGATTTGTGTTTGGTTTTGTTCTTGGTGATTTTCTTTTTTTTTTATCACTATATTTCATAATCTTGCAGACTATCTTGAAAGTCTTTATGAAAAATTAGGAAGGCAAATCATTTTCTTCCAAATGTATTTGTTTTATACAACTTTTAACTGAATTATGTTAAAACTCTTCAGCTTAAGGGGCATTGTAAGTGATTGTGTGTGTCTGTGTGTATAGGTGTGTGTGTTTTTAGAGAAATAGGCAACTTCACAGGAACATTGTTTTCTATGAAAAAAATCCTACTAATGTGTTAGAAACCTTAGTAATAGCACTCTGTCATTTATATCTTCTGGAGATATAGACTGCACATCAAGTAAATGCAAAAGTTGTAGATGTGTATTCTGTATAGTAATTCTTTACATTAGTGAGACCCCTGTGTCTTGCATAATCATCATGCATCATGTATGATAACAATCTGACTATGCTGATTTGCATGAAAATGGCTCCAGTTCATGGGAATTCCCAGAGTATGCAGCAATATAGCTCATGGCAATGTAGTTTCATAGCAATTGTGCATATGGTGATGATTTCAAACCCTTTTCTTTTCAGCACCTTGTCCCTTCAGTTAAACTGAATACTTTTTAAGAAGTAGAGAGCAGTTTTTATTAAATAATAACAGTGACTTAGAAAATCACAACTGTTTCTCTATCTGCCCTTGCTTGAGTTGTTCTTGCAATTCATTGCGTTGTCTCTGTAGTCAATTTCTAGGAAAATCTTGATATTATAATATATACTTGAGCTTATCTCAAAATGGAACACACTGCAAAACTTTTCCTCTGGCAGTGACTATGAAGATGATTACTGTAGTGTCTGTAAGTAGATCATGAAAAACTTAGGTTTGGAAAAGGTTGATTTTGAAATAACTTCTTCACACTGACTTGCTTTATTTTTCTACATAGTGAATATCAAGGAAATGATACCTGAATTATTGTATTCTTTTACATGACAAGCCCCCTCCCCAGTTCTATGGGATGGAAGAAGGTGGTTCAGAGGGTAAGAGAGCTTGGTGTACAAGCATGAGAGCCTGCGTATGAATCCCTGGGACTCATCTAAAATCTGGGCATGGCAATAGATGCCTAGAGACTGGGTGTTGAAGGGTAGAGACAAAGGATCTTGTGAGCTTTCTGGACAGCCAGCCCAGCCGAAACAGATGGCAAGCTTCTGGTTGAGTAAGGTACTGTACCTCACAGCAATAGGATGGAGAAAGATGGAAGCCGTCAGCTACCATCCTACTCTGGCCTCCATATGTATGCAATGGCTCACATGCACACACACACACACACACACACACACACACACACACACACACACACACACACAATTCTATGGGTCAATGCTGAAAGAGAAATAAAAGCAGTATGACACATTCTGGTCTAAGTTTCAAATAGTTTATTTTTAATAGCTCTCAGCTTTGGAATTTTTAGTTCATATTTTGGCAGGCACCATATGAATTATTCTGGATAAATTATTTTGGAACAGGCTTCTTCACTTGAGTCACGCTATGGTTGTGACTCCCTCTACACACATTGTTCAGAGATGGTGATGTTTTCTTTAGTCTAAGGTGAGCATATTTGCCTCTATGAATTCCTTATCTGAGATTAGCACAGGATAAAATAAATGACTTTTTTTGATTCTTTATACATTATACGACAAGTGATCTTTCCTTTTTCGTTGTACTGCTTTGGACCGACAACATCTTGCTAACTTTCAATTGTATTTAGGATCTGTAGACTTCATTTATTGCTGCTTCTGCAATAAAAACAAATGATTACTAATGCAGAATAGCTTATGCTAGTTTTAAAAGTAGTTTTATAGTCATCTGATAGTCTCAATTTTGTGGTAATTGCCCATGTTATTTCACACCTAATTAGCAAACAATTGCCTCTATTCTCTGTTGGCTTGAGTTTTATGAAAACCACTTTCCTTTGACAGTGAATGCTACACCTACAGTATCTTTCCTTGAGTTTCCCCTCTTTGTTCTTACGGTATCCTAATGGTAGTCACTGTGGTGAAGTTGGGGATTCTGCAATCCTTTGCCCTCAGGTGCACTGCTGAGGGCTATCCGACAGAAGTCCAGGAATCCTACCCTGCTGGGCATCCATCCTTCCTGCTCACTGTTGTCACCAGCAGGCTGAGCATGCCTGTTCAGTCATAATGGGTATTTGCTCTATCTTGGTTTTAACTTTGGTAGTTTTATGTTTACTAAGAGAAACATAATCTCTTCTGCTATTTAATTTTTTTCTGTGTTAGTGATAGGTATTTATTTCTGTTTTGAGGAGATCTCTATCGCAAAGGAATGCTTGATAGATAATAAGAAAATGGTGTTGATGAGTTTTAAAGTGCAGGTTCACAGTTGAGGTTTGCTCCTGTCTAGGATCTCAGTTTCTGTTCAGCCAAGATTTTTCTCTGCTGAATATTGTTTGGATGCAGTTCACAAGCTTTCTGGTGACTCCGCTTTTTCCTGGCTGAAAAAGCAAATAATCCCTTCTATTGGTATATTCTTTGTGTTGCTGTTTTGATAAATCAATCACTTGATGGTGAAGTGTGCTTGACTTAAGAGCCCAAATGCCTTGTAAAAGCTTTGACAAAACTCTTGAAGAACAAATTAAAATTAAAACCTTTGTCTTGTTTGCTATTTGTTAAATAAAATAGGCCATTCCAAATACCGATACAATTTAGACCAGATATTTGTCTGTCTCTTATATTGTAAAAACTCACACAAATATTCATACTAGAGGTAGCAAACTCATATAAGAGTGTTTTATAATTTACATACACACACCTTATACTTTTTAGAAGAAAGATGTCTCCTTTCAGCTTCCTTCTGTCTGGTCTGCTAACCACTGTAAAGTCATACAGCCTTCATTGTCTGCTCAGTTACAAAGAACATTTGTGTTTCCTGCTGTAACCTGGTCAGTTTTGTGGGTTTCACAGAGCAGCCTTCAGGTTTTTCCTCTCTGCCAGGCTTGTTCTACTCATCTCCAGCTCAGACTGTTTCAGAGCTGGCCTGTTCGAAGACCTCTTGGAGCAGTGCTTCTACTCAGTTGCTCCTCACTGCCTCTGGCATGTGTAATCTGTCATATAGGAGGGCTGAATGCACATGCCTGTGCTTCTGCCTAGCCAGGCTGCTGGAGAGCCGAGGAGGTAGGATCAGGGTTAGCTTGAAAGAGTTTCAGTATCTTCTGTCATCCACCTTTAACAAATGCACACTCTTGAATGTACCATAAGCTGACTGATGGCATTGGCAGTACACCTATCCTACGTGAGACAGAAGCCTCTTTGCTGGTTTCTGACTCTGAGTGGCATTGCACAGAGTAGGGAAAGAGAACCACACTATGATAACAGCAAATTAAACTACTTGTCAATCATTCACTTACCCAGGTGGGTGCCAGCCATGTGTCAAGAGCGCTCAGGCCACTTACAAGGTAATTTTGCCAGTGTTTTCCCCTTCTCTATCCCATTCTCCCTTTTCCTCCCTTCTCTCTCTCTTCCATACCTTCTTTTCCTAACTCATTTATTAAAATGTAAATCAGACAGCGATATCTGTCTCAGTGACAGCATATTGGAATACCTAGGTCACACTAGAGGTTTCTTTTATTATACTCTGGATTCCATAGCTTATTGCTGTCATGTGTTTCAGGTGTGATGCATATATTTATTTGTGATGGCTTACTCTTTTGGCTCTCAGTAATCTTATGAGCTCATTCAGAGACGAGCTGGTGGCTTACCTACTAGCATGGGTCACCCATCACCTGTGTCGTAGAACCTTTCTAATTATACTTAATGGGAATGCATGCCTATAGTAAAAGGCCACTCGTTCATTCCCAGCTGTCCAGATGCAAAATAACCACACAGAAACTATATTATTTGCAATATTGTTTGACCAGTAGCTTGTGCATATTCCTAGCTAGTTCTTACATCTAGAATTAACCCATTTCCATTATTTTATGTTTTCCCATGAGGCTCGTGGCCTACTGGCACGGTTTGAGCTTGCGGCTCTCATCTTTCCCCCTGGCGGCTCCTTGGCATCTCTTAACTCTGCTTTCTTTCTCCCAGGATTCAGTTTAATTTAGCTCTATTCTGCTAAGCCACAGGCTGAAACAGCTCTATTCATTAACCGATAAAAGCAATACATATACAGAAGGACATCCCACACCTTATGTCTGAGTCATCCCAGGTTGAATGGCGAAAAGGTTTGTGGAAGTGTCCTCTTGAAATACGTCACAGACAACTCATTTATTCTTTAGCAATAAACAAGATGCCTTCTGTAAGAATTACATTTTCCCGACTGACATAGTTTGTCCAGATCCATTAGAATGAAGTTACCTACTTCCTAGCATGTGTGTGGGATGTTTTATACACTGCATTTGAAGTCCCTTACCAAATCCTTTGGTGAACATTTTTGCATTTGACTTGCTTTACTCAAACAGCTGGGGTTTTCTTCCCTTCCACTAAGCTGACGACCAGTCCCTCCCTCCTTTGTGTGCTCCTCAACACTAAGAAAGAACCTTAATATAAACTCTTAGGGTTGTATTAAGATCAACCTCTCCTCCTTTTCTGTAGTATTATCTTTGATATCATCACTCTTTCCTAGGGCCTCTGTGCCATCCATGCACCACTGATCCTAGCGTTTCATCTCCAGCTCTGTCTTTTGATTACAGGTAGTGATTCATTTCATAAAGTCTGGTCATGAGTAAAGGTGACTGATGGATCTCTGTGGCTGAATGTGGGTCTTTTCATCACTTTCATTAGTACGTTCCTCTCAGGATTCTCTACAAAGCATTATGAAAGCCTCGTATTCTTTGCCTTATCAGCTGAGCACTGTTCATAGTTCTTATCAGCTCTTCATGACCTTCCTCTGTATTACAGTCACAGAGTTCAGTGTGAGATTACCATAACATGGGGCTTACGACAGACATTCGTATAGGCTTGGAGTCTGAACATATGCAGCCTGAGTATCCTCAGGGCCACTCTTCCTGTGAAGATCCTAAGGTAGACCACCTTCATGCCTTTCCTGTCTTCGGTGGCTCTCAGCTCTCCTTGGCTTTTCTTGCATTGTGCTTGAGGCCAGTCTCTGCCTGTGATTTCTCTTTTCTTTTCTCAGAAGAAAAATTGAAGGCTCACGTTATACAGTATGACCTCATCTGAGATAACTATATCTGCAGATTCCATATTTCTACTGTCCTGTGTAGACATAACCTTTGGGGGTCATTAACCTACTATACTTTCTAAGTTAGTGTTTCCCAAAGTGTCCTGCATGTAAGAGAGATATCATGAATAACCACTGTAAAATCTGAAGGAATTGTGTATTGTAGGCTGGTTTTCTTTTCTTTATGTTTAAAAACCACCTATGAGTGAGTACATACAATAATTGTCTTTCTGGGTCTGGGTTAACTCACTCAATATGATGTTTTCTAGCTCCATTCATTTGCCTGCAAATTTCAAGATGTTGTTATATTTTTTTTCTGTTGTGTAGTACTCAACTGTGTAAATGTACTACATTTTCCTTATCCATTCTTTGGTTGAGGGGCATTTAGGTTGTTTCCAGGTTCTGGCTATGACAAACAAAGCTGCTAATGAACATAGATGAGTACATGTCCTTGTGGCACGATTGAGCATCCTTTGGATATATATACACAAAGAGAACCTAGACAACAATGAGGACCCTAAGAGAGACATACATGGATCTAATCTACATGGAAAGTAGAAAAAGACAAGATCTCCTGAGTAAATTGGGAACATGGGGACCTTGGGAGAGGGTTGAAGGGGAGAAAAGAGGCAGGAAGGAGAGCAGAGAAAAATGTAGAGCTCAATAAAATCAATAAAAAAAATCTGAAGGAAACAAATGCCAGATTCTGGTGTGTGTGTGTAGCTTGGATGAGTTACTTATCAGTAATCTATGCTGCAGCTTCCTGAAGTTAAAAATACCTATCTATTGAAATCAATGTCAAGAACTTCATGTGTGTTCTATGCGTAGCTTGAAGTCCCCAAAGAGACATCTTATAGATGACATCTGCCATCACACCCATTCTGTTTGCTTACTAGGCTCATGAGAATGTTTGAAAACTTTGCCCATAATCATCTCTTCTTGTTCCTCTTTTGACTTTACATATTCGGTTCCTTCCTTTTCTCACTGTGCTCATGAGTGAGAACTGCAAGTGGCATATAGGTGTGGAGCAGATGCCCTGTATATCCTGTCAGAAATTTTGCATAATGACATGGTTATAGAGTGTGGGGCCTCTTGTGACTCCTGGTGACTATGGGTACCTGAGAATCTTGGGATCATAGTTAATTTTCATATTATCCTTCAAGCTACTTCTGTGGCTTGAAAAATGAATTTCTGACACAAACCCTTGGGTCATATTCTTATTCACTAGTGCCCTGTATTTAAAACTTCCTTGTAATTTTTAAAAGCCTTTATAAAGCTGCATATGTTGTAAACCTTTTCTTAAATCAGCATCTGTGTCTTTGCATTGGAGTCTTCGGTGGCTTTTCTACACTAAGCATTTTGGAACTGTTTTAGTTTGTATGCCTTGCAATAAACACTAAGGTGAGTTTATTTCAAGGAAGCCTAAGGTATCCAAAAAATCAGGCTTGCCTATCTATCCCCTGAGAGCCTTTGGGCCTCATTTAAAGTTTTTTTTTCTTCTCTAATGTATGTCTCATTTTATATTATTGTCTGTAGTGTTTTCCCTTTGTGGTAAACTACACTATGTATCTCAGGTGAAAGTATTGCTCACCCTTGCTTTGGGACTTCGGATGCACCCACGAAGGAATGGAAGACTGTTAAGTACTTTCCTGTTCTTTAATAACCAATTCTGTTCTTGAATTTGTCTTCCTGTTTCAGTCTCCCAGGTGCTGGCATTATAGGCGTGAGCCACAATAGCCAGCTGTTTTACTTAATTTAATTTGAATAGCTATATTTGGTTGGTGGAAATCTTATGTGATATTGCAGATCTAATTGGAAAATAACTACATTACAGAAATGTAAAGTTTGAAGTGTTAATGAAGGGGTTATATATGCAGTGTTTGAGTACCGTGTATTTGATCATCCTTCCTTCCTGATCATTGACTTTTTCTAGCTGCCATCATTCCTTCTTCATTTCATAATTAACTAAAACCATGACTTGGAAAGAACATACGTTACCTGATTCTTGTTCTGAAAAAGCCACTGAAAATTTAATACCTGCAGGGAAATAGATAGCTATCACAATCCTTTTGAGTCATTGATAACTAATTCTTATTCCTTTCTCCACAGAACATAAAAGTATGCTCAGACTGACCTTTCATTTTCATTTTTTAGGACAAGTTTCAATATTTATTCTAAAATTGAATATAGTTACTCAGTTTAACAAATGCTATATACTCTCCTTAAAAGGTCATTTATAAAGTCAAGACATTTACTTGACAGTATGAAAATAATTAAAGGAATGATGCAAATTAAAAACCCAATTCCCAGGTATGACTGGTTAGAAATTCTAGTCCTTGACAATTGTGACTTGTTTGTGTCTCTATGTAATCACAAGCGATTACTCTCTTAGTAACACACAAATAGCAGTAGCTACAGGATTTCCAAGTAAATTACTGTGGAATGTCAGTTCCTGTTGTCTGAAGTCTGGAAGTAATTTTATGAAAATTGTATAAATATACCTGCATCATAGTAGTAATAAGATAACAAGTCCTTTATTCTCACATATGGACCCATCTTAAATGGCAAATTACAAGAGTAATTTCATGCATTATTTCACATAAAGTACTGAGACTTCTATGTTAATGTGTTTTTCTTCTCTCAAGCTCACTTTGCTGAGCAATTAGTTATTAAAATTGTAACTTTACAGGTTAAGTAGCTTAGTATTTTTAGGATTAAGCTATTGTTCTGTAGCTAATTTTCTTAGGAGCAAAATGTTCATTCTGTATTTTTTTTTAGTATTTCTCATGTCACTTTGTACTCTGGCATCTGCACTGAGGGAACTTGGGTGTCCATTTCATTGTGGTTCCTTGCTACTTGGAACCTGTCCTAATGGGAGTTTAGGTATGTCTGCTGACGTGAACCTGGACCTTCCTGGCCTTTGAGATTATCATAAAGGGTACAATACTGAAGCCCATGATCTTAGCTCTTTGTCTTTCATTTTAAAAACCAAAAAAAACCCAACAACAACAACAACAACAACAACAACAAAAAAAAAAAGTAGCTATCCTCTGGCTCTTGGGATCTGGGCTGGGACATGAGAGCTTTCTCTTGTTTTTTTTTTTTTTTTTTTTTTTTTGTTTGTTTTTTTTTTTCGAGACAGGGTTTCTCTGTAGCTTTGGAGCCTGTCCCGGAACTCGCTAGACCAGGCTGGTCTCAAACTCCCAGAGATCCGCCTGCCTCTGCCTCCCGAGTGTTGGGATTAAAGGCGTGCGCCACCACCCGACTACTCTTGTTTTTATATTCTAGGGGGCCACAGCAGATATTCTAAATCCTTTAAAGCCACACTCATCATGCCTTCAGAGGAGCTGTGTGAGATACTCTGTCACCTCTGTCACTTCCCTCTTCCAAACAACATTAGCATTCCCTGTCCTATAGGGAAGGAATTGTGCTGACCCTCAGTCTTGTCTTAGGTCAGTTAGTTTTAGAAATGATTACCAATGATAAAACACTTCCAGTTACTTCATGGTAGCCTTGTACACAAACCTAACAGAAATAAACTGTACACAGACTCACCCTTTCTTTTTCAGCATAAGTTGGTGTTTTCTTTTCTAAGAAATTTGAAAAAGGCTAGATATCTTTCAGAGGCAGTCTTCTAGTCCCTACAAAGATACAGCTTTGGCAGGAGGACTTTGTAGGGTCACTTAAGTTTGATCTTATCCGTCTTTCCTTCTTAGGCTTTTTTTGCACGCCCGGCCTTCCTTTCTCCACAAGGATGAACAGTGTTTAACATGCTATCTTTTCTTTCAATAAATTATGTGATGTAAACATCAAACCCTTGGGAATGGGGATTGAGATGGTATGATATAGAAGTATTTAGTTTTCTAAAATTGCTACCTGATAAAGGTTAAGATTGTGTTACTGTAATGAGATTTCCTGACTCAATTTTTTCAAGTCTGTCAAATAGTTAGTTAATAAACGTAGAAACAGTGTTGTCATTTGTTAGTTTAATTCTTTGACACCACGAGTCTTTTTTTTCTAAGATATTAACATAGTTTCACACATTTCTTTAGCACTGTGGTGGATTATGGGCACCCCTAGTGGAGAAAACATGCACCCTCAGGTTTTCACTGTTTCTACTGGGCAGCTTATTCAGTTACTGTCTAATGTGAAGTTTAAAACAGATGTGATGGATGTAGAGGAAGGAGAAGCATATTTTTTCTGTGTGACTTGTATGGTATTCTGACACATCTGAATAAAAGCAAAAAGCAATATATAAGGAAACCTTCATTTTACAATGAGTAGTTATTCGTTGTCTTTTACAAACACTGACTTGTTTGCCTAGAGCTTTTAAGGGTTTTATTGCTTTCTGATTATTTTAAATGCTTGCTGTCTCTTGTTAGGTAGCCACAGTTATTGTCAAACTAGTGCCTGGTTTCTCAGCCTTTTCCAGGAGAAGCCTTGGGTTTCCATTAAAGAGTTTTACAGGGGCTCCCTGCATGTCACATTTCACACAGTGCACTATGTTATTTTATGAAGATCTTTGAGTGCAGTGCCAAGGCCTCCCACTCATTGTTTTATGGGCTCCATGTGGAATCGGCATCCCTGGCTAGGGAAGCCCCATGTCAGAGGCTGGGGGAGTGAGGACATGTCAAACACGGAGAGAGAAAGTTCTAGAGAATCCTAGGGAGCTCCAGTGATGTTGCCAAGACTGAAAGCATAGCCAGCAAACATGCCAGATGCCACCTGATTTTAAGCAGCCACTTCCAGGGTAAATGCCCTGTACAACATTTTGGGGGAAATAAGAAACCGCGCTATAATTTGTACTTCGCACTGGCAAGTTTCCACTTTCCGAGCAGTTGAAAAAAATACAACTAACTAAATATTTCTATGTGTTCTTTCAAGGAGGTAGAACTCATTGTGGTTATCTGTGAATATTTAGTCCTGGTACAATGTGTTCAAATCCGTGTGCTTTCCTTATCTTTTTCTTCAGAGAAGGTTAAGGAAGCATATTTTTGAATTCTTATTAACTATTCATTTCCACAATCTACACTAAAAGTAACTTTCTTGAACTTTTATTACAGAGTTGTTGTGATCAAATTGAAGTTTCTACTCCTTGACCCAGCTGATCATTGCTTTTCTTTGGCTCTCATGGAATCTAGTTGCCATTTTGAACCTGGCCATCCTCTATTGACTGAGGACAGGTATTCTCTAGGTGGTGAATGACATCACAACATGTTGTTGGCTTAGTTAATGTCGAAATGTGATCAGAATGTGAGTGCTGCACCTCAGTAGCACTGGAATCATAGCGCTGTATCCTCAGAGGGGTAGAAATACACCCAGTCTCCTTTATAGAGTGCTAGCATTGAAACAAAATTACATGTCGATGCTTTTACAAAGTTTGGTATATTACATGAGGAAATTGGTAAAGGAAAAACGTATAGTTTTTAAAGTAGCTGATGTAGGCTAATCTTAAAAAATTCTAATATTGGGGCTGGAGAGATGGCTCAGAGGTTAAAAGCATTGCCTACTCTTCCAAAGGTCCTGAGTTCAATTCCCAGCAACCACATGGTGGCTCACAACCATTTGTAATGAGGTCTGGTGCCCGCTTATGGCCTGCAGGCATACACACAGACAGAATATTGTATACATAATAAATAAACATTTTTTAAAAATTCTAATATTTCAAATCATGGATTACCAGCTATTTATGAAAAACACTTACCATTGACATTTTGTTGCCTTATCATGTATGTATTATATATATATTAGGTTTTCTTTCTGGGATATGTGCAGTGTTGTTAGTGATTTGCCTGTCCACTTTTCTTTTACACAACTAACTCAACAGCAGTGAGTGATGTGTAAAACACAATACATGTGAAGAGCTAAGTAAGTTTGATTCTTCAGACTTTGGAATGGATTTAAATAGTTTGTTAATGTTTTGTTAGCCTAAGTATCATTTTGTCCTTCTAAAGATGGTTATAACCCTGCAGAATCTGAACTAGGTGGTGATTTTCATCTCAGTTATATTATGCAGCATAAACTCTGATATTTAGACAGCATACTCTTCTTCACTGTATAGTAAATGAGCCCTGGAAGCCAGCGCTTCATCTCTGAATGGTTCCTTGATATATCTTTATTTGGCCTGTAAAATGAAATTTACTAGTCTCTATTAGAATAAACATTAAGCTACCTTTCTGACTTCTGTGAGCTTTAATAGATAAGTACCCAAATGCTTTGCTCTAAGCATTGTCAATGTGTCTTCTTTAGACTGTGTTAACATTTCCTCTCTATTTTGGATTCTGAAGGGCATATTGAAGAGCACACTCAGTGATGCACCTGTGTTGCTCTTTGTCTCTATAACTCAATAAGAGCCAATCAGAAATGCTTTGTTATTGATCCATTTCCTAAAATGGAACTCTAGAGTGCTGTAGTTATGCATGTTATCTTTTTCTATAAGTAATATTTATTCCCTTTTATTTATAATCATTGACTGGATGTCTGTGCATTTTTATGGACGTGATGGTGAAATTTTAAGACACAAAATTTTGTATCTTCAGCAACTGAATGCATAAAGGTCTTCAGTTAAAATTATCAATTAGAAGATAATATGATTTCAGTAATGCATATAATGCCTATATATATATGGTAACTTTATGAATTTATTTTATATACTGTTATCTTTATTAGTATTGTAGGGTAACATACGCTGTTCCAATTTGTAAATGGAAAGCCTGAGTTTTAAGAGAGTTGGATACCTATATTACAAGCAAATGTCAAGTCAGGAGAGTTACAGGTGGCTATGAGCTACCATGTGAGTGCCAGGAACAGAGCCTGTGTCCTCTGTAAGGACAGTACATGCTCTTAACTGCTGAATCAGTTCTCCAGCCTGAAAGGAAATATTTAAATTGATTATTTAGATGCTGAGCTTGCTGGTAATTGGTGTCTTCAGAGCTCACTGTAGGTGATACCTGCTATAATACTAGGTGGTCAATAATTGTTGAATGAACTGTATGGCCTGGAGTTCAAGTTATGGAGTTCCCCTGGATGAGTGCACCTTCTTGACTTGATTTCCAACTGAATAATCATAAGTTTAATTTTTCCTTTAGTCACAAAGCTGTTCTGATGAAGTCATTTCTAGAAGTTATGCTCACATAATAGATAAATCAGATATGTTGTTCTTGGAGCTGGGAAAGTAGAAGAGGGTGTCTCTAGTTACCATCCCTTAGGCACAGTCTGAAATGTCCTTGATTAGATTATCACTCAGCTCAAAGATAATTCATGTACTAGATTTTAGTAATCTTGTAAAGATCTGGCTCATGCTCAGACTTGGTCTTGGGAAAGTCTACAGTATAGAAGTTAGTATAAGAACAAGTAAACTGCCCAGAGGGCAGCCTTTGGCTCTGAGTTGCTTTCTATTATTATGGAATCCAGTTTAAGGTTGTTATGTCTTGACTAGCATATGTTGTTTTGGGGATTCTGGTATTTGCTTTCAGTTTTGGAAGAAATCCTGGCCTTTCTGAGAATGATTTTGCTCTTTTTCTCTGCTCTTAGGCACTCAAAACATTTATTTAACGTATGTGGATCACTCCTATTTGGCAACTGTAATTGTTTTATTTTATTTTTCATGAGATACACAGGGTAAATTAGAACTTTAGCTGAACTGTGCCTTAGATAGTAACTTCTTCCACCTAGAATTCTATGCGGATCTTATTCTTAATATTGGAGAAAGCCAGTATTTATTACAAGGTGTTTGTATTATAATTATTTTCTCAGCATTAATATCTCCAAGAGACTGTAAAGAGCGGAGAACCTAAAGGAAGACCTAGAGCCTACTGTCTTACTCTTGGATGAACAATTCACTGTTTTCTACTATGATTCCAAGAACTGCAATCTTATCACATCTATTAGATCAGAAATGTACTGTACTATTTCCTCTCTACAGTGCCATCAATCAGACCCTGGTGAACTTAGGGGTATCTTCCCTCCTGTACCAACATCTTAGGAGTCAGATACACTTAGAATGTTTTAGCTGGTCTACCTTTTTCATACTTTTCCTATAGAAATATAACCAGCACATGATTCTATGTGTACACATATGCATTACCAAATGTGTGTGGGGCTATGTTCACTCCCTTGGTCCTGTGTAGAGGCCAGAGGTTGATGGCTGGGATGGCTTCCTCAGTTGCCTTTTCCATTCTGCTTTTTTGAGACAAGACATCTTACTGAACTTGGAATGCTGTTTTAGCTAGATTGAATAACTATACAGCTACGGGGTCAGCCTGTCTTTGGGATTACATATGCTTGCTACCATACCAGATTTTTAAATAAGAGTTATTATCTAAACTCAGGACCACATTCTTATGCAGTAAACACCTTATCCACTGAGACATATGCCCACCTTGAGAAATACGATTTCTAGTAATAGACATTTTGAAAAGGGAAGACACAGGAGTGACATTTAGTAGTTCTCCCATTGGCCTATGGCCAGAAATAAGGCACAAATATAAGTGATATTGAAGATAAGCATTTATCTTGGTTAATTCACCTCCTGTTTTCTTTTACACTTATTTTGGTGTTCAGGCATGCATTAGCCGTGGCTTACAAGTGGAGGGCAGAAGACAATCCGAGGGAGTCTGTTCTCTCCTTCGGCCACATGAGCTCCAGAGAGTGAACTCAGGTCAGGCAGCAGGCGCCTTTAGTTGCTGAGCCCTTTTGCGAGGCTTCACTGTTCTCTCTGTTGACTGTATACCAGTTTCCTGACATTAGCCAGCCATCTCCGGTGCTGTGCATTTAACAAGACTGTTTGAGAATACTTTCACAGACCAACCCAATCTTTCACCCAGTGTTAGAAACAAGTCAGAACTGATGCTTTAAAAATCTTTAGCCATATCAAATTCAAATGTAAAGAGAATTACAGAAGTGCTTTCGAACTTGGTCATGGCACTAGGGATGTCTCCGTGGGAGTTTGTGTGCTAATAAGAACTCTATCCCTCTGTTCACAAAGATACGGGGGAAAAAAAAGACCCACAAGATTTTAAAAGGTGAAAGTATGTGATAGTGATGGATGTTGGTGGAAAATAGCTTTTCTCACTTCCTGCAGGTGCTGATTGGCAGTGCTCAGGATTTCATAATGATTCAGTAGATGTAGCTGGCGGCAGTTTGATTTCTTGCAACAGAGATTACCTGCGAGGCACAAATTCCTCCCTGCTGCCCATCTGTGTTTCTGAAATTGCATCTTTGATAAGTGTGGCTCAGGGATGAATGCTTGGGAAATACCATTGATGAAAGATAGATAAGTGTGCTCTTCCAGGGTTATCATAGGATATTTAGTAGTTTTTAATTTAATAGATCTTTTATAGGCCTGCAAGTTTTATTCTACTTTTTCTTATGCATAGCAGTTAGTATCATCATCTCTGGGCATTAGATTCCTTTAAATTTTTTTCTTTTATGTTTGATGCCCAGTGTTTTGAGAAGTGTTTTTTTTTTTCTATTCCGGAGTATTACTTAAATTAGATATTTAAATTTTACAATTTTTTATTTAGTGCCAAGCACAATATTAACCTCGAAGAGTTTGCCCTCGAGTTCAGATGCATCTGCCATCTTGAATGCATGCTCCAGGGACCTGCCTTATTTTGTTTCTCTCAAGAACACCTTGTTAAATTCGGTGATCACGTCCAAAGTCAGCAATGCATGCTGAGTTTTGTGAGTTATTCGGCTATATATTAGGTTGCATATTTTAAAGCTGTCACTGCTTTCATTGAATCTTTTGGTGTTATATTGATTTATTGTGTTTCTCTGTTTATGTGTGCATGTGAATTATAAATGGCTACCTTTGCTTTTTGCAGTTTAAAAAACATAGTGGAAAAATAGATCCTTTGAATGGTGTGCGTAGGTGAAAATCCAGTAGATAACACAGAGAAGACAGATTATCTCAAATTAACTTATGTTTTGATCCTTTATTTATTTACTTTTGAAGTGCAATTTAACCCGTTTCACTTTACTTTGAAAATTAAAGGATGTTTTTCACCTTTAACAGGATTGTAAGAGTTAAATGCATTTCTTTTCCAAGGCCAAAAGCCATTTTTATATGGTCATTTTCCCCCAAATTCTTAAGTTAGATCAACAGCACTTACCAAATCCAGATGATCTGGACACAAGTACACATACCAGGCTTACAATATGGAGGGGGCAATGACAGCACTTGTGCACAGAGCAGTTTGTTCATTCCTAGTGGGTCACTGATGAATTGACTGGACCGTGAAACTGTATGAACATATTAACATTTTAGTTAAATTCATCAAACACTGACTGTTTGCTGTAATCAAATCCTAGTGCACCTTGAGATGAAAAATAGCTATGGCATATTTTTATTCCTGGTGGAGCTACCAGATTACGAATACATGAGGCCATAGCAAAAATAAGCAATATTTATGACATAACACAGGAACCATATAAAGCACAGACTGTGTGAGGATTTGGATGTGCAGGGCTTGAGATAGTAGAGGAAAAATAAAATCATGAAGAAATCTGCAGTTGGATTTTCTTTTAATCTAGTCTCACACTGATATGCCAAAATGTTGTTGTTGTTGTTTTACTCTTCTGGATGTTTTGGAGGGGGTGGGGAGCCATCTAGCTCTCAAATAAATCACACATGGACTCTCAGTTTTCTTACAAATGCCTGGCCTTAGCTTGGTTTGCTTCCAGCCAGCTTTTCTTAAATTATCCCACCTACCTTTTGCCTCTGTGCTTTTTCCTTTTCTTACTTTTATATATCTTACTTTCTCTCTTACTCTGTGGCTGGTTGTGTGGTTGGGTGACTGGCCCCTAACATCCTCCTCTTCTCTCCCTCCTCCTTCTCCCCTCCCAGATTTCTCCTAACTGTCATTCTCTCTAACTGCCAGCCAGCCCTGTCTATCCTTTCTCCTACCTACCTTGCTATTTACTGTAGATTTTGGCCAAAAGACTGTTTCAGTTGAGAAACAAACATTTAAAGTTCTGACCATTGTCCTAACATCCTCTTGCATTCTTTAGAACCTTACTTCTCTTTCTCACCCTTAACTAGGCTTATCCCAGGGGCAAAATTTGGGTCACTGCCCTAGTAACCCCCGAAGTAGAGTGCAGAGAAGAGCTGTTTGCTCTGGTTTCATCAGGGTGGGAAAAAAGTGGGGAAACAGACAGATAGCAGAGACAAAGGTTCAGAAGTGTGTCTTTAGAAATAGACAGGAATGGTCTTCGCTCAAGAAACAGTTTGGATCCTAAAAGCAGATGTAACAATACTTCTTGATCTCAGGAGTGTAATGCATCCCTTGGAACAGTTTGGAGGTTGGTGGTGTTGATTCAAAATGCTATTTAAAAACCGACTTTCAAAATGACATTTTTTAGGGAAACTATAACTGTCAATTTGAACGATGGGATTCTGTTCAACAGAACTTGTACAAATACCCATGGCCATATGTGAAACAGGTTTAGGGCAATTTGTCATAAATAAATGAGTTTGTCAAACATACACGCACACACATTTATTTTTTGGCCTCATGGGGGAAATGTCCAGCTTCTTAGATAATGAAATATTGACATTTTTATAACATATTTTATATGTAAGAAAGCAATGCATTAATATGTATGTTATTAAGAAACTGTAGTTTTAGGGCAGAGATTAATTATAACTGGGGGAGGTATGTTTGTTTCCCCGGGGATTTTGAAAACTTGCTGGATTTGGTTAAAGTTAAGAGTCTTAGCTAGCAGTTGGTGGAAAGGCACCAACTTTATCTTGTCACTGATTTCGTCGGAAACCCTGTCTTCAATGATAGTAGCCTCATTGGTCCAAACCCTGTCTTCAATGATGGTAGCCTCATTGGTCCAAACTGGTGCACACGTTGGCTTTATAATAAAAAATAAGTCACTGCTTTAGTTGTGGGTAGTTCTATGTGCAGATAACATTTGTGTCAACTTGGGATAAATTTTCTCTTTTTGTTTCATATGAGTGCTTATTTTATTTATAAAAAGTTTTCTTTATATTGTACATATATATGTTAAAATTGGAATCAAGCTATGTGTATAGTTTATAAACTATATTTTCAAAAGCACAATAAATATTACAGTAGTTATTATGAGTTAGAATATTAAAGTACTTATAAATGCCATGCTTTTGAGAAGTGCCTGTAAGCTCACCAACTTGGCATTTGCTGTGCCTCTTAAAACCACTTCTATCACTTCTTTTGTTTCCCTGGCAAAGACTATCTTCCTCCCTTCCTCCCTTCCTCCCTTCCTCCCTTCCTCCCTTCCTCCTTCCCTTCCATAATTCTGTCTACAGGAACATGCCTCTTTTTCTGTGATATCTTCACTGGCAAAGTTAGACACTTTTTTTTTTTTATGATTCCTGTAATACAGCTCCCCTTTCTCAGTAAATGTCTTAGAGTATTCGGTACATTGCTCTCTGGCAGTGTTTTCTAAACTCTTCATGGAAAGACACTGCCTTCTGTTTTTCTCTCTACCCCAACTCTCAGCACATTAATTGATAGAGAGTGAATCATGATTGAATAAACAAAGTCTGCTTTCTATGTTTAGCATCCTGCAATTTATATTGTGAAGAACAATTAGAAGAATGTAAGCTTTAATTTTTGTGATACTTCAAGTGCAAAATATCCTTGCAATTCTACTTTTATTTTGTGTTTATGATGGTTAATATGAAAAAGGGAAACTTAGAAAATCATGTTTTAACAATTTTCAAGGTAATGGACCTAAATTTATGGAACAGTAGGTAAGCTCAAGCTTTTGAACATCGGGTTGTTCAGGAGAAAGCTTGAGTTGTAATGTTCGCAACTGCCTTTTAGCAACCTCAACTTGGGTGTGCGGTCGCACATGTTGGGTGGATTCCAAGTGGTTCAGACTTTGGGATAATTTTGTAGTATGTGCTCACTTTCTGTAACAGATATTTGTTGAGTGAGAGTGAGAGCGAGAGAGAAAGAGAGAGAGAGAGAGAGAGAGAGAGAGAGAGAGAGAGAGAGCCATTGTAATCTGAGCTACTGTTTATTCTGTTTTTATTTCTCACTGCTTCTTTCAGAGGTATTCAAGAATCTTTGAAGGACCAGTGTTCATGTGCGTCAACTGACTTTGAGCACCTGATCTCTTGTGTACTTCTGGGTCAGTGATATGGGGGAAACATTTCACTATACCATAACCTCACTCAACAAAAGAGAAGGGAAGAATTTAAGAGAAAACACCTGCTGATGCAAAGGTGTTGTATTGTGTGATAGTCAACAAACATTGCATTTCTTGACTTTTAAACTATGTATGGTATGTAGGGTTTTTTTTTTTTTTAGATATACTGTGCAGTGAGCAGTGACTGTTAGGATAGGTGATATTGAGTCCCCTCCCTCCCTGATTTTGTGTGTGTGTGTGTGTGTGTGTGTGCATGCGTGCGTGTGTTTCTCTGTCTCTCTCTTTCTACCTATCTGTGTGTGCGTATATGTTTGTGCATACATGTCTATGGTGTGTTTGTGTAGGCTTAGGTATATATGAATGTTTTATAAACATGTGATTCGTTTCAGTTTAGTCATTTGTAGCATCCACAAATGTTTTAGTTAAGTGTATAATATTTCCACAAAATGCTTCAGAGTTTGTCATATGAAATCATTCATTCTCTTTAGTGCTAATTCACAGCAAATTATATCATCCTTTTCAGATTGATTTCATAGAGTGTTAAGTGCTCTTTAAATCTTCCTTGGATAGAAAGCCATTTATTTTCCCCTAATCACTTAAAATAGCACCAACTTATCAACTGGAGTTTTTCTCCATTTCAATGCACACGCCAATCTGCTTCTGACTCACATGCGTGTTTCTGCCTTTAGGTCAGTGGGAACAGGTCCCAGCCATGTTTTCTTTTTCCCTTCATTCCTAATTTCTTTCAGGAACAAATGGCAGCACAGTTAAGCATTAGGAACGTGGAGCTGAAGGTGCGAACCTAAACATCAGTGCCAGGATATGAACGAGACTTAATAGACTAATTAATTTGTCTGCTGCACCCTGACCTGGGACTTGCAGAACAGGCTCTACCTGTGGAACCCAGAGCCTGGGAACCAGAGCAGGGAAAATGCAACTTTTGTGTTCTTTCTCCACCAACCCACAGTGAATGCTGTGGTCTTTTTAGAAAATGTGTTCTTAAGGAACCTTACTCTATTACATGCTTTTGAAAGTACCGTGTTGTAAGATGCTGTGTGATTTTTGTTGTTGATGCTCAGTCCCCCCCCCTTTTTTTTACCAGTTAAAGTATTAACAAATAAAACTCCCATGTTTTTGATGCAAATATGGATATGGTGCTGACCCCTGGGGAGCAAAATTATCAGAATATCATGGTTCCTTTGTCATCTGTTCTGATAGGGTATGTTCTCATTACCACCACTGTAACTCAGAACAAAATGAGGAGAGGCTTCATTGACACTGTTGAAAGTGTCTATGTCATGATTT
Source organism: Microtus ochrogaster (assembly GCF_000317375.1). Classification (NCBI taxonomy): domain Eukaryota; kingdom Metazoa; phylum Chordata; class Mammalia; order Rodentia; family Cricetidae; genus Microtus; species Microtus ochrogaster. The sequence goes on along the minus strand of NC_022022.1, from coordinate 35,641,443 downwards.
CTCACTATGGCATTACAGAATTCATGTTGATCCTAGCAGGGAGATTGGTTTTGTTCCCTTTCATGTTCTTCCCCTCATTCCTCCATCTTAAAAATACTTTAAATATAGTTCAAGGCAGTTGACATTTGACGACCGTATAATTTATGTCTCTGGATGGCAGCTAAATGGAACAAGTCTATTCAAACCAGCTCTGCCATCTTATGGGACCTCTATCTCCCTGTTTTGACTAGATCCTTTCCTGGTAGAGTTTCGTTTAGAACAGTACCTTCAACATTTCAGAAGCTTTTGGGTTTAGAAATGCTCACTAATCCACAGATGTTTGCTGAGTGCATACCAAACACTCTTTCATGTACAGTTGATACGCTGGTGTAGACTGACATTTCCTGATCTGCTGAGGCTTGCATACCAGAAGACACACACACACACACACACACACACACACACACACACACACACACACACACAGCAGACATGTAATAACAAAGCGTAAGACACAAACAGTGAGGTGGAGTAAAGGTATAGAGTAACTGGTGTGTGATAGTTACAGAGGTGTCAAACTAAGTGGCCAATCATATCTGAGGTTTCAGCCATGAGACAGTAGCCTCCGGGTACATGTAGATCTCACGCAGTTACTGGCGGTAACTTTACTTGAAGAAGTAGGAAAGACTTCACATATTTCTCAATGTAGGTTGAACATGATCGATTAATGTGGACATCTGACGTAAAGAGAAGACACTGCCTTTCTGAAGGTGCTGTCTTGCTTCCAGCAGTTCACTGAAAAGTAGAAGCTTCACATACAGTTCTTCTTGTTGTTTTTAAAAATGCAATTTGACTCTCCCACCACTGAGTAGTAGTTATTTGACATACAGGACTCAAAGTGTAGACGAGAATGGTTTGTTCCTAGTGTCACTGTCACTTGAATAAGCTAAGAAAAGACTTTTTTCTACACCATATTATGCTGCAGATATCAGAGTATTTATCTGGCTGATAATCTAAATCATTGCTCTGAGAGTGTACCTCAAAGATACTGACTCATTGACACGAATAGAAAGTCATGAAGTCATTTTGCATGTTAAGTTATCTGTGGCAATTTGTTCATAAAAGTTATGTAAGTTGTTAAAAACAGCAATTTGAACTCTGGGGTCAAGTAAATCCAAGAGAAGGCAACAAGTTTAAATGCCACAGAAGCAAGAATAGCCAAGTTAGATTTCCTCTTTCTTCTTTCAGATGAAATTTTTGTTCCTGTTCTTCAAAGAAAGTGTGATCATTGGATGTGTTTGTATCCTCTTTGCTTGGACACGGTTTTGAGAGAAGAGAGGGATCAGGGAGATGGGATTCTCTTGTCTCCGGATATGTTTGAAAGACATTCCAAGATCTGTTGGTAGATAAATGCTTTTCAGGTTAGGTCTTGAAATATTAATTTTGACCTGTTTCTTGTTTACACATTGAGAAGCACCATTTTAAAGAGAGGAAAAACAAGCAATGATACCTGAACTAAGAATGGACTTGATTTTCTATGTAGAATCCTGTTAGAAGCTGCTCCCTGTGTTTTCTTCCTGCCTTCCCAAACCCTTCATCAGACACCACCTTCTCTTTTCTTCCTCTCCTCTAGCTCTCAGCACATTGGTGGTGGGGAGTTAATTACCATGCACTGAATACATAAACTCTGGATGATTGGCATCACCCAGTTTGCAGTGCGAAGAACAACCATAAGAATCTGAGTTGATTCCTGGTCTCAGTAAAGCTGTGTTTTTGTTTAGCATCTGTGACTTAAACACATGAAGTAACCTCCAATCACAAAGTACAGCACAGTATGTTACAAGTAAGTCATTGGCAACCTGAAATTTGATGTGCACATTTACACACACCTGATGTGGGTGGGTGGGGAGTGGCAAATAGGCCTTGTGGAGTAGGTAGTGTTTGTGTGAGAGATGGGGGAACTAAGGTCACAAGTGGCACTATGAACTGAGATATGAGCAGAGTTCATTCTATGTGTTAGAGATTAACTCACAGTGATAAATGTCTAAGTGCTGAAGAAAAATTGTAAACAGGAAATGGAATAGGTGACCATTTTGAAGAACATTATACGATGGCCAGATTTCTTTTTGGCTGTTTCTTAAACAATAGCTGTGAGCAATATTTGTTGAGATCAGAAGTGCCATGGCTGGCCCATCATTTGCTCCCTAGAGAAAATGGAGAGACAAGCAGAAGCCAAGCAAACAAACAGAAGCCACACCTATTGGGTTTCTGAAGTGCTGTAAGAAAAGCCTCCAGGGAGTTGGCATGGATGCCTGATGGAAGCAGAGCTGTCTTTCCTTGGAGAATTGTAGTCTTGAATTTTCTGCTTCCCTAATTGGAATAGTGAGTTGTGTGTCCTTGATGCCATTTGGCAAATCCATTATTTATTTTTATGATTCTGTCATTCCAATTGAGATTCCCCAGCTCCCACCAAGAGATTATGGAAACCAGGGATGGATCTAGATGTTTCAGAAGCTTTTGTGATTCAGAGAGAGGCATAGCCACAATTTTTGATTTTCTAGAATTAACTTACAGTTTCTGTAGCTAAGTAGCAGTCCAAAGCTAGGGGATAAATTCATAGTAATAACTAAACTCTGCTGCACAAATGGCTTTGACAGAAGACTACGATGGCACTCAAGTCTACAGTTTGCAGAAAGTTACCAGAGCCTATTGTGTGTGTAAATTTTTAAATTTGTGCCAGTTTGTGTTCGATGTACCATTGTAAAGAACATAAACTTGTTAATTAATGGTGGGTCCAAAATGACTGATGGAGATTACTATGTCATGTCCTGCTGTAGCTTTATTATTTTCTGTTAAAACCTTTATGAAACTATGTAGTTGTTGCATGTCACTAATATAATTTAGGAATCTACAGTTCAGTAGGCTTCATTTGTTATACTCCAGATTTTAATGATCGAGATTATAATCTTATTAATAATCTTAATCATATTAATCTTATTCTATGCCCTCCCCCTTTATCTATGAACTAGCAATACCTTAGTGATGGTTATTGTGCTGTAGAAATCAAATGTTACAAAACAGGAACTGCCAGAATCCAGTTAGATGCTGAATTTGGTTAGTTGGTGTCTCATCTGACTACGTATATTTTTCAGTGCTGCTTCTGGAATTTTCCAAATGTTGCAGCTGTTCAGTTCTTTTTCGTCTTATGATCTTGAACCTTGTGTTCATGTGAGAGTTGTTGAACTTGGAGTATGTGATGCTCACTGAGTTGTACTTGGGGGTTGTGCTCATGTGAAGTGTTTGGACTGCTGTTGAGCTACTTGTTGCCCAGTTCAGTGTTTCTTTATCTGTCTCCAGCAATGCATGAAGCTCTGGATCTGTGCCTGCCTTCCAAGTTCAACTGAATCTATGACAGCTTCCTCTGCTTCTGTTTTGTTTATTTATTTGTTTTTGTTTTGTTTTGCTTGTTCTCTTTGTATCTACTTTCTTCTGGCAGTAAAATTGAACTGAATGTTGAAGTAAGTGGTAATAGAAGATTATAAAGATGAACTAAATGATTATTAAGTGGTTAGAAATGAGTTCCCAAAGACAAAAAGTTGGATATATTACTCAGATGTTGAGGATTTTAATGTCCTCGTTAATTTTTTTGATTTGATGCGAAGTTCTGTTCAATCCTTGAGGTCCATTCTCTGTGGACTGTGTGTACTTAGGCTGTAGCGCCAGCACTTGCTTTCTTACAGGGGATGAAAAGACAAGAAAAGTGCCGAGCACATGTGTACTTACTTGGAGTACATAGGTACTGGAAAGTTAAAGACTGTTGGGTTAAAATTAGTATTTCCTTCTTATTCAGGTCCCATTTTTATTTTTGAAATATATTTAGACTTTCAGAATTAGGACAGTTATTATAGGAGAGTAGCAGGTTGTGCAGACAATATTATCAAATACAAAGAAAACTACTTTTTATAGCACTTTATTATTTTAGTCTATAATTTCATCATTTTCCCCTTCTCTTTCCTTCTCAAAACTCCTGTCTATCAAACTCATGGCCTCTCTTTCTTTAATATTTGTTAAATAGCTGACCATGTTACTCATATATGAATTTGTATCTGTATGTACATAAATGCAAATTTCTCTGTCTGTATAATGTTAGTTGTAGGTATATATTTTCAGGGCTCAGCATGGGTATTGGAAAACCATTTTGTGCTCTTCCCCATGGAAGACTTTCTCCTGCTCTCTGCATTCCTTACTGCTTGTAGCTCTTTGTCTGGGGTTGAACTTAGTAAGCTTTGCCCTTCCATGTTAGTCTAACGACTAGTGTCTTACAGGACTTTTTTTTTTTTTTTTT